>NW_028227257.1:133704348-133926848 GCF_978045245.1 Mus caroli
TTGTTAACATTAACAGGGAGAACATGTCTTGAAGGAGGAACATAGAATACATTCATTATTATACAAACAAGCCTTATATACCCACAGCAGCCATGGCCACTTGTGGAGGCCCACACCTGCTAGTCCTGTCTCAGGGTCAGGAATCATGGCATTTTGTACCCATCAAAGTCATGCCAGAGCAGGCACTTCACAACAATTCTTAAGCTAACTAAGAAAAACGTAGGTAGCAGGAATTGGGGTATTGTGATAGGCCTGACTATGCTTTGGAGGAGTATGGATTTGGGGACTTTGGATTAGGAAAGCAGTAAAATACTTTAAGTGGCTCTTAATGGTCCATGCTGGTAGAAATGTGGTGCTGAGGGTGATTTGAACTACAGAGCACAGCAAGTTTCAGAGGAGACAAATTTTAGTATATTGCCTAGCCATCATTTGTGTGAGAGTTTGTTGAAGAATATGACTGCTTTTAGGCCTTGTCAGAAGAGTCTGCCTCAATCTAAGGTAAAGAGATTTAGATGAATGGCATTAGCAAGGAAATTTCAAAAGATCCTATTATAGACTCTGTCCTGTGGTTCACTCTTATGAAGAATATTTTGATGAAAGGCAGCAGGCTTAACATAGGGTAATAAAAAAAATAGTTCAAGAATTAAAGGGGAACCAGGGAGTAGAATGAAGCTAAATTCTGTGTTTAAGTAAATAAACAGATTAAAGATATTAAATGGAAATGACAGAGTGGTGACTTTGGAGCAATATCCAACCAAGCTTAATTTCCATCTTTTGAAAAGGAATTAAAGAAAAACTTATATCCAAGTATGGTGGTAGAAGCCTTTAAGGAGTCTCTAGTCTAGCACTCAGGAGACAGAAGAATGTAGATCTTTGAGTTTAGGTCATTGTGGTCTATAGATAAAGTTCAGGATAGCCAAGCTTAGGCACTGAAGAAAACCTTTGAAAACAAAAAGCTGGTGAAGATAAAATAGAACAAGAAAGTCATATTCCAGCCTAGGCAAGCAGCAGAACTTGGCAGCTTT
Organism: Mus caroli; assembly: GCF_978045245.1. NCBI lineage: Eukaryota > Metazoa > Chordata > Mammalia > Rodentia > Muridae > Mus > Mus caroli. The sequence goes on from NW_028227257.1 coordinate 133,705,374, forward strand.
ACCCATGTGGTTCTGGCTTTAAAGTGAAGAACAGAAGAAACTGGCTATGGAATTTTCCTCCCAGACTAAGAATATTTTAGGAATGTCTTTTCATGGAGGCCCAGAGAGACCATTTAGTAAAAGGAGACATTGAATCTCCCTCCACAACTGAGGAAAGATTCAGAGGCCAGGTGTGTGGTAGGAGTGGTACTACATGTGGGCCCAAAGGGGCTATTATGTGAAGCTCTAAGGGTGAATTCTAGAATGCCTTAGTCTTGGTTACCTGTCAAGAAACACTGCTAACTGGATGTGGAACTAGCCCAGAAGGAAGAATTGTGTTGCAGCCAACAAAGCTGGAAAGAGTTGGAGATCTGAAGAGCGTTTTGCCACCAGACATGGATGCTTTGGAGTTTGCTTTGCTGGTTTTTGGTCTTGCCTTGGTCCAGTTTCCTCACTATGCCCCTTTGCTCTATGTTTTGGAATGGTAACATACATCTTGTTCTAAGATATGTTGGAAGTAGGTAATGTGTCTTATAATTTTGATATTAGAGGGGATTACAGCTAAAGGATTACATGAATCTCAGAAGAAACTTTGAACTTTGTAATTCTAAATATTGTTTAGATAGGCTTTGTGATTTGCTTTGATAGGCTTTGGAGACTTTTGAAGTTGGAATAACTGCATTTTGCAATATGTTAGATCTGACTATGGTGGCCAGGTTGTGGAATGTGGTGGTTTGAATGAGTATGGCCTCCATATACTCCTGTGTTTTAATGCATGGTCAATGAAGAGTTGAACTATTAGAAGGTATGGCTTTGTTGGAGTAGGTGTGGCTTCGTTCAAGAAAGTGTCACTATGGGGACAGAATTGAGGTGGTATATATGATCAAGGTCTGCCCAGACTTTACAACCTATCACATATTCTTATTCTCCTGCCTTCAGATCAAGATGTAGAACTCTCATCTTTTTCTCCAGCATCATGTCTGCCTTGATTCTGCCATATTTACCAACATGATGATAATGGATTGAACCTCCAATAAATGCTTTCCTTTACAAGAGTCACCTTGGTAATAGTATTGTTTCACAGCAATGAAATTCCTAAGAGACTAGCCACATTTTATATTGTTTCTAGAATGTCTAGTTCCTTCCTTAAACCTCTAAGGACTCTAAGGAGGTATTATATATTCTCTTCTGAGAATAATAAGTACATAATTTTGATTTGTTTGATCTTTTGTATGTGCGTTGATATTGCAGAGCTAGAGTTCAACTACACATCTTTATTCCTGTTTTCTTAGAATGCACTTTTCTCTGCTGTGATGGAGGATGACAAAGAGTAATGCAAAGAGGAACTGTGGATACAGAGGTATGTGAGTTGGCATGATTGGTTTGGCAGGAAAGTCTAGCTTTCTAAGTTACTTGTACCAAAGTAAGATTCTATATCTAACAAGATACTTTCTTTGAGCACTCTCTCTTAGTCTTGGATCACAGTCAGTCAGAGAAGTCTAATGTTAATAGCTACAAATCAACAAAGATAATTTTTTTGGAAAGGAATTAATTAAAGGTTTTAGTGTATGGATTCAAAGCACAGAATTAATCTCTAAGCTTCTCAGAGTGTGTGAAATGCATAATATCAGTAATTATATAAGTCAAGAGCTGCAAACAAGGTTATAAAGAAGATATGCCAAAAATACCTTTTATACTTACATTTCCTCCTGTCTGCTCTTCAATATCTAATGCTAAAAAAAGATAAGTTATCTAGCAGAAGAATTTAAAATAAATAATATAATTAATATCAATATTTCAATTTTCCATACATAAGTATCTGTGTGTTTGATCTAATGAATTTTAATTTATACTATTTCTCAATCATGGAGAGCATTAAAACCAAATTATACCGAAGTTCAGAGAGAAATACAGGGAGAATGGTCTAATCAAGTTTGGTGTCAGGGATATATTCTAATCTTAACAATTATAATTCTGGAGACAAGATAGGTAGTTATTTTCCTTTATTCCCCTACTTTTTCAATAGCAAGAACAGCATTTCTCATTCATTGCATTTCTCTCTCTCTCTCTCTCTCTCTCTCTCTCTCTCTCTCTCTCTCTCTCTCTCTCTCTCTCTCTCTCTCTCTCTCTCTTCTTTATATACATTTCAAATGCTATCCTGAAAGTTCGCTATACTCTCCCCCCAACCCTGCTCCACTACCTACCCACTCCCACTTCTTGGCCTTGGCATTCCCCTGTACTGGAGCATATAAAGTTTGCAATAGCAAGGGGCCTCTCTTCCCAGTGATGGCTGAATAGGGCATCTTCCAATACATATGAAACTAGAGACACCAGCTCTGGGTGTGCTGGTTAGTTCATATTGTTGCTCCACCTATAGGGTTGCAGACCCCTTCAGCTCCTTGGGTGCTTTCTCTAGTTTCTCCATTGGGGGCCATGTGTTCCATCTTATAGATGACTGTGAGCATCCCCTTCTATATTTGCCAGGCACTGGCATAGCGTCATATGAGACGGATATACCAGTTTCCCTTCAGCAAAATTTTGCTGGCATATGCAATAGTGGCTGTGTTTGGTGGCTGATTATGGGATGGATTCCTTTCTGGGTTTATCTCTGGATAGTCCATCCATTTGTCTTAGCCCCAAACTTTGTCTCTGTAACTCCTTTCATAGGTATTTTGTTCCCTATTCTAAGGAGGAATAAAGTATCCACCTGATGGTCTTCCCTCTTCTTGATTTTCTTGTGTTTTGCAAATTGTATCTTGTTGTTCTATGTTTCTGGGCTAATATCCAAACATCAGTGAGTGCATATCTAGAGACTTCTTTTGTGATTGGAAGGATGATATCCTCCAGATACAAATTTGTCCAAGAATTTCATAAATTCATTGTTTTTAATAGCTGAGTAGTACTCCATTGTGTAAATGTACCACATTTTCTGTATCCATTCTTCAGTTGAGGGACATCTGGGTTCTTTCCAGCTTCTGGCTATTATAAATAAGGCTGCTATGAACAGTGGAGCATGTGTTGTTATTACCAGTTGGAATTTCTTCTGGGTATATATGCAGGAGAGGTATTGCTGGATCTTCCGGTAGTATTATGTCCAATTACTAAGGAACCTCCAGACTGACTTCCAGAGTGGTTGTACAAGCTTGCAATCCCACCAGCAATGGAGGAGTGTTCCTCTTTCTCCACATCCTCGCCAGCACCTGCTATCCCTTGATTTTTTGATCTTAGCCATTCTGACTGGTGTGAGGTGAAAACTCAAGGTAGTTTTAATTTACATTTCCCTGATGATTAAGGATACTGAAAATTTTTTCAGGTGCTTCTCAGCCATTTGGTATTCCTAAGGTGAGAATTCTTTGTTTAGCTCTGAGCCCCATTTTATGAGGTCCCATTTGTCAATTCTTGATCTTACAGCACAAGCCATTGCTGTTCTGTTTAGGAATTATCCCCCTGTACCCATATCTTCGAAGTTTATCCCTACTTTGTCCTCTATTAATTTCAGTGTCTCTGGTTTTATGTGGAGGTCTTTGATCCACACAGACTTGAGCTTTGTACAAGGAGATAAGAATGGATCAATTCTAATTCTTCTATATGATAACCGCCAGTTGTGCCAGCACCATTTGTTGAAAATGCTGTCTTTTTTTTCCCACTGGATAGTGTTAGGTCCCTTGTCAAAGATCAAGTGACCATAGGTGTGTGGATTCATTTCTGGGTCTTCCATTCTGTTCCATTGATCTACCTGTCTGTCATGGTACCAGTACCAGGCAGTTTTTACGACAATTGTGCTGTAGTAAAACTTAATGTCAGGCATGGTGATTCCAACAAAGGTTCTTTTATTGTTGAGAATAGTTCTTGCTACCGTAGGTTTTTCATTATTCCAGAAGAATTTACAAATTGCCCTTCCTATCTCAGTGAAGAATTGAGTTGGAATTTTGATGGGGATTGCATTGAATCTGTAGATTGCTTTTGGAAGATAGCCATTTAAATATATTTTTATAAGGTATTTTCCTCTCTTACAGTTCCAATGCTATCCCAAAAGTCCCCCATACCCTTCCCCGCGCTCCCCTACCCACCCACTCTCACTTTTTGGCCCTGACATTCCTCTGTACTGAGGCAGATAAAGTTTGTCCTACCAATGGGCCTCTCTTTCCACTGATGGGCAACGAGGCCATCTTTTGATACATATGCAGCTAGAGACAAGAGCTACGTGGTACTGGTTAGTGCATATTGTTGTTCCACCTATAGGGTTGCATATCCCTTTAGCTCCTTGGGTACTTTCTCTAGCTCCTCCATTGGGGGCCCTGTGATCCATCCAATAGCTGACTGTGAGCATCCACTTCTGTGTTTGCTAGGCCCCAGCATAGTCTCACAAGAGATAGCTATATTAGGGTCTTTTTAGCAAAATCTTGCTAGTATGTGCAATGGTGTCAGTGTTTGGAGGCTGATTGTGGGATGGATCCCTAAAAGCCTCGAAGATATGGGCACAGGGGGAAAATTCCTGAATATAACAGCAATGGCTTGTGCTGTAAGATCAAGAATTGACAAATGGGACCTCATAAAACTGCAAAGCTTCTGTAAGTCAAAAGACACCGTCAATAATACAAAAAGGCCACAACAGATTGGGAAAGGATCTTTACCTATCCTAAATCAGATAGGGGACTAATAACCAATATATATAAAGAACTCAAGAAGATGGACTCCAGAGAATCAAATAACCCCATTAAAAAATGGGGCTCCGAGCTAAACAAAGAATTCTCACCTGAGTAATACCAAATGGCTGAGAAGCACCTGAAAAAATGTTAAGCATCATTAATCATCGGGGAAATGCAAATTAAAACAACCCTGAGATTCCATCCCACATCAGTCAGAATGGCTAAGTTTAAAAATTCAGGTGACAGCAGATGCTGGCAACGATGTGGAAAAAGAGGAACACTCCTCCATTGTTGGTGGAATTGCAAGTTTGTACAACCACTCAGGAGATCAGTCTGGCAGCTCCTCAGAAAATTGGACATAGTACTACCAGAGGATCCAGCAATACCTCTCCTGAGCATATATCCAGAAGATGTTCCAACTAGTAAGAAAGACACATGCTCTACTATGTTCATAGCAGCCTTATTTATAATATCCAGAAGCTGGAAAGAACCCAGATGCCCCTCAACAGATGAATGGATACAAAAAATGTGGTACATATACACAATGGAGTACTACTCAGCTATTAAAAAGAATGAATGTATGAAATTCCTAGACAAGTGGCTGTACCTGGAGAGCATCATCCTGAGTGAGGTAACCTAATCATAAGAACTCAAATGATATGTACTCACTGATAAGTGGATCTTAGCCCAGAAACTTATAATACCCAAGATAGAAGATACAATTATGAAACACATGAAACTCAAGAAGAAAGAAGACCAAAGTGTGGACACTTTGCCCCTTCTTTTAATTGGGAATAAAACACCCATGGAAGGAGGTACAGAGACAAAGTTTGGAGCAGAGACAAAAAGATGGACCATCTAGAGCCTGCCATTTCCAGGAATACATCGCACAATCAACCTCCAAACGCTGACAACATTGCATACACTAGCCATTTTTACTATATTAATCCTGCCAATCCATGAGCATGGGAGATCTTTTCAATCTTCTGAGATCTTCAATTTCTTTTTTCAGAGACTTGAAGTTCTTATCATACAGATCTTTCACTTTCTTAGTTAGAGTCACACCAAGGTATTTTATATTATTTGTGACTATTGTTAAGGGTGTTGTTTCCCCAATTTCTTTCTCAGTCTGTTTATCCTTTGTGTAGAGAAATGCCATTGATTTATTTGAGTTAATTTTATATCCAGCTACTGCACTGAAGTTGTTTATCAGGTTTAGGAGTTCTCTGGTGGAATTTTAAGGTCATTTATATGCACTATAATATCATCTCCAAATAGTGATATTTTGAATTCTTCCTTTCCAATTTGTATCCCCTTGATCTCCTTTTGTTGTGGAATTGCTCTGACTAGGACTTCAAGTACTTTATTGAATAGGTAGGGAGAAAGTGGGCAGCTCTGTCTAGTCCCTGATTTTTGTGGGATTGCTTCAAGTTTCTCTCCATTTACTTTGATGTTGTCTACTAGTTTGCTGTATGTTTTTATGTTTAGGTATGTGCCTTGAATTCTTGATCATTCCAAGACTTTTTTCATGAAGGGGTGTTGAATTTTGTCAAGTGCTTTTTCAGCAACTAATGAGATAATAAGGTTGCCAGGGCCAAAAGAATGGGAATGGGTGGGTAGGGAAGTGGGGGGCGCTATGGGGGACTTTTGGGATAGCATTGGAAATGTAATTGAGGAAAATATGTAATAAAAATATTAAAAATAAAAAAAGGTGGTTTTTGTCTTTGAATTTGTTTATATAGTGGATTCAGCTGATGGATTTCCATATATTAAACCATCCCTGCATCCCTGGGATGAAGCCTACTTGGTCATGATGGATGATCATTTTGATGTGTTCTTGGATTCGGTTTGGAAGGATTTTTATTGAGTATTTTGCATCATTGTTCATAAGGGAAATTGGTCTGAAGTTCTCTTTTCTTGTTAGATCTTTGTGTGGTTTAGGTATCAGAGTAGTTGTGGCTTCATAGAATGAATTGGGTAGAGTACCTTCTGTTTCTATTTTGTGGAACAGTTTGAGAAGAGTTGGAATTAGGTCTTCTTTGAAGGGCTGATAGAACTCTGCACTACACCCATCTGGTCCTGGGCTTTTTTTGGTTGGGAGACTATTGATGACTGCTTCTATTTCTTTAGGGGAAATGGGACTGTTTAGATTGTTAATCTGATCCTGATTTAACTTTGGTACTTGATAACTGTCTATGAAGTCGTCCATTTTATCCATGTTTTCTAGTTTTGTTGAGCATAGCCTTTTGTAGTAGGATCTTATGATGTTTTAGATTTTCTCAGGTTCTGTTATGTCTCCGTTTTCATTTTTAATTTTGTTAATTAAGATACTGTCCCTGTGCCCTCTAGTGAGTCTGGCTGAGGGTTTATCTATCTTGTTGATTTTCTCAAAGAATCAGCTCCTGGTTTGGTTGATTTTTTGAATAGTTCTTCTTGTTTCCACTTGGTTGATTTCAGCCCTGAGTTTGATTATTTCCTGCCATCTACTCTTGGGTGAATTTGCTTCATTTTGTTCTATAGCTTCTAGGTGTGCTGTCAGGCTGCTAGTGTATGCTCTCTCTAGTTTCTTTTTGGAGGCACTCAGAGCTATGAGTTTCCCTCTTAGGGCTGCCTTCATTGTGTCCCATAAGTTTGGGTATGTTGTGGCTTCATTTTCATTAAACTCTAAAAAGTCTTTTATTTCTTTCTTTATTTCATCCTTGACCAAGGAATCATTGAGTAGAGTGTTGTTCAGTTTCCACGTGAATGTTGGCTTTTTATTAATGTTGTTATTGAATATCAGCCTCATTCCATGGTGATCAGAGAGGATAAATGGGATAATTTCAATAATTTTGTATCTGTGGAGACCTGTTTTGTGATCAAGTATATGGTCAATTTTGGAGGAGGTACCATGTGCCCCTGAGAAGAAGGTATATCCTTTTGTTTTAGGATAACATGTTCTGTAGATATCTATTAACTCCATTTGTTTCATAACTTTTGTTAGTGTCCCTGTGTCTCTGTTTAGTTTCTGTTTCCAGGATCTATCCATTAGTGAGAGTGGGGTGTTGAAGTCTCCCACTATTATTGTGTGCAGTGCAATGTTTGCTTTGATCTTGGTAATTGAGAGTTTTGCTGGGTATAGTAACCTGGGCTGGCATTTGTGTTCTCTTAGGGTCTATATAACATCTATCCAGGATCTTCTGGCTTTCATAGTCTCTTGTGAGAAGTCTGGTGTAATTCTGATAGGCTTGCCTTTTTATGTTACTGGACCCTTTTCCCTTACTGCTTTTAATATTCTATCATTATTTCATGCATTTGTTGTTCTTATGTTATGTGTCAAGAGAAATTTCTTTTCTGGTCCAGTCTATTTGGATTTCTGTAAGCTTCTTGTATATTCATGGGCATCTCTTTCTTTAGGTTTAGGAGGTTTTCTTCTATAATTTTGTTGAAGATATTTGCTGGCCCTTTAAGTTGAAAATCTTCATTCTCATCTACTCCTATTATTCGTAGGTTTGGTCTTCTCATTGTGTCCTTGATTTCCTGGATGTTTTGAGTAGGATATTTTTGCATTTTGCATTACTTTGATTGTTGTGCCCATGTTCTCTATGGAATCTTCTGCACCTTCTCTCTCTTCCATCTCTTATATTCTGTTGCTGATGTTCGCATGTATGGTTCCAGATTTCTTTTCTAGGGTTTCTATCTCCAGCATTGTCTCACTTTGGGTTTTCTTTATTGTTTCTACTTCCCTTTTTAGGTGTTGGATGGTTTTGTTCAATCCCATCACCTATTTGGTTGTGTTTCCTTGTAATTCTTTTTTTTTTTTGTTTTTGTTTTTGCTTTTGTTTGTTTGTTTTTGTTTTTCGAGACAGGGGTTTCTCTGTAGCCCTGGATGTCCTGGAACTCACTTTGTAGACCAGGCTGGTCTTGAACTCAGAAAACTGCCTGCCTCTGCCTCCTGAGTGCTGAGATTAAAGGCATGTGCCACCATGCCCAGCCTTTTCTGTAATTCTTTAAGTACTTCTATCTCTTTAGCAGTGGTCTCCTATACTTCTTTAAGTGAGTTATTAAATCCCATCTTGATGTCCTCTACCAGCATCATGAGATATGATTTTAAATCCGAGTATTGCTTTTCAGGTGTGTTGTGGTATCCAGGACTCGCTGAGGTGGTAGTGCTGTTTTCTGATGATGTTGAGTGGTCTTGGTTTCTGTTAGTAGGATTCTTATGTTTGCCTTTTGCTATCTGGTGATCTCTGGAGTTAGTTGTTATAGTTGTCTCTGGTTAGAGCTTGTTCCTCCTATGATTCTGTTAGCCTCTGTCAGCAGACCTGAGAGTCTAGTTCTCTCCTGAGTCTCAGTGATCAGAGTTCTTTCTGCAGGCAAGCTCTCCTCTTGCAGTGAAGGTGCACAGATATCTGCCATTCAGACCTGCCTCCTGGCTGAAGATGAAGGCCTGAAACAGGGCTTGTCCCAGAAGATGTGTTGCCTCTGCAGGGTGCATGCTCACCTGCACAGACTGGTCTCTGAGGGACATGGGACACAAGATGGCTCTCTCATCTGCTCTGGCAGTCAGAGACCTCCAGAACAGACACCTCTCTGGCGGGGAAGTTGCCGGGATGTCTGGAGCCCAAAATGGGTTCTGTCCCAGAAGCTGTGTCACTTCTGTAGTCAACACACTCACCTGCACAGACTAGTCTCTGAGGGACCAGGAACCCAAGGTAGAGAATTATCTCTTGGTCTTCAGAGGAATTAGTGCTAAAACCCCATTGATGCCAAAATCCATGACTGTTTGAGTGCCTTATATAATGTAGTTTAATATGTGTCTAAAACTTCTGTACATGGTTCTATTGTCAGGTATCTCTAGACTATATATAATGTGAAATGCAGATAGCAACTATACAAATAATTGCTAATATTTACTCTTTAGATAGAGTGAACAAAATGTCTACTTATGTCAAGTACATTTTTTAAAAATATTTTCCACCATTGGTTTAGATAACAAGTAAACATAAGCAAGGCAGGGGGCACCCTGTGCTTTAAAGTGTATCACAGATTTTCTGTGCAATTTTAAGCATGTTTGTGTGTGTGTGTGTGTGTGTGTGTGTGTGTGTGTGTGTGTGCTATAATTCAGACAATAACTGAATTCAGTTTAGTTTTCTCCTGTAAAAAATTTGCATTTTTATTATGAAAAAAAATCAAAATACAAATTTCCTTCTACATTGAAAACTTTAAAAGAATCGTGTTATCCTATAGTCCTCATTCTGATATAGACCTACTAGAAACAAATTAGTCAATCCATTAGATGTGTTCAATAGGGTCTACAGCATCAGGCAAAGGTTAGTGCTTTCTAATTATGATCATTAGCATCTCAATTTCTGTATTTTGTTCTCTTCTGGGTATTTGAAACTCTATTCTATTGACACTAAAATGCTTTGGGAATTGACTTGGGACTGTCTGAGAAATATTCACCACATTCAATAGAAACATCAATTTGATGATGTCTATATTAATGTAAAAAATATTTTAATAGAAAAACAATTTGGTCTTTTGTTATATTTAAGAGACATTCTCAGATTAGGTCAAAACATGTCATATGCTATTTTTAAGCTTCAAGTAGATTTTCCTCACTTAACACCAATATTTAAAATTTATGGCATTTGTATAATATAATTAAAATTGTAGTTCCAAAAGGACTTAACAAAGAATTTTCTATTATTTCTAGGTCTACTGTTGTTATCCTTGTCATTATTAAATGATGAGCTATTAATAACATTGCTTCCCTTTTCACAAGTAATAAGAGACTATAAAATTTGTGATTTTCATTTTAAATAAAATTGAAAATCGATGCATGTAGTGCATTTTTCCCCAATTATCCACGGGCTTAAAAATAACCTCTAAGTGGTGTACACAGGATGTTCAATTAAGAATTCTTCCAATGAAGTGGATTGAATATCAGCAATCAGAATGTCTTAGTGGAGAAAAAGCATTCACTATATTTATTAAGCTTAGAAAATGTGCCCTTGGGAAGCAAAAGATGCCTTTGGTTAATCTCAAAGCCCTAGCATTTTATTTCACAATTCACTCTCCCTCTCCAGATGTGAAAGGCATTCTTTCTTCATTAGTTACTTTAATAATGCTTTACAATATCCACAGTGAAGTTAATTGTTTATATGAATGGCTACAATAGAACTTTTCACATTGAGTCATGGACAATTTCTAGTATTTTTAAGCTTTCTGAGATGACCTGCATATCTTTCAGTATCCTGCATATTCTAATGTGATTTAAAATTTGGAGTTTTCATTCCTCATTAAATCTGAGAAACCAGTAGGAAAGAAGAAGGATCTGGAAGAATTGTTAATGTTTTTTTCTATCTGAACAACATGAATTTAGATGTCACAGGATTATTTTTCCAAGGAAAAGTGGTCTACTTCTGTAAAGATCAACATTTCAATTTTTTCCACACCAATGAGCATTTATTTATATAGTACTTTTCAGGTTTCTCATCATTTCCCTCATTTGCTTAAAGTTAAAAAAAATGACTAGTAACTGGAAATAGGACACACAGATCCAGGAAATGTAATTTGGCAATAAATGCTGTTTTCGAAGTACACTGCATGGTTTGTGGATAAATATTTCTTTAATGTGTGTAATTACTGGATCAGCAGAATAAATGTGGTCATGTCCTTGTAATTAATACATTGTCAAAAGTTCATTTAAGAATAATAATTTTACTGGGAAAGTGCTGTCTATGTGTTTCCTGCAATAATTTGTTAAATTAAGTGCAATAAATATAAAAGTACCCTTAAAAATCTCTTTTGAGATTCCTTTTCACTACATCTTAAAAAAAAAAAAAGCTTTTAAATCTCCCTCACATACACTCTCCTTAACTCCAGTCCATTTTCATTCAACAAAGTGTCACAATAGACTTCTCTGTAAATGACAATTCTCTGGAAAGAATTATATTTTAAAATCAATGGTAGCTTACATTGACAAATATTTATTCATGAATTATGAAAACTGACATCTGGCCTTGGCCTTCATATTAGGCACAGCTAAGTCAGGCCTGTAACTTCTGTAATGAGTTGAACATTTACTTGTAGAAAAAAAGTCATTACCACACAGAATTTTAGGGCTGCTCAATGTGACCTCTTTATTTGATAGTTTTGTCATGCTGCTCCAAGCTCTGGAAGCTGTTGATGGAATGCTGCTCAGACTCTGATCATAGAAACAGCCTGGACACACAGGACACATGATGAATTGAAAATGCTTTCTTTATGGTCATTTGGTCAAAAGGCTAGGATATCAGAGTTTATAGTATTTGGCATTGCTATCTGTGTCAAACCTGTAGCAGAAAGTTTTCTAAGTAAAATGCAGAAAGAAAAAATAATACTCAGGATAGCCAAAAAATGTAGAATAGTGACTGGAAGATGCTGTGTAAAGTGGGCTGGGCTAGCAAAGGCCTTTGACTTTTCACTCAAGTAACTGTTGTTGGATGATGGGAAAAAGACAAAACCAACCAAGTAACAACAGATTAAAACAAGTGTAAAACAGGTGACATAGAGAATGGACCACTGGTATGCCAATAAGCATAGGCTGTTTGTATCATAAACACGGTAGTATCTCCAGGTCCTCTGTGTTTTCAGATTTCAGGTCCTAATAAGTATAACAGTTCTAGATAAATATTACTCTGTGTGTGTGGGGGGGGGGGGGGTCTGTTCTGCATCTCTCTGTTTGAATCTCAATCAATTTTTCTATTGATTTCAAATAGGCCTTTATTGTTAACCTGCCCACAGAAAATTGACTCAGCTTTGAGTAGGTAGCTAGTTTGCAGGTAAATTAGACTTTCTGTTTCCACTGGACATTTTGTCCTACAGTAGATTAATTTTTCTCTTTTGTGAAATCAAAGTGATTCTAGATCAGGTTTACTCTATGTACTAAAACATAGCTGAAAAAAAGTTGATTATTGAAGATCTATTTGAATTTTCTGGGTAAAAAATATTAAAATTTCATATTAAGTATTTGCTTACTTTGGTTACAAATATATAAACCTTTATTCTCTTCATAATATGCTGTCTTTTATTCAACTTCTGTTTCCTTTACCTTTTCTAGCTGGGCTCTTTTGGAAATCATCCTTCCCCTCTTATTTGGCAATTTCATAGAATTAACTCCACTTGTTTAGTCTCTTCCACACAGTGAAGACTGATGGACAGTGCTGAACAATTTACAAACACATTTAGGAAATTGCCTAACCAACAGTTAGTGTCCTCTAGTATAAATTATGCTCTCACCTAACTGCAAAAATACCAGTACATTTATATTAATCCATTTTCTATTGCTATAACCAACCACCTGTGGCTGTGTATTACTAAGTATGAGAATGCATTAAGATAATGAAAAATCTAACTCCTGATACTGATAAGTGTAGCCTCTGATGAGGCCTGATATTTGGTAGCATCATAGTGGGATCATGGATGAGAAGAAATAAAACCAAATCAGAGAGGAAGCCTGAGAAAGTTTCTGGAAGTAGTTTGCACCATAGAATAATTAAGAGAAGAGTCCAAGTGATGTAGGACCCCCATGCCATTCTTGTTTCCTCCTCTCTTAAGACAAACACTGTTGCAACTAATGCCCGACAATATATTTAAACCTTACCAGTCAAACACTAAATATCTTGTGCCTTTTTGCCTTCAGATCTTATTGAAGTAACCCTAGGAAGGACATGGATGGGAACTAGTAAAGTTATCTCAATATTTTGAGGAAACTTAAATCATTACATACAAAACTACACTGTGTGCAGTAAGTACATATGGAGTGTTAATAACCATGAGTCAATGGAATACTATCCCAGCATATGAATTTATAGAAAATAGATTATTTAGAATTCAGAAGCTAACTTGCAAAGAAGTTTTGAGAAGTAAGGAGTTACAGCCTTTACTATGAGCAAAAAGTGGCTGTTTTAAATGTAGTGCATTATGGAGGTAGATTTCAAGGCCACAAAACTAAGCTTCACCTGCTTTCCTTGCATGGGTGCCTGGTCCTACTTGTTCCTCTGTTCCTGTTTTGTTTTGTTTTCTAAAGTCATATCATTCTAAAAGTAAGGATTTTAACTCTAACTGATTGATGTTGCCTCTACTTTTCCTTCAGTTTGGTCTCCATTGACCTCTTCCTAAGGTCAATTCATGCTGGATTTATCATTAGAAGTTTATGGATATTTCATCCTTGGAAAGAAGAAGTAGAAGTATAGTTTGTGTTGTATTAACTTGGGTGTGGTACATTATAGTTGGAGATCGCACAGTGACATCTGGGACCTTGTCCAACAGCATCCAGAATATGACATACATTAAACCATATATCAGATGAACAATGGATTGATCATCTTTCAGTGAATGTTTTGACTCTTCTTGTAGCTGTGACACACAATCTGACAGACTCAATGTTTCAGGGTTTAAGATGGTACTGTTGGTCATTGTAGCGAAAGGTACAAGGACATACATGACAACAGTAGCATATATCTAGGACTCTTTGGATTCTGGCTGATTAGAAAGCAGAAAGATGAAACTGGAGTAGTAGTGATAATCAAAACCCATACTTGATGGGCTGAATTTGCCAACTGAGCCTGATATTCTTTAAGTCTGTATATAGTTTCAAATATACTTAATGAGATCTAAAATCAGCAGGGAGAAAGACCTCTGAGCATGCCTGATAGGGTTTCTATTGATTAGGTTAACTGAGGTACAGAGAACATCACACCATTGGAGAAATAGGGTTGGGGACCATTTGTTGGACTGAGATCCTGGAAAATATAAGAAAGAAAGAAGAAAGTAAGGTCCTCACAGCATTCATTTCTGTTTTGGTTTTTTGTTTTGTTTTGTTTTGTTTTTCTTTTTTCGAGACAGGGTTTCTCTGTGTAGCCCTGGCTGTCCTGGAACTCACTTTGTAGACCAGGCTGACCTCGAACCAGAAATCTGCCTGCCTCTGCCTCCCAAGTGCTGAGATTAAAGGCGTGCACCACCACTGCCCGGCTCATTTCTGTTTTCTTTCTACCTACAGACCTAAAGTGTCCAGATACTTTAAGCTTCTGCCACCGTTACTCACTTTCCATGACAGACTTAACACTTGAACTAGGAGCCAAAATGAAAACCTTCCTTCCTTAAACCTCTTTTATAAGTGTAAGTTAGAAAAGCAACAAGAAAGCTACTAGGACAAAAATTGGGAGCAAGTAGAAGGGCCACAGCTCTGCCAAAGCTGAAGATGTTCTTCCTTAGGTCTCTGGAACAACCCTGCTGGAAGAATGTGAAAAGTTCTTGCTAGTAAATTTCAAATACTGAATGGGTAATTCTTGAAAAATTCATGGGTAATTCTTGAAAAATCTTACAAGAAAAGAAGCCTGAGAGAAAAATCCTTCGATGCATGGCAGATGAGATCTCTGAGGGGAAAGAGTTTATGTGCTACAGTTGCAAGAGAGAGTAGCTACCTAAAAGATGTCTAGCCATTTCATCATGAGCCCTTGATGCTGGAAATGGAATTGCTAAGATATTGCATTTGAACTTCTGGAGTTTTTTTGTTTGTTTGTTTGTTTTTTGTTTTTGTTAAATTATTCCTTCCCCATCAATCATTCCAACTTAGAAGAAGAATTTATTTTGTGCATTGGTTGGAAACTTTGATGTTTTAATTGTAATCAGAAATGAAAGACTATAGATGAGGTATGGACATAGATAACATTTTAAGTGGTGGAGTTATTATAGACTATAGGGACCTTTGAAGTTGGTGTCATTGAACCTATGAGAAGATTATGACACCATGGGTTCAAGGCATTGGATGTTATGACTAAAAGATGACAAATGTTTGTTGTCAAGTTGACAAGAGCTGGGTTTGTAATGAGTATTTTCAATTATCATTTTCATGAAAGCTAGAATCACAGAGCTGATAAACTGCTGTACATAATTTCAGGAGAGTGTCTTTATCAGGTCAGTTGAGGTAGAAAGTCCCATTCACTGTATGTTGCAATGTTCCCTGGCCCAAGGGCCTGAAACATAGAAACTAGAGAAAGAGGGCTCTGTAGAAGCATCTATTTCTCTTCTTCTTGACTACAGACACAAGGCAACCAGATGATTTAAACTCCTTAGCTTTCCTACAATGACAAATTGCACCCTTGAACTGGAAGCCCAAATAAACCCCTCCTTCCTTACATTGCTCTGTCAGGGTATTTTATTGCTTTAACAGGAAAACTAACTAATAAAATCCTACATCACCAAAGGTTTCACATGTCTAAAAAGAGTTCCCAGCTGTTCAACTTTTCAAACTGCTCAAGCACATGAGTGTTTGGAGGCTCTTTCACATTCAAATTGTAAGAGTAAGCATGAAAAGATTTTTAAAAACTTGTCTTTTTGTTCATTAGAAATATAAATTTAAATGGTCAATCCATTTTTATCTACCAACTTTTAGTATTGGACAACTCTGTGTTTAATTCTGCCAGCTATACTGATGCAGAAAGCCTTACTTTAGCTTCTCCCAATTAAACAAGACCATTCCAGCAGTGCAGTTCCAGAGGCTAAACCAGAAAATGACTATGGTCTATCATGCCTGCCACTGGAAACAAACAGTAAGCATGAGGAAGAAACAAGATTCAGTATTTTCTGTAGCAGAAGCACTTCTGCAGAAGACTTTCCTAGTCTTCACAGGTTTAATAATGGGAAAAACAAAATAATAAAACCAGGTGTTAGAATTGCTTTCTTTGAAAACAGTCTCTAAAATTTACATGTTATAAACTTCAAAAAGAAAAAATTATGGTTGAGGGAATAACTTTTCTGAATTACCATTTCTAAATTAAAGACCCAGTATTATAGAGAAATATTTATTCATCAGTTCACTATATTAAAAATCAGAATCATTAAGAAATTGGGATCAAATGAAGAGATTATCAATGAAAATACAATCCTAAAATATAGAGGGAATATTTCAAAGATTTCATTTGTTTATCATATGGTATGGAGAATGATATTTGAATGCTCTAGTTTTAAATGAATGTTTGCATTTGCGTAATATTGCATGTTTCTTTGTAAAGAAGAGTGCCAATGATATAAAACCCAAGGCTTAACATGCTAGCATGATAATTATTCAGAAATTTGTAAGGTCAGGAGGTACTGTACTTGGTCTTTCTTCAAAGTGAGTTCTGAGACAAATCGGAGCTATGCTTTCTGAGTCAGGGACCAGCATCCTTCTACCGTGGCAGTTTGCCCCATTTACTTTTTGCCATTATGGCTTGCAGTAGAGGATTGCATCTTTTTCTTGCTTCAGTGGAATCAGTAGGAATGTTGTCAGGATTAAATGTGATAATTACTGCATTATAACTCATAGAACAGCTTGTGAATAAAACCCCAGGAAGGACTGAATAATATTACTATTATTATCAGTGTTATCATTAACCCAAAATGTAAATAACATACTTCAATAAAGATAAACAAGCACAATAGGTAGTTTGTGAGAATCACAATCTCAAATATTGTAAAATTATTTTGAAAGCCTGCAAAGCATGTTTTAATAATATTTGAGAAGAAAGAGCATTACGTTATGTGCCTCTCACTGTACAGCATTTTGGGAGAATTGTCTAGTAGTTTTTTTTCCCCTAGAACCTGAATTCTTTTAAATCTGAGGAAAAATTCTAAGTCAGTTGTCAAACACTTGGACTCTCAGGAAGATTTTATTTTCAGGTTAAAGATATAAAGAAACCTTATCATATTATGTCATTACTGTCAAACTATTAAAATATAATTATATTGCTTAAAGTTGTATTTGTTATCATCCCAATAATCATATCTTCATAACAGAGTCAGGCATATATTAAAAACTTGCTTGATATCATTAGTGAAATGTGAAGTATTTGAGAGAAGCATTCACAATAAGTTCATCTGAACATGTAAAATAGAGAAAAATATCATTCATTTCAAATAAGATACAGTGAAGTCACCATAGAAGACTAGAGAGATTGTTCTGACATTTCTGTTTTATCACCTGAATATTTTCATTAAACTCCGAACCTTGAACATCATGGCTTTTGTCATTGGGGTTGTGGCTGATAACAAAATGCTGCTGTGCTATAACTGGGATTCAAAGCACCTAGACTGAGATCATGAGTTGATCTTTTACTCTTAGAGTTGATATTTTACGTTTCTAAGTATAAGACATCTTGGAGGATCACCATTCTCCAACCCGTTTGAAGTGGTACTCTTTACTCGTTCTAAAACATTGTCAGCACAAGAACAAATGCTTAGCTAAGGCTCACATCTATCACTCCAGTTGGTACATATGGTAATTTTCTCTAAATTGGCTCCTTTGCTCAGGCTACTGTATCATCCTGAGATATTAAGTTTTTAAATTGGCTCTTCCCACCTCTTTTAACGTTAGATGGCTGATTGCTGTCACATAATTTAATGATCTAGTCCAATCTATACAATGACAGTGTAACATGGGCAAGATAATTGTGGATGGATTGCATGCCATTAATCAGTTGCCTTTTTGTTCTTACATGTCCCCTTGCTTATCATTCAAGGAAGAAAATTGTCTTTTGACAGGGTCCCATTGCACTGTCTCACTGTCCAATAACAGCAAAGCTGAGTTTTCAAATAGTAAATGAACATGTTCTAAGGAAGGTGGAAGTTAATTAAATAACGTGTTTTATATGAATTGCCTTGAGAAAAATTGGAAGTTTATCCGTATTCATAGAAAATCAGCTGTTGAAGCATTGTATTTATTAAATGATTAAAAATAAGCAGATGTTCTCATTACAGATAAACATATTGATCAAGGGACTGTCCTGCATTGTGAAAAGGATAACACACAAAAGAACATTGTAACATTTGATAGACTTCCTTCATGCTATTGACTTTAGAGACAAATGGCCATTTTGGCACATGGTGTTTTAAAGATAGTCCCTTCACTTAGGGACATATGCCATTCTGGTATGATGTATGCACATTTAACCACTGTAACCTCCATAGCTTAGGTCAATACTGAGTATTACTTCACCTAAACCAATACCTTTTTTTTTTTTTAGGTTAATTCAACTCTGTAAAAAAGGTCTTCTTATTGGTGAACTTATCTTAAAGAAAACCTCTGCAGGGAGAGGCCACACATTGAGTGAGATAGCAAATTTGATGTATTTATAATTGTATCAAAGGAACGGTTACTAATGTGAGTATAAAGAGCCTGCTTATGCTCAATATGCAAACTCTAGTCTTGATTGCTTTAAATTTAATTTACTTATTTTTGGGGAAAACCAAGATCTATTTTAAAGTTATATTTTAAAATACTGTGTCCACATACCTATAATTTATATAAAATATGCTCTTAAATGCCCTATCTCATGGGCTTATTATCTTTCCTTTAATCTTCATGGTTTGGATTTTTAAATATAAAATTTTGGTAGACTATTCCTCCAATATATCTTGATACAGTTGTCAAAAAAAGCTGGGATTTTTCTTTTTTTCTTTTGATATTATAATAGATATGGGGCTTATTCTCTGCTCCTGACTTTTGTCAAGGTCTGTTGTATATTATGGGTTAAAATAAAATATGTGAATAACTATGAATGTATGTTTCTTAAGGACAGAGTGATGGCTCAGATCTTAAATGTAATTGCTGTTCTTCTAAGACTTGGGTTCAATTCCCTAACTTACATGAATGATCAAAAGCATCTATACTTTCATAGACAGCAGACAAATGGTGATGCACATATATACTTATATGTGTACAGGCCAAGGACACATGCAAATATAATAAAAATAAAATAACTTTAAATAACGAAAGTATGTTGATAATAAATTGAAGGCAAGATATCATAATTGAGAATAGACAGAGGCTGCTTAACATTTACAAAAGCAAGATTAAAAACAGAGAAAGAGAACTATGAAGTTATCTCAATGTTAAAATTATATGTGTATGATAATTTATCTTAGAAAATAACCAAACATTTCAATATCTTACTTAGCTTTTGTTCTGTTTAAACAAAAGCAATGTTCTAAACAGAAATGATCAATAAAAATGATCAAATTATTTGTTCCAGTTGTCTTCCTGTTGTCATAAAAATATTTGCCTTTTCATAACTCTATTGCCTTCTTTTAAACACGTCTATTCTCCCATTAGCTATAAGATGGAACTTCTTGATGAAAAGCATATGCTTTCATTTATTTTGCCCTTTCACAGTATTCTAGTTTTTCCATACAATGAACAATGTTAAACCTCTTTAATAAGCAAGAATGCTACCATGGCACTTAAGTGAAACATGGAGAGACTGGCACCAGCTTATGGAGAGCTTTATCAAACACCAGGACATATGAATGTGGAAGACTGAATGATCAGAAGTGGGCTTTAAATCAATTTTATCTTCATGGTTTTAACATCAAGAAGAGTTGTTACTTGTAAACCAATTGTTATGCAACTTAATGAACTAATTAGGAAAATCAGTTGCAATAATAGTATTGGTACAAACTGATCTGAATATAAAAAGTAGAATTAGAATTCTACTACCAAAGTTCTCCATCTAAATAAGCTATATAATAATGCCACTTCAAGGCATGCTCTTTGTAAAATTAATCATAAGCGATTCTTCCTTCATAGCATCTGATTTCTGTAACCTATTTATCTGTGAATATGACATGCCATACTATTCTCCTTGAAACATTTCTGCTGTATCTGTATGTACATTTGATGCTTGCCAGGAAGATCTGAAATGACATTGTATAAACTGGCTCCAGTATCATGTCTCTTTTTGTATCATTCACTAAATGAATGGATGCCATACAGATATACACACTAAAGTCTCCCTTAGAGACCACACTTGGGCTGGCAAGAGAACCCCAGTGGTTACTTGAATCACAGAGTTGGAGACACTGAAACAATTTCACACACAATAAAGACATGCAATCTTATTATGGCCAGGGCCAATTTCTTCCTCTAACATTTGTAAAAGATGAAATTACAAACTCTAAAAACATATATCACCCAAGGATCTTATCTTTTGTTTCCTAAATCGTGCCCTTTTTATATCAATGAATATTTCCTTCAAGAATCATTGAGCGATTGCTTTGATAGTTAAATAATTTTGTTTCTTAGTGATGAAGTATTTATGTGTAAAATTTAAGTAATCTGTTATAAAGGGAAACTTCAATTGTTCGTGGACTAATGACACATAGGACAAATGGGTGTCAAAGGGGAAATTTCATCTTCTCCATGCTCCTTTCAGTGATAAAATACAATTTGTATGATTGTGAAGGAGCACTGTTTATTTTTCCAGTCAAAAAGTCACTGTCAAATGTGTGTTTGGGAAGGAAAAACAGCGCTAAAACAAATGTATCTCTGAGACATATCTAGGTTGTTTTAGAGAAGGAAAAAACCTAGGGCAGTCTGTTAAAAATGAACATTTCCAATACAATTTGTCACCCATGCATAAATCTTGCTGACATTTTCAGTCACTTTAATAGCCTTCCCATTTTATAAATCAGTATGAACTTGCACGGTTGCAAAAAGTGTGTATTTTGAACATCTCATTTGCATACTTTACCAAAAGCCAATGAGGCAGGGGGAGCAACACTGGTGATCGTAATACGTGTTTGGGAAAAAGGCAGAGAGATCACTAATGGCTTTGCCTTTAGGGATTTCTGTACTCCATAGGGAACGAAAATGAGAAATATTTTTCAAACAGCAGGGGTAAAGGTTTTAAAACTAGAAACACATGGAGTGATAAAGATGTTAGTGCCACAGGGCGCATAGCAGGAAAAATTTACAATGTAAAAACTGTAATTTCAGCATTAGGAAGTAATAATCGTGTTTCATCATTGTTATTAAAGCATGACCCTTAAAGTCACATAAATTAGATATAAGTTTCAAGAGAAGTTTATTAATCTTTAGCAGGAAAGTATTAGGAAAGTTTATTATTGGATGAAATTCTCAGGAGATTTTTTTTTCCTTTTTTGATTGCATGGAATTGGGGGAACGTGGGTGTGCGTGCTACTTCGTTTCACGGAAATCTATCATTGCAAAGAGTAAATAAAACTTAACTCACTGTTACCCAATGGGTATAAATCATGCCTACAGAAATCTCTTAGTCCTTTAAATTAGTGATTTCAAGGAAAAACATGCATGCAAAGAAAAAGAGGGAGCCTCTGCACCCAAGCTAATATTCTTGTTCTGAATAAAAACTAGGACTAAATTAAAGTTTACTTTTAATGTGAAATTCATGACAAATAAACATTTATGAAATATGTAACCTGTTTTAGGCAACACAAAGTTTGTAAAAGATAACTACAACATGGAACTTTATTAGAATCTCTAGAGAAAAATTGGTTTAGAAATGAATACAAGTCATCAGTGGGCATCAATTATAAAGAACTATATAAAAAGATTATTTCCTTAGAATCTAATTTATAAATTATGAATAGAGGATTAATTTTAAAGAATAAATAGGATATCGGCCAAGTATGTATAATTTCAAATCATCTGCCTTAAAATTTGTTAAGTCTTTCAGAAATTTTGCACAACTCAGAACAAAAATCTCAACACATTAAATAGAAAGAGTACCATCGTTATTTCTAGATAATTGAATCTTTTATTTATAATTTAACATTTGCTAAACTAATTTTCCTTTAGCAATTGGTTTTAACATTTATGTAGTAAGATAACATGAATAATAAAATGTTTGAAAGAAAATTTCAAAACAGCAAATTCTATTAATAATTATTAGCTGACACATGCAAAATTGTATTACCACAAAGTCATAAATGTAAATTCTGGATACTGATAAATTGTTGAGTTACCAACTATAAGATAGTAGGGGAAATACAAATCTGTTTTCTATAATACAATAGTTTTTCAGAGTTCTCTTTTACATTAACCTAGCATTCCTCTTAAGACTTCACATACATACACAAAATGTCTTATATTTTAAAATTATATATGTAACATGGAAGAAATATCTCTCTTAAGAATATATGGCACTGTTATTCTTTGGCACATTCAACAAATGAACTAGATATCAGTAAAGTGCGGCTAGACAGAAAGCATAGAGAATTTAACTGAACAAAAACCTCAGGATCATTCAAAATTAGATTAATTAAATGCAAAGAAGTTCCAATAAGATATTAAACTTGTATAAGAGACCTCATTTCAATAATGTCTGTGGATGATTTATTCAATAACCACTCATTCATAGATGTTGCTTATATTGTTCTGGTATGAGTAATGACTTTAAACATTTTGTGATGTATTCAAATTTTTTCCAATAGACTAAAGTGACATTTATATTCTCTAAAATGCAGAAGCTATTCACAGCAGCCACTAGACTGATAATCCATATTATCCGGAAGAATAACATAGATCTCACTGCCTTATGAATTTAATTCAAGGAATGCAAAATGACTCAGTGATAAATTTTCAAGATATGGTCATAGGAATTGTTTTGTAGGAAGTTCATGGAAGGAAGGACTACAAGAACTGAGGCATGACCACCATATTGTTCACAAGTCTTTTAAACTAAAAATTATGAGAATAAAATTTCACAGAAAAGCCACAGAGAGGTAAAAGTATCATGTGTTTGAAAAAGAAAAAAGAACCCAAACAGTTTGTATGATATGAATATGGTTAGAATGAGAAGGGAAAATCACAAGCAAAAGAAAAATAACACTGACCGGTGTAAAAGCAAGTTCATACACTTCAGTTTCAGATAATAAAAACAAATTATCATTAATCCTTTATATAGGAAAGTGACTAAATGTAAGCAACAAGAGTAGGGTAAGATCAGAATTTTGATCATTTTCAGGATGACAGAACTTTAATAAACACAGAAACATTGAAAATACTGTTGATTTAGAAGTAAATGAAAGGAATTGATTTTCCTTGAAAAGTTCTATTTCTGTTTTTGTCAGCTGTTTCATAGCATTTCTATTTAATGTACAGCATCTTTCAGTTGTCTCAGTGTTCAATCTACTCAGCAGAGCCCAGATCCTAAGACATGGGGAAATTCACTTTTTAGGATTTAATTAAATTTCAGGAAATCCAGGATATATTTACAGAATGATAGATAGTCAAGTTCTGCTTTGTTGTGCTTCAGTAACAAGTATTCACCAAACTGATGCCGATGCTTCTCACCACATGACAAACCATTTATAGAAAGGGCCTACAAGTCTCTGAAGAAAGAGTTAGAATGTATTAACTTATATAGAAATGGAGACAGTGTAGAGGCAGTTCTACAGTACATTGTTTGAATAAACACAATAAGAGAATTGTAAGGTTAAGTGTGCTGGCACATGCTTTTAATTTTAGCACTGGAGAGGCTGCACTATCTACAGAAGAAGTTCCATTGATGCAGGGATACATAGGGAAACAGTGTCTCAAAAACAAATACCAAGCCATAAAAAGTACAGGCTATCAAGTCTGATAGAAACAGAACTATTTCTTGGTAGAAATGTAGAATAACTACATTTTATCAATGGTTTTAACCTCTTTACAGATAGAGTGTGAGGAGGTGGACCAAAGCCTTTGCTGGAAGAGAAAATCAGTACTTATAATTTCATTAACAGAATGCGTGGATAGAGGACTCTCTGTTTTATTTTTCAGGTTTATATTATCGAAGGGAGTTTGTTGGAAAGAGAGGAAATGTGAATGCTTGTACCCCACTAGTTGTCCAGCGTACTCTGACCCCCTTTGTCCTTCATGGCAATCATTGTACTAGGAACCAGTCTGCTACAGAAGTTCACCTCCAATTCAATGAATTCAAATATAGGACAAAGTTCTACCAGTGGAATGGACATGGGTATCATATTTGCCACGTTCATACAAGCTTCCAAGTGTGCTCATCCTACCTTTTGCCTTATGTTGTTCAAGTGGTCAGCCCTGAAAACATGTGCTTAGAAGTTATGATACAAAGACTTAGATTGTATTTATGTATGTAGTTACACACACACACACACACAAACACACATGCACACATGTGCATACCACTACCATAACAAAAACAATAGTAGCAGCAGAAGCAACAATTAAAGAGAAAGATGTCATGAGTTTGAAAGAGTGGTACAGCAGAGGGTTTGAAAGGAAGAAAACAGAGAAAAAAAGAAAGTCTAATCTAAAAAATAAAAGACAACTAATACTTATATCCCAGAAAACCACCTGTTGATAGTAGAGGCTCTAAGTTCAGACTGTCTGCTAAAGTAGCAGGAGTCCCTGGGACACAGAAGAATGGGATATTCATTTCTGTCACTCTTGTATGGGATTATTTAGCACCACAGTTTAGTTTTCTTAATATGTACTCTCTAATAAACTTTCTTCTTAGTGTAATAGAATTCAAAATTCTTCAAAGGATTCCTGTTATTTAGAGAATAAAGTTTTAAAAAACTGATCATGCCTTTCATATATTTATATTTCTGCTACTTCCCTATTATTTAACCTTATAAATAAAAAGAGGTTTGTTGAATTTTCCAACATTTGGCATTTTTCTGCTTTTGTGTCATGTAGTTATCTCTTTAACTTCCTAGTACTATATGTTTTTGAATGCCTATTGATTCTTCATATCTGAGGATATACTGAAGACACTGTTCTCATGACCTAGACATTACAACTGTTTCCTATAACAACAAAAATACTTTTAAACACAACTAGTTGCAAGTATATTATATTATAGCATATATGGCATGTGTTATTTTCTGTAGTTGTTCATGTATTTGTTAAGAACAGGATTATTTCTTGTCTAACTCAGGATTCTCAGTATAGTAATATCTTTCAAATTGAACATGGTCTTCATAGCCCATGAGATATACTTGAGGAGCTACAACGAAACCTAAGCAACTATATTTCAGAGAAGGTATCCTCATTACTAATGATGGTAGGAAACCAAGTGTTGAAACAAGAAAGATATGAGATTCATGTTTAAGCACTGAGTATAAAAATTCCTTAGAAGAGATTTCTTTTTAATGTACACCCAGAAGCTTTGAAATTCAGAGTAGTAAGCATAATTGAAATGGGCTAAAATGTAAACACAGGATTGAATAGGACTCCAATAGCCAAACAAATATGAACTGGCAAGTGGTATTGCTTCAACTAGACCCTTGCACAGCAAAGCACTTACAGAAGCTTAAAAACAAAACAAAACAAAAAATGTAAGTCTAGCAACGACTGAACCATAAAGAAGAACATTCTAGACTACATCTCATTTCATTAAGAATGGATCCCATTACAATAAGGATGAAAAAAAAAGAAAAGAAAAGAAAAGAAAAGAAAAGAAAAGAAAAGAAAAGAAAAGAAAAGAAAAGAAAAGAAAAGAAAAGAGAAAAAAGAAAAAAATGCTGGTAAGTTTTCAGGGGTTAAAAGAAATTTTATGTGCTGCAGATGAGAAAGCATGTCATTTCTCAGTAAAGGAATTACATGTGAAGAACCTATACAAAGTTTAAAAAAAAAACAGAAAAGAGGAATGCTATTGGTTTAAGGTATACCACAAGTGTGTACATACCAGAACAAATCAAAGTCAGTTGTCATTTTGATTGATTAATTGTCATTGGATAAAGAAAAAATATATAGAGATATATGTTACAGGCATATGATCTAGAGGAACAAAGCTGTGTCATTTTCAAGAAAATATATGAAACAGGAGATGACATGTTGGATGAAATAAGGTAGATTTAGAAGGATAAGTATGTCTTGATTTTTCTCGTATGTACAATATAAACACATACACAAACACACACAGATGTAAATGGGGAACTATTTGTGAGTAGATTATGTTATCAAAAGAAGAGATGGGGAAAAACAGAAGATAATATTGGAAGGTGTTATATTATGCAATTAGTATCCAATAAATAAGTAATAACAGAAAAAAACAACTCTAAGAAATTTGGAAGATAATCTTAAAAGTTGTCTAAAATGTTTATAAAATTCATTCTATCAGTGATATTTGGCTTAGAGTTTCAAGTTATGTAATTGTTTAGAAATGAGACACATGTATACATATTTACAATTAGGGAGTTCTTTCTATTAGCAGGTTTAATAAAAGGAGATAATGCTTTTGCACAACTAAATATTTTAAAAGATTTTGTATAATTATATAAACATATTATCGGATATATATAGAAAATATGTGGAAAATAATAAGACTATGTCTTGTTTCATTAGGAATGAATACTTTTAAGATAACAAACAAACAGAGTGTGTGTGTGTATGTATGTCCTCACTAGATCATGTCAGTTAAAGTATTTTTAAGTTACAAATGAATGGTAGAACTTTACTGTCAAGTACATTTTACCGTTTAGTTATATGGTTTTCTGACTCCTTACTTTATCTGTGCCATTAATGATGTTCAATGATGTGGTTTGCAGAAATGAAGATTTCGTTGAAATGACCAAGCTGACATATGATAGGTGAAGAATAAGAATTCATCCTTTTAAATTAACTTAATTAATTATTTCATAATCAGCTGGAGTATTTAATGTTTCATTGCTACTTGTAAATAATTTACTGGATATTCAGATAAATAGACAATTAAAACTTTTCAAGATGATGGGCACGTAAATTATTTTTCCATAATGCATATGAAGTTTGGCAAAGAACAATGTGAGCTACTATGACATCATGATTCACTTTTGAGAGATCCTTTTTGTAATAGATTATAATTATAAAACAAATTTCTTTATACTTAACAGTCTTTCATGTGACATGATAGTATAATTTGGTACACATTAATATTATCAAGGAATTGCATAAGTTCTCTGATTACTTAGGAAAATAACAGAATCACAAATGGCAATTACTTAACTGTAACTCACTTTTAACACTGAGAAAAGGCTTCCAATCTGTAGCTGTAAGTAACGTGACAGTAGCAGCTTCTTACAGCACACTGTGGTAAGAATCTGGGACATAGATTGTACATGTAAGAACACTTGTAGAGACAAGCAGATTTGTCACTCTAGACTGACATACGGTTTTATATATATATATATATATATATATATATATATATATATATATATATATATATATATTTAAAGTCGAAAAAAATAAAGGTAAGGCACTCATAACCAAATTTGCACTAATAATTTGGATTAATTAATTAATTAAATTAATTAATTAATTTATCAAACAAAAATGAGCAGAAGGCACTGGATTTTATGGATCATCTAAGAGTAAATGATCCTCTTGATGTGAAACTCATGAATTGGTTCGAGCAGATGAATATGTTAGCAAGTAGAATATGTCCTGTACGATATTTCTGACATTACTATGGTTCTATTTCTAGCTTAATTGATTAATTAATTGATTCATTGTTAATATTCTGAAAGTGTAATGTAAAACTATTAATACTATGTGTTAAGTATAACGTATACATATATACTGGCATGCTTTAGAAAATCTAGGGAGAAATACCTTCTTTGGCAATTATCATCTCTAAAGCAGACAGATGCCACATGCAAATTAAGACTGTACAATTACTTGATAAACAGATCAACCCAAATGACTAGGTAGAGTCTCAGACATCCCCCAGCAACAGTAGCTAACTGTAAGTTAGGAATGAGAGTGAAGAGCTCTTTCACACCTACACTTAGAGAAGTACTGAGACAGAAAATGCCTTTCCTAGGCTACACATTACATAGTGGTTAAAAGACATCTGTATTCCGTGGTTTCCAACCCTCTCACTTCTACTTGTACGCCCAAAGCCTAACCAATCAAATTGCAGTTGAAATCACAAGGAATAGGAGGTCCTTTAAGTGTGCCAGGTACTGAAAGCTCAAAACACACAGTGTTAAAGGTTTGCAAGGGGTGGCAGTAAAAACTGAATGCCTATCTAGCACGGACATACATCATGTTATTGGAAACTAGAACTAAAAAAAGGTATAGGTGTACATGGGAAGAATCAGAGTTCAGAACAGGCCTGTTTCGTTCTCCGTGCTTTTCTGCCTTTCGCTGGTGTGTGATGATTGGCTTCCTCTGTGAAGGACTGCAACAAATCAGGAAGCAGCATCATAGAGACAGAAGAAATGCAGTGCTGCTGACCCACAAGAGGATGTAGGGTGGAGTACCTGGCCTCTGAACTTTTAGCATCAAAGGAGATGAAAGGGGAGTCATTAGTTCTTCTCGCCTTTCAATTGGCTAACATTGGCTCTATACTCCCGAGAAGACTGTAGGAGGCTGGCAGAGGAGCATCACTTGAGGAAAAGAGGCTAGTCACTTAAAGACACTGGTTGAAGCAGCTTATCAAGTTCCTGGGTTCCATCTGTTCTTTGCTGCAGCATTAATACAAAAGCATCTTCTTTAGTCCGATCCATCTTTGGATTATGGGAAGTACTGGGGTGGGTTGTTGATTTAGATGTGATGTCTTTATAGGTCTTTATTGTGATATCTGTTAGTGCAAATATTGCTTCTATTTTCCGTAATCTTTCACTATTCTGAATCTGAAGCACCATAAAAATGTCAACTTCGTCATATAGCAAAGCTTGAAATTATCAGAAAGTACTTTGGATAAGATGAAGCCCAAATTTCCTTTCAGGCTTACATATGTAGAAAATTCTATGAAACTCGAGTAACAGCATTCAGACACAATGAAGGACGCTCCCACTCATTTGCATGCCCGTTATGTTATCGTACAGGCTCATTCCCCACCCTTGTTACTGTGCTACAAAGAACAGTTTAATAACTCTGATCTCTGACCCACGATTTAAAGACTCAGAAGCTAATTTCATATAATTGGGTGTGCGTTTTTGAGGGGAACGGCATCAGCTTGTGCTCAGAACTCTGAAGACTATACTTAATATTTCTCAGCAAGGTTCGAAAGAATAAGCCCCACAGGTGCTGTCACCAGAATCAGTCTCCAGAGTTACTCTGTCCATTCACTGTGGACATTTTTAACACTTCAGGCAGCTCGTGCATGGAGGAGAAAACACTTCAGTTCTTTTACTAGGGAGTTTAATTGAATCTAAACCTGAATGTTCTCCTATTTCTATGGCACATCTAACTGGGTGGCACAAAATGTATGCACTTTGAACATGTTAAACATTTTCAGATTTGTAAAACTATCTCAAAAAGGTGTGTGGTAAATTATTAAATTTCTTCTGTATTAATTAATTTCTAAATAGGTACTCATGCAAAATCGGGTGTTGTTATCAAATCTGAAGAGGCTTAACTCTAACCTTGGTTTGCATTCAGGATGATCTTTTGGTTTTCACTGGTTTCTTTGAGAATTTCATAAGCTTACATGAATTCTCTTCCTAACATGTAATAACAATGAAGAGTGATCTATTGAAAGCAATAACATTGGGCCTGAGTTTTATGGGATGGTTGGTGGATACTTGTGGTTTTGAGACAGGGTTGTGCTCTGTAACACAGGTGGTCCTAAAACATGCCATCTTCCTGGTTCTGTTTTTTAAGTGCTAGGATTGTGGATCTCCATCACCATGCAGCTACAGGTCTGTAATCTTGATTAAGATTTTTTTAAAGATCCTTTTGTGGAAGAAAGATAAATGATAATTTGTACATATCCAGAAAACAAATGCACACATATATCCAAGGAGGTGGATTCTAGTGGGCAGTATTGATTCTGTCATTTTTTTTCC
Organism: Mus caroli; assembly: GCF_978045245.1. NCBI lineage: Eukaryota > Metazoa > Chordata > Mammalia > Rodentia > Muridae > Mus > Mus caroli. The sequence continues at coordinate 133,735,565 of NW_028227257.1, forward strand.
CTTCATAAGAGCAAGATGTACATCATTTTTATTAAGGTTCTCTAGAAAAATGATATGTGCATGGTGTGTGTGTGTGTGTGTGTGTGTGTTTGTATGTTTGTTCACGACTGTGTGAACAATAGTTCACCAAAAGAACTAACTTACATGATTCTAGAGGACTGTGAAATCCTGCTTTCTATTCTCTCTGCAAGTTGTACAGTGAGGAACAAGAGTGGTGTAACTCAGTGCAGCCCAGTGGGGCTTGAATTTGAAGACTACTATTATATGTTTCAGAGACCTGAGAGCTAGGAGCTTGGATGTCCATGTTTAGAGTCTATGTTCCAGCTCAAAAAGACAGCATTTACCTGTCCTACACCTTCATGTACTTTATATTCTCAGTGAACAATATAACTGCTGATGTTCACGAGAATAATCTTTTCTCTCAGATGATCAGTTCAGATGCTTGCCTTTCAAAGATCATAGACACCCCAGAAGTAGTGCTGCTATTAAATTAGAGTTTCATTAACCCTGTCAAATTGACATAACATTAATCATCATATCTTCCTCATGCTAGATGTGCCAAGAGGAATCTATTAAATAGGTGTTTGCCTCTAGGTCTTGGCAAGCACAAAGTGTGCCATGGGAATTAATTTGACCACAGAGCCAAACTGATGTGCACAGAAATCAATGACTTACTAAATGGATCAGCCACTGTCTTTTCCCTGACAGTATGTTCTAGAACTGAGCTCTTTCTTTGACATGTATCCTGTAATAAAAACACAAGAGGCAGAGAATCACAATCCATGGAGTGCAAACAGCAGTTACGATAATCCTAAACTAGGAAAGATACTGGGCTTGGAAAGTTTCTTCTAGGAAAATCTTTCTGTTACAGGGATTTTTGTCTAAAGTCTCTTCTTCTTTTACACTTTTTAAAATGTGTAAAACATTATGGGAACAATGAGAGTGACTCCACTGAGGTGCTAAGGCAAATGGATCAGCATTCTAAGAAGTAATTTCATTTGTGTCAGGGGAATTAATGAGATAACAAATTAAAATCAACATTTACCCGGTAGTTCAAGCATATAAGGGGTTGTTTGTCCAAAAGAGAGAGTAAAGATTTCATCCTATGATCTTCATTGTGCTACCATACAGCTCTCTGCAACTGATGTGATGAGCGTACCTATTTCAACGTGGAAACACAACCATTCTTTGAAATCACTATTCCTTTTCTTTCTGTCGGCTGTCTTCAAACTGTTTCCAGCAAATGTGAAATGCCCTTGTTTTGTGAGTAGTCCTTGTTTATCTTGGGCATTTTAGTAGCAAGCACAATGTGCAAGGCAGTTTCTTACTCTTTTCACTTCTTGATGATGTACTTCAGTGTGGTTAGCTCATCCTCCCAGCTACCCTTGACCTAAAGAGAACTAGGGTAAAATATTGATCTTCAAAGCTATGAAACCAATTTGTTCTATTGCAGCATCACCGAGGAATGTACATTAGAAAAGAAATGCTCAAAGCTTTTAAGTTGTCACAAAGGGCAGGATCTACATAGATAAATTGCTAGGGTTTCTTTTTTTCTTTTATTTTTTTCTTCTTTCCTTCTTTAAAAAAATGTGTTGGTGAAATGTAATCATAAATGTACTCTGTAAACAAGAATCCCTAATAATTTATAAAGTAGCACCCTGACTTATGTTGGGGTTATCTTATCCACAATGTGTGTATGTAAATATGTTTTAACTCATTCGGGTTTCCCATGCCAAATGTCTGTTTTATACAACCCTTTATTTGATTAATTAGTTATCACATATATTTGTAACATTTTATTCAAATTGTACTTGATTGTAAAACATCATTATGATGAAATTTGCTTTCTAAATGCTCATATTAAAATAACTTTCAATATATTACCAAAGGTTAGGACTTTTGGGAAAGAATAATGAATTAAGCTGATAATGTCAATATATACTTTATTATTTTTTATAACATTAACATATTTTGTAGCCCTTTTTGTATGTCAGGAATAATTTCAAAAACTTTACATATGTTATTTTTAAGCTTTAAAAAATTAAGTCTTCGCAGCACACGGGAGGCAGAGGCAGGCAGATTTCTGAGTTTGAGGCCAGCCTGGTCTACAAAGTGAGTTCCAGGACAGCCAGGGCTATATGGAGAAATCCTGTCTCAAAAATCATCGCCCCCAAAATTAAGTCTACTCTTATTATGTATAGGTATGTACATGTCTACCTAGAAAATTAGTTCCAGAACAGGTAGGGCTATATAGAGATACCTTGTCTATAAATAAATAAATAAATAAATAGCCAGGATAGGTGACTCTGTAGTTAAGTATAGCAGCTGCTCTTCTAGAAGATCTAGGATAGATTCCTAGAACACACACACACACACACACACACACACACACACACACACAGTTTAGTTCACAATAGTCTATAACTCCAAATTCAGGGAATACCAATATCATTTCTGGCTTCAACAGGAATGTTCTCGCTTCACAGATTGACTTGTGGGCACACCATTCATACATACATGCATGCACATGTACACACACACACACACATTAAATTTAAAATAAAGACAAGAAAATGAAACTAAAGTGGCTTTTTAAAAACCCATGGAGCAATCTATGGAAGGTAATTCTTAATTTTTCATGTTAAAATCAGTTAGCATTTTTAAAATACTACATATTTAGAATCTACCAACCCATAAAACTATGGGATGTAATGATTATTACTTTTTCTATGATTTTTTTAGTTACTTGGGTTGTTGACTTGACTTTTATGTTACTAAAGGCAGACCAATGGGTTTAACAGCATACATTTTTAATTATAACACTGAGGAGAAAAATCACTGTGAACTTGAGGCCAACTTGGTCTGCACAGTGAGTTACAAAAAATTGCTGTTGATACATAGGCAACTACAATCAATAATTTTAGAAAATATATTATTAATAAAGTATGCTATGATATTAGTATGTCTATCAGCAAAATTTTAGTATACTATAGTAAGCAAGGGCTTTCTTCTAAGTTCTGACTTTTTGTTGGCTTGCTGTTTTTAATGCATTGATGGATATCAACCAGCTATGTCATATTACGTTTCTGTAAGACTAGGTACATTCTCTTCTAATAAGGGAATAAAAGGCAACTCATGGGAAAGGGTCAGAGACAATTCTAGCTCCCACTCTTAGGAATCCCACAAAGTCCTACACATGTGAGCAGGACCTAGGTCAGGCCCATGAAGGCTCTCTAGTTGCCAGCTCAGTCTGTTTGAATCCTGAGGAGCCCAGGTTTCTTGGTTCTGTGGGGTTTTTTTGTGGTGTTCTTGACCCTATCCCCTGACTCCTATAACCCTTCTTCCTCCTTTCTGCAGCATTTGCACAGTTCAGCCTAATGCTTGGGTGGGTCTCTGTATCTATTTCTTTCAGTTGCTGAATGAAGCCTCTCTGATGACAACTGACCTAGGCACCAAACTATGAGTATAGGAGATTCTCACTAGAAATTGTATTCATTGGGTTTTCTGTGTAGCCCTTCGCATTTGTTTCTTCCTAGGTCTCTAGGCTATCTAGCCTCTGGGTCTTGGGCCTCCAGTTGGTATCAGGAGTGGGCTCCTTTTTTGTAGCATGGATCTACACCAGGCACATTTGAAGACAAGACAAATTGTTGAAGGCTATGTAGCTGGGTTAGTATCCCAATCTCACTACTGAAAAATCTTTCCTGGTTAAGGAGAGAGCTGTTTCAGGTTCTGTACCCCACATTGGTAGGGGTCTTAGATAAGGTGACTTTTATAGATTAATGGAAGTTTCTGTTGCACTAGGTTTTTAGTTCTTTCCTGAGATGACCCCTGATTACAGTTATATTTCCACATATTCTCTCCCTCCATAACCACACCACACATGATCCCTCCTGTCTCCTCAACCCCCCGCCCCCGCACCAATATCTGTTTTATTCTTCCTTTCCTGGAAAATTCATATGTTCCCACCTTGAGCCTTACTTGGCATTTATCTTTTACTTTACAGCTTATATCGAATAATATATGCGAATATACCATGTTTGTCTTTCTGGGTGCTGGTTACCTCACTAAGATGATCTTTCCTAGTTCCATCCATATGACAGCAAATTTCATGATACAGTTGATTTTTATAGTCTGTTGTGTAAATGTATCATATTTATTTATTCATTCATATATTTATGGACATTTGTGCTGTTTTCAGTTTCTGTCTATTATGAATAAAGCTTCTATAAACAGAGTTGTACAAGTGTCCCTGTGGTACGTTGGGAGCATCCTTTGGTATACATCAAGGAGTGTTATAGCTGGGTCTTGAGGTAGACAGATTCCCAATTTTCTGAGATATCACCATATTTATTTCCAAAGTAGCTGTACAAGGTTAAACATCCCCAGCCAATGGAGTACATTCCCCTTGTTTCACATGCTTGGCAGCATGAGTTGTTATTTGGGTCTTGGATCTTAGCCATTCAGATCAGTATAAGACAGAATCTCAGAGTTGTTTAGATTTGTATTACCTTTTGTTTGTTTGTTTGTTTGTTTGTTTTTCGAGACAGGGTTTCTCTGTATAGCCTGGACTGTCCTCGAACTCACTTTGTAGACCAGGCTGGCCTCGAAATCAGAAATCCATCTGCCTCTGCCTCCTGAGTGCTGGGATTAAAGTCATGCACCACCACGCCCGGCCTGATTTGTATTTCCTGATGGCTAACTATGTTGAACATTTCTTTAAGTGCTTCTCAATCATTTCAGATACCTTTGTTGAGAATTCTCTGTTTAGATCTGTATCCCCTTTTGTACTGGCTGGTTTTATGTGTCAACTTGACACAGTCTGGGGTTATCACAGAGAAAGGAGCTTCAGTTGGGAAAGTGCCTCCATGACATCCAGCTGTGGGGTATTTTCTCAATTAGTGATCAAGGGGGAAGGGCCCCTTGTGGGTGGGACCATCTTTGGGCTGGTAGTCTTGGGTTCTATAAGAGAGCAGGCTGAACAAGGCAGGGGAAGCAAGCCACTAAAGAACATCCCTCCATGGCTTCTTCATCAGCTCCTGCTTCCTGCCCTGCTTGAGTTCCAGTCCTGACTTTCTTGGTGATGAACAGCAATGTGGAAGTGTAAGCCGAATAAACCCTTTCCTCCCCAACTTGCTTCTTGGTCATGATGTTTTGTCTAGGAATAAAAACCCTGACTAAGACACCTTTTTAACTGGATTACTTGGTTTGTTAATGTCTAGTGTTTTGAGTTCTTTATATATTTTTAAATTTTATCTGTTTTATATAGTTTAATAAACATTTGTTAAAACATGCAGCATAAATTTTTGTCTAAAACATGTTTGAATATTATATAAATATGTCAGTCTACCTATTAGGAGTTTCCATCTAGACTGGATGAACAAAACATTATGTTCTTAAATTCTATATGTGGCCCTTTCTGGATGAAGTTTTACCTTATTTTTGCTAACATATTTGTTGTTGGATAAATCTCTATATATAAAAAGAGAAATAAATAATCTGGATATAGATTTAGATGAAGATAAAGATATGGATTTTGATTACCTCTTTACCAGTATGGCTATATTCAATGCTTTAAATTTGCATTTTCCTAATATAACACTGCTGAGAATTGTTCAAAATACTTATCACTATATATGAGTGTAGTTTACACTCCTCACCAAAGTTTTTGTATCTTTTGGAGATTTTTTGTAACATTTGGAGATTATCATTGTGCTGGGTAGTTTCATTGCAAGCTGAAAAACTTAAGTTATCAGAGAGACCATCAATTAAGAAAATGATGTCTTTGTTTTTAATAACTAATAGTATTCCATTTTGTAGATGTAACACATTTTTGTTATCCATTCTTCAGTTGAGGGACATCGACGTTGTTTAGAGTTTCTGTCTATTACAAATTAAGCTGCTATGAACATAGTTGAGCAAGTGTCTTTGTGGGATGGTGGAGCATCTTTTGGGTATATGCACAGAAGTGATACAGTTGAGTCTTGAGGTAGAACTATTCCAAGTTTTCTGAGAAACCACCAAATTGATTTCCAAAGTAGTTGGACAAGCTTGCACTTGCACCAGCAATAGAGGAATGTTCCTCTTGCTCCATACACTCACCAAAACGTGTCATCATTTGAGTTTTTGATCTTAGCCATTCTAGCCAATATAAAATGGTATCTCAGAGTTGTTTTGATTTGCATTACCTTTATAACTAAGAACTTTGAATATTTTTAAGTGCTTCTCAGCCATTCTATAAATCATGAATTTTGCAGGCAAATGGATATATTATCCTGAGTAAGGTAACCCAATCGCAAATGGAAATGCATGGTATGTACTCACTTAAAGTGGATATTACTCATTAAATACAAAATACCCACTATATACTCCACAGAGCAAAGAAGCTAAACAAGAAAAAAGACCCAATCAATGATGCTTGAATCTCACTTAGAAGTGAGAATTAAATAGTAATAAGAGGAATATAGAGGAAGGGAACTGAGTGGGAGAGGGGATAGGGAAGGGGATAGAAGTTCAGGATCAAGTGTTGAGTGGAACAGGAGAGGTGGCCAGATGGCATGAGAATGAATGGAAATCTCCAACTGCCAGTGTGGGCAGCTAGAGAACATGCCAGAGACCAGAGTTAGATATGCCTTGGTACAGGGGAATGCCAGGACCAAGAAGTGGGAGTGGGTGGGTAGGGGGGTGGGGGGGAGGGTATGGGGGACTTTTGGGATAACACTGGAAATGTAAATGAAGAAAATATGTAATAAAAAATAAGTAAAAAATAATAAAATTAAATTTAAAAAAAAGAATCAAGAGGGGTGACCTTAGCTGAGACTCATAGCAATGAAGATATGGAACCTGAAGAGACCACCTCCTGTAGCCAGAAAGGAACCCCAATGCAACGATAGGGACAACAACCCACCCCTAAAACATTCTACCACAAATGTATCCACTCTAAAATAAATGCAGGGAAGTCAGTGGTGGGAAATTGGATAGAGCAGAAGACTTAGGGAATGGAGACCCTTCCTTTGACCAAGCCCCAATTCCTGATATATTAATGACACTCTGTTATACTTGCAGATAGGAGTCTAGAATATCTTTCCTCTCTGAGATTCCACCCAGCAGCTGACTCGGAAGGATGCAGAGACCCACATTGAAACAGTGAATGGATGATGTTAGGGAAATCTTATGGAAGAGATGGGCAAGGGTTGTGGGCCCCTGAAGGAGATGGGAACCCCACTAGAAGACCAACAGAGTCAACTAACCTAGACCCTTGGGGCTCTCAGAGACTGAACCACCAACTGAAGAGCATGCACGGGCTGAACCTAAACTTTCCTCTCACTGCTCCCTCTCACCCCAAACCTCCCACATATGTAGCAGATGTACAGCTGGGTTTTCATGTGGGTCTTGAACAATTGGAGCAGGGGATATCCCAAAACCTGTTGCTTGTCTGTGGAATATGTTCTTCTAACTGTTCTGTCTTGTGTGGCCTCCGTGGAAGAATATGCACCTAGCCCTGCAGAGACCTGGTGTACCAGGGTGGGAGGATACTCACAGGGGTGGGGGACTCTGCCCTCTAAGGGAAGAAAGGAAAGGGGGAGGGGGAAGAATTGTTGAGGGGGGTGCAACCAGAAGGAGAGACGTGAGTAAATAACAATAAAAAATAAAAAGTAAAGGAAAGAGAATTTATAAAAAACAAAAACCAAAACAAAACAAACAGTCCACCAAAACAATAAATAAATAAATAAATAAGTAAATAAGTAAGTAAATAAATAAATAAATAAATACAAAAAAACTTCCATAACATAGGGTGGAAGGCAAGCAAGTAGGGCATTTTCTTAATTACTAATTGATTAGGGAGGGCTCAGCTCATTGTACCAGATGTTTTCCCTGGGTAGGTGAATAACAAATGCTGAGCAAGTTCTGAGGAGAAAGTCAGTACCAACAGCCTTCTATCAACTCTGCATCAAGCCCTGCCTTCAGGTTCCTGTCCTGTTTGAGTTTCCATGTATTCTTCAGTGATGGACAAAGATGTGGAAGTGCAAGACAAATAAACTCTTTACTTCAGAACTTACTTTTGGTGACAGTGTTTCATCATAGTAAGTTACCTTTACTAAGACAGAAATTGGTACCAGGATTACAGGGTATAGATATGACTGCACTGACCATGTAGTTTTGGGGGAGGATTGTGAAAAGACTTTGGAACTTTGGCCTAAAATAGTCATTACCTGCTCCAATTTTATGGGCTTTTCTGTGGGATCTTGGAAAATAATGTTGGGATCAATGCAGATGATAGAGGCCTGAGTTTTGAATGAGTAGAGAATGTTTGAGAGTTCTGTAAATACTCAGTGCTATTTTCAATTTTGACTCAAAACTCTGTGGTTCTGGTTTGTTGAGGATAAAGAATCAGCTATGATTAATAAGAGAAAAGAACACCTCGAAGGAAATGGATGCTGGTCAGGTGGATATAAGGAAATTAATAGTGATTATAAAGGGACCAGAATCATTGAGGTGAAATATTCTGCAAAGTGTTTCATAATAGTCACTTCACCATAGCTGTGTGCCTGAGGTTGCCAACTTTGTACCTCATACTGGAAGCAGAACTTACATAGTATAAGAATCAACCAGGTAGTACTGGTTTTGAAGGCAAGAAGAAGTTATGGAGAATACCTGAGGCTCAGCACTGTGAGAGGTCAGAAAATGTCACGGTAAATGTGGAGTCTCAGTAGAAGGTAAAGGCCCAGGATTGAGGGGGTCATGCAGAGAATTTGAGGCTTGGAACCATGAAGAGAGCCCAGGAGAAGTTATTAAGGGAGTGAATCTCAGTTGCAGCAAGAGACCTCAGCATTTTGGAGATGCCAGTATCATGGCATGACCCGCAAGACTGGTAACAGCTGTGGAGTGGATCCAGCTGGGTTCAGAAAGACAAGATGTATGTTTTAGTCAGGGTGTTTCAAATTAATAGAACTTATAGAATGAATCTTTCTTCATATATAGAAAGGGATTTATTAGGATAACTTACAGGCTGTAGTCCAGCTAATTCAACAATGGATGGCTATAAATAAAAGTTCAAGAATCCAGTAGGTGCTCAGTCTATGAGGCTGGATGTCTCTGCTGGTCTTCAATACACTTTGGAGTCTCAAAGAAACAGGCTTTAATGCCAGAGGAGAAATGCACTAGCTACCGAGAGAGAGGACGGGACATGAGGGGGTGCTAAGTAGGTTCTAGGACACAATTCAAGATCTAGAGTAAAAATTATCCTACCCACTTTTCTTTTAACTGGCTATGAATCACTGCTGACAGGTCTTCCCTACTCAGTACAAGAGAATCACCATTATTTGTCTATTTCTGATGTTTTGCCTAACAACATAATTTATAGTGACTTAGATCTCATACAATAAGCTCTAGATATTTTATTATGGAATTACCTATTCTATATTATGACACCTTTTTGACAAAAGTGTCCATGTACAGATTGAATGAACCTAAATAAAGAATGAATTGTGTTCTAGGATTAGAAAAGACAGAAAGCACCATGCCTTCTGAAGTTTTGATAAGTTTCAAAATATACATCCACAAGAGTGGAATGGATAGCGAATGGGAAGGTGGTTGTGTGGGGTCAAATGATACAACTGTCTAGACAATACAGCAATCCCAGTGGAAATTCCCATGAATATGCCACAAAGTTATATGCGGCTAGTGGATACCTGTCACGATTGCAAACTACATCTATCTAAGATGTCACATTAACCCTTTAACATTGAAATAGAAATTATGAAAACTTCTTAGCATCCTTTAGATACTTTCTTTTTGTGTATACACAAACCGTGGTTTTCAAAGCAAAAGATTTTATCAGAAAACTCTATTTCATCACACTGCCAGGGGTTAAATTGTTCTGCAATATATCCTATAAAAATCGTAGAAAAGATAGCAGGATAGTTGTACCTACGAATTCCCAGCAGTCTTGATAGCATGCACAAGACCTGTACAGGCTCAAACCAGACCAAAGCCAGCAGAGGGCAAGGGCAGGATAAACAGGTATTCCATAACTGGCTGAGGAGATATTGACAATTGAAAGCTGCTGGCTGTAGGAGAGTCAGTTTGTATAAGGGTATATCCTCTATATACCTCCATGGTCAACCATGCTCTAGGATTGACCCCACCCTAACAATATTTGGGCAACCTCACAAACTGGCCTTAGTAGACTTAAAATAAAGAGAACAAGAGATAAGGAAGTGTTGTGGTGGGTAGGCTGGTATGTTGGATATGGGGAAGTTTGGGAATGGGGGAGTAAATATTATCAGAACACATTGTATGACATTCTCAGATAATTAAAAATATTATTAAAATACATTAGAATATTCACAATATTCTACTGAGTGTTTTTCCTAAAACAGCCTGTCTATTAAGGGGTTAGAAGACTAAGAATTTTGAAGAGGCTATGGAGAAAATGTTGTAGTAATCACAGAAGGAAAAGTGCTGAAGGTACGTGGATCCTCATAATTAAACTGAAACTTACAGCTCAATTAAATGTAAGCATCGTTATGCATGAAACATCAGCAAGTACCAAGAGACTAATAAAAAGAACTGCTGTTGATGTTAATTGGCAAAGGTAAGAGATAATATAGATTGGACCAAGCATTTCAAATGAAATGTGAAGAATGTAAGGACAGGAATTCAGTATGCTTAGTGATAACCCAAGGATATATTCATGACACAGAAAAGTTATTCACTGCTTCAAATATAAATGTACCTGACTGTAAAACACATGGTGAATTAATGATTTTATTTTGAGGAGTTTTAAAGATGTGTGTGTGTGTGTGTGTGTGTGTGTGTGTGTGTGTGTGTGTGTGTGTATACCTATGTGTACTTGTCTGTCAGTGACTGTCCACAAGTGTATATCTCTTACCAGGTAGCACTGATGAATTCTGAAATATTAATCTTCTGCATTATGCATACAAAGGAGATCTGATTTAATGTACTGAATTAATGACGAGATTGGTTTTGGCAGTGTGTCAGGTAAAACATTTACTTCAACACAAAGATGGAGGCTGGCATGGTGGCTCACATGAGTAATCAGAGAGCCACAAACAGTACTTGAGGACAAAGAGTGTCTCATCCTTGTGGTGGAGATATGAGGATAATTGAGACTACAAAAGTTTTTAACTTGGCTTGGTTTTAGTTCTGACATAAATAAAATACCTTTGATAAATATATTATACTATATGTATGCATATGTGCATATCTACGTTATATAGAGATATGGATATAAATATGGATACGGATACATAGATATGTAACAGAAGTCCTTGATTAATTTCCTGGTTTTAGTCTCACCATTCCAATTTCTGTTGTTTTTTTTCTTCCTCCTATTCCCTTGCACACACTGTTTTTATTAAATTTTCTTTGCACTTGATATAATTATAAACAACTAAGATTATACTGTGTCTTAAAGCTTAAGTTAATATATTAAAAATTTGTAAACCTAAGTATATTTTTCAAATGTTGACTATATGGTCCCATGGGTAAAAATTTTCTAAATGTTTCTGGACCTTTATTTCATTTGTAGTTTTAAATGTTAATTAGCTTAGCTAATTTTAAATTTTCATGTCACTATCCATGTTATAGGTGAAATTTATTCTAAAATAGAAAGTTTTGACCTTTTAAGCTGGCAAGTGATTATAAAGGCATGGTATTTGGATATGTGCTTGCATCTAACAACTGGGTTATTTCTTGACTTGCTTTAGCTTTAAAATCATATATGTGCAGATTCAGTAAATATAGAAGGCAAAATTGTTTTCAAAGAGTGAAGTTTTCTCTACATCAAAAAAATGGGTACATTATGTGGTTTCAGTAATGACTCGAGTTCCTTGCTTATCTTTGTACAGCATATTTGTGTGATTCATGAATTGACTTCTTTCATCTCAAAATATTTTACTGCTATTTTAGAAAGTAAAATTAATCAAAATTTTGAAAATATGAATTTTTTATTTGAAACATATGATCCTTAACTGCATGTATAAGAGATAGAACTGAAATATCATGCTAGATTATCATGTTAGGATTTTTTGTTATACATATAGACCACATATCACACACATTCACAATGAATATGTGTTATTTTATAGTGAAGTCTCAATTGTGTCTTATGACAGGTGCCAATATTTAAAATGCTCTAAGAACATATTAAGTTGTAGGTTTTTAATTCTTTCACATTAGATTTTACTGTGCATATAAAAATTAATTTCTACATAATTTCCATGAATGTGTGATAGTATCAGCTAAGTGCCTAGTACCTAGTTATATACAAATAAATTATCTATATCATAAATTTTACAAGTATATACTGCATAAAATGTATGAAATATTTTTAAACATTTGCAATTCTGAGGGAAGGGCATCAACATATTTGAAGAATAAAGAAATATGAAAATGAAACATAATTACTCATCTACAAACCTTCAGATCTGGCTATATCTACCACTATCTTATTTCTTTAGAAGTGAGGCAGGAAAGAAACATAAAATATAGAAGAACTTGTCTTGATGAGTTAGTTTCTTTTTATATTATGTGCCTTTTATACTTATAAAGTGCCTTATATAATTGGATGATTTTAGAATAATTGCCTTGACATTTTAAAGATGTACAGTGGTTTCAATTTTAAAATCAAGCAGATTTATTGTTTTAAATAAATTATTGATACATTTGATTGATTAAACAAATAATAAACATTTCCTATAATTCTGTTTCCTGTTAAATTCTTACCTGGTCTCTAAAAATACATCTGTTACAAATAAATAAATATTAAATAAATAAATAAATAAATAAGAACACCCTGTGCCACTTGCCTACTAATTTCACAGCTGCAAACTTGGAAACATGTTGAGAGAAACTATTAAAATATTTTAAAAGCCACATGGGATTATTAAAAACTTGAATGAGTCCTCTAAATCTCTGGGATGACTATTCATCAGTCTTCTTTTCTCTCTCTCTCTCTCTCTCTCTCTCTCTAAGAATTAAAATAAACACTCTCCAGTTTTCTGGAACCTATGATTCAGAGCTGTTAGTTCAGCACCACTCCTGGTGAGTGGTCAGGGGGATGTATTGGAACACTGGAAAGGGAGGAAATTAGCCAAATTCATCATTTGCTTTTAATTTTGCATTTTCATAAAATTAATTCCCCTTACTTGTCTGGCAAGACTGAACTCATCTTAAAAGTCTTAATTTCTTTGGGTTCAGAATAAATTATGATGCCTGAAATTCCTTTCCAGAGTGAATAACATGACATGGTGCTGGGGTTTGCTAACACACCGCTGTGTGGAGGTAGAAAAACAAAAGCAGCTTCCACTCTCCAGGAAACAGTAGTGAATGTTGAAAGTAACCATTGACTTGCTTCACATTCTTTTAAATGTCACAGGTAACTATAGTTGCAGAATTCACTGGTGCATTTTGGGAATCTCTTGACATAGCACCCTGACTTCAGCAGCATCTGTCTAGTGATCTTTGTGACCCTGTGCTAATATTGGACCTTGCAGTGTGAGGAAGGGTGAGGATGAAGGAAAGCATAGACCTTCAAATGGATCAAGTGACACAAACGTGCTCTCTGAAAGAAACCTGCACCCCCCCCACCTTTTTTGTTTGTTATTCTTTTTTAGGGTTGGCATAGATATTCCCTGAGTGTGTTGTTGCTTTCCTTGGACAAGAGGGCAAAATAGAAATTACACATTGTTCTAAAAGTAAAATTAGTGGTAAGCTTTTATGTAGTTTCTCATTATATTTTTACTTTTGTTTTCCTATCAACCTTTTCCCAGCTGTAAAGCCTATTATTTTTCCTCATTTACAATGAAATCATATCGTAGATTTGACAACTGTGTGGCATAAGGAAAATTTAACATATAATTGAGAGTAAGGAAGAATAATAAAACATCATTATACTCATAAAGTTATTTATTTTTATGTGAGTGTCTCTGAATGAGTATGACAGGTATGTGCAGGTGTCCACATAGGCAGAAGAGAGCAACAGAGATTCTGGAGTTGGAGTTAACAGGTTCTTCAAAAGCTTCCCAGCACAGATGCTGTGAACTGAACTCAGATCCCCTCTGAGGGACATAAGAACTCTTAGGGAGTGAAGCATCACTCCAGTCCCTTCAAGCCTTTCTTAATGCCAACATGAAGGGATTTTATCTTCCTTCTTTTTGTCACATGAAGTTGGTGACGATGGGTCTCCGGGTCTTTCTGTGTTATTATTATGCCTCTCAGCCTAGAAATATAGCATCTTCACCACAAACTTGCTTCTCAACAGCAGCTACAGGAAGTAAAATGTGTAAATACCCTAGGTCACCCATCATTTTTATAAAATAGATAGGTGAATGGAAGTTACACAGAGATACTTATCAGTGGATGCATAGATACAAACAGAGAAGGCATTTTATTTTTTTTTTATTGTTTCAGTTTTGTTTCTTCCTTCAACATTAGACGCTTCTTATCATGATAAAACTTGGTGAAAAACCAAGTATTATACAAGGAAATGTAGAAAAAGCCTTTTCAGTAAATTACACTTCTGTGTCCTATATTATCTCTTCTCATTTGCCTTTAGTGGGGTGAACACACCTATGATAGGAAGAGGATCCTTGCATAATGACAACAGTACTAAACCCCAATACAGGTCTCTTGATGTTCAAGGTAATGAGCACCTCAGGAACAAATGGAAATGAAAGACTGGTCTTTAGGACTTCTAACAGTTCAAATTCCTTTCAATCTGATTTTTTTTTAATTTGCAGTATAAAATATACTGTATAAATAGTGAAACATCACAGACTCAGTCACAGTACCATAGCTTCACAAATATTAGAATGAGAAGCTATGCTATTTCTATTCTTTGTCTAAAACAACACAAAAGTTCAGGCAACTCATAAATATAACACAAGTTTTCGGTCCCACCCCTTCTGCCTCAAGTGCACAAAAACAAAGTGGTAATCTATCTCGTTTATTTCTTTGAAAATGGTGTTCTTAAAGTACAGCTTGCAGATAGATTATCTATCCCTCACAGCAAAGCTTCACAATGGGAGTCTAATAATTGCTCTTTTTCTAATTTCACTAAATGAGTTATAATTATTTTATGTCTGTTTTATGGATCCTGAATAGTATTAACCTAAACTCTAATTATAATATAGCTTTCAAAGAAATGTATGGACACCAAATTGATGAACAGCCAGCTTGTAGAGGGGCTTCCCATAAAGCAGACATACAGCTCATAGTTTAAGAAGAGCATGTTAACATTCTAGATCTCCATTTGTGAAAGGAGCAGAATATAAATTCATGAACTTCTTATCTTTGAAAAACAGACAGGAGCTTGTCATCATGATTAATTCAGATAAAATAAACCTAAAATCAGACTAGATATAAGTAGATACCTCTGCTTCTTATTGTACTGAAATGTGAGGGCATCATGTTCTTCCATTCATCCAGCCTTAGAACATTTCTTTTAAATCCTGTTTCAAAATGTAAATAGAATTATTTCATCAAACAATCCCTAGGATGCTATAATAGCCACTTTCATTTTAAATTCTTTACATTAATTGTTAATTAAAGTTGATCTTTGTGTATGTCATAAAGAAAAGACAAAGCAATGTACATTTTCAACTAAACCAACTTCCCTCCTTGTTCTTTGTTTTTCCCCAACTTAGCTTCCCATTCTGGGACTAGGTCTTACCATGATGACCAGGTAGACTTTAAGCCCTGTGACAAAGAAAGCGGCCTACTTGTCTCTGTTTCCAAGTGACTAAAACTACATAATTATGTTCCACCTTACTAGCCTAGTCACTAGAAGCACATGTTTGAAAACATCTCCACATATTTTAAACTAAAAACATTTGCAAGTTAATTGGATTCCTAACACAAGTGCATCATTAGTATAAATTATTTTCTTTCAATAAAATAAGTGGCATGAAAATTAATCACCCCTTGGTCAGAGAAATACTTGCAGCTGCTTTAAAAATGTTGACTCATGCATATATATTTAATTCAGGATTCCTATCACATTATTTCTTTACATTTTTGGGGGTAAACATTTAGAGATTTATAGGTGTGTGTGTGTGTGTGTGTGTGTGTGTGTTCAAGGGTCAAATCTGTGCACACGTGTGCATAAACAAGATGAAAAACTTGGGTGTCATTTCTTTGGTACTCTGTCTTATAGGAGAAATTTTCTCACTGACTTAGAACTGATCAAGTAGGCATGATGACTAGCCAGTGAGTTCATGAGTTATGTTTCCTACAAATGGGATCAAAAGTTGGTAGCACCAAGATCAACTTTCTTACGAATTCTGTAGATTGAACTCAAGCCCCTATGCTTACAAGATAAATTCTAAACTGACTGAGCTCTCCCCTTTACAATCCCCACAATATTAACTAAACCATTTTTTAATCTTTCAATCATCTTCAACTAAAATAATTAAAAAATTGAATATAATTGGTCACTCTATGGTAGTAAGAGGTGGGTGTTTACACTGCTTAAAAGCAGGAACTGAACTACCTTTGAAAGTAAATATTTCACTAAACTACATGATAGGCTATCTTCATTAAGGTTTCTATTGATCTGAAGAGACATCATGAAAATGGCAATCCTTCTAAAAGAAAGCATTTAAATGGGCTTGCTTATAGTTCAGAGGTTTAGTCTATTATCATCATCATGGTAAGCATGCCAACATGCAGGCAGACATGGGATGGAGACATAGCTGAGTGTTCTACATCTGAATCTGTAAGCAGCAGGAAGAAAGAAAGTGACAGTGGGCCTGGCTTGAGATTTGGAGCCCCAAAGCCCATCCCCAGTGACACACTTCTTCCAAAAATGCTGCATCTACACCAATAAGGTCATACCTCTGAAAAGGGCCACTCTATGCATGTCTACTCGAGCCATTTTAATTCAAACTACCCGGTAGGCCATAATCAGATTTACCTTAATTAAGCATGTCAAAATAACTAGTATGTATCTTGAGTATTTACCTGTGTGGACAGTATTCAAATGACTTGATTCCAATTCCTACTACCCAATTACATATGGAGCATCAAGGCTCATTTCTAGCAGTATAACCTTAATGGAGAAAGCTATAATTTAACAGCCATATCAGTCATATTAGGAAATATTTGTGGTTATATTTTAAGAAATATAACCAACTAGGCACCGTGAATATTAATATTATTGATGGAGAAACACTTGCACAGTGTGAAGTACAAGTACACCTAAGAGAAGAAAGTATAGTCCAAAGTTGTTGCACATTATTGACGTTGACATGAAGGCACCATTTGGCTTCAGTGTAACCTTCTGATCCCTCTTAATTCACAAGACCTCCCAAAATGAAAGTATTTCAGTAGCTAATAATTTGCTTATTCAGTGAATTTCTATGTTCTCTATGCTCTGTTATGAACATATCTATGTGATGCAGAAATAATTTGAAAGAGTTCTATAATAGCAACTCATGCTACTTGCATTTTCCCATTACCATGTAAACTGAGTTGTTTTCTTTTCACTAGATTAGTAATAAAACAACATCTGGGTCTCTTGAGTTTGTCATTTTTGCTCCTTTAATACCATTTGGGCATCCATATAAATTCAAAATGGGCTTCCATCTGCTGAGAGCTCTTCATTGTGTTTACTTGGTATTCTTTACCTCAAGTTCCATCCGTAATACTCTACTGCGTTTTCACAATTGTTGTTTTAACAAAGCTGATATACAGTATGAGAACCCACACTGTAGTTACACATGTGCTCAGCTGCACTGCTGTATGCGTGTTCTCTTCTCAGGACAGGACTTGACCTTGCTGAGAAAGATGAAAGAATTCTCCAGTTATATGGATCTGTGATTCAGTGAAAGCAAGCCACTGTTAAATGTTTCCTTTGCTTCTTATCCTAAAAGTTAAGAGAGTTAAACATTACATGAATCTTTGCCTTACAAGTACAGTTTAATTGGGGTTAAGAGGAAGGAATTACATGAATGTGATGTGCTCATATGAAAGCCCTTAGCTCAGTTTTACACATATTTCTACTTTTCTTTTTCATTCCTCTAATTACGATACACATGCTTTGGTATGGACAGAAAGAGAAACAAACCTGCTGTATGATTTTGCATTAAACTAACACATTATCCTCAATTCAGACTAGTTACTTAGAACACCTCTACTAGGAAGCAGATATTTTCTGATTGAGTATCATATCTCACTCTAACCCAGGACTGCTATTGAAGTAATTATCCAGGTACCTCTGACAAAATTAATCTCACTTAGTGGTACAGGATGACCTATCTGTAAAAGTTTAATCTACATGATATATTTTAAAATGCAGTCTTACTTAAGACCCACTAGTACTGAATCCAATTCCATGATGTTTCTAGATGCAGAAGTAAAGTCTCTGACTGCTATGAAGGCTGAAATTGTTTTATTCTTACTTAGATGCTGACATTTTCAGTTTATGCAAAGAGAGCAAAGCAAAAAACAGAAGTATAGCTTAATAAACTGCAGAGATTCAGAGGATTGAATTCTGCTACTTCAATCTAGAGACTGATCCATCTTTGTGGATTATAAACAGCTACCAGTAAGGAAAATAGGTAGATCATTTGGTTTTCATATTATCTTACTATTTTATGATAAAATAATCACAAAAATTCTTGAGGAGCAAAATGTTATCTGGCTTATGCTACTATATCACTGTTTATCATTGAAGAAAGTCAAGCCAGAAACTCAAGCAGCATTTTGGGTTCACTTTCAGGAGATTCCCCTGCTCTCCTCCAGGGGACCCAGGGACTTATCACCTGCAGCATTGCCTGCTGACGCCAGATGTGAGCCCACTGTGACAGCATATAAAAGAGACTATTCTCCTCTCTCACATACAGTCTCTTTCAATCTCTCTGGTTCCACGTGTTCCTAACTGTCCTTCTTTCTGCCCCTTTTTTCTGTCCTCATCTGTTCCCCCTTCACTACCCTCATGGCTCTGTTTCTATCTGTCTGCCTCTACCCTTTCTCCCAGTCCTCACTCCCATCCCTTCATCCAAATAAACCTCCCTTTTACCAGGACTATCATATGGCATGTTTTCTCAGGGGAGTACCTCGGCATGTGCCTGCCACATACCCATGCCACAACTGGCATCAGCAGACAATGGTGGCAGGAGAGGCCATCAGGCCATCGGCACTGCTATGTCCCTGGGTGGAGCCCAGCAGAATTGCCTGTAAGACAACAGTTTGAGCCAATAATTGACAAAGAATGTATGGAGAAGTGCTACTTACTGGATTGCTTTTCATGGTTTTCTCAGCCTGCTGTCTTACAGAACCTACAGCCACGATCTCAGTTGTGGTACGATGTGCTGGGTCCACCCTAACAAATCACTAATGAAGAAAATGCTAAGATAGGCTTGACTACAATTTTATGGAGGCATTTTATCAACTGATGCTCCCTCTTCTCAATTAATTCTTGCTTGTGCCAAGTTGACATACAACTAGCCAGCACACATATGCTAAGACTTTCAAAGAAATTAAATGATAACATTGTCAAGTATTTGAAGAGATCTTTTATAAAGATCAGACACAGCATACATTTTTATAAAATTGCCCAAACATATTTTAACCTGCTCAGATACTGCATATCAAAGGTCTTTTTGTTAAGATGATTACTTTTTTTTTTTTGCTATGGTTTATTTTCAGTCTTCTTAAAGATAATTTCTCCTACAGCTAACTAGAGAATCATGTATTAGATGAATCTTGATAATGGAGAGGTTAAGCCAATCACATTTTTATCCTGCCTCATCTGTGAAATGAGTCTGTGGGTTACAGTACAGATGAAAATCACAACTTCCCCTCTAGTAAAGTGGGGACAATACTATTCCATGGCCCAGAACTATTATGGCAGTAATATAGTCACATGTGGTAGAATTCATATCACTTGGGTTATAATAAAGACATAAAGCAATTGAAAACATTTAATCAGGAAAACTTACTATATCTGTACAATAATAACACATTTGGGTGGCATTCAAGCTACATAATTCCGTCTCCAATCCCAGAATATCATGGGAACTCTACTCTGAGCAAGTGCATCGGAAAACATAGGGTCCTTCATGTTCTCTATGCAAGACCCTCATCAAAGCTTATTAGACTGTATCCCTACAAGAAAAAGAATATAAGCCTTTCTATAATTATCACAACCATAGTAAATTGACAGTTTTTCACTTTTAACCTTTTTAAATTTTTGAGAATTTAATAAATAGCATGAATTATAGGACATATACTAGAAAGAGTAAATAGCACCAAAGAGTCTTTTCTTGATACTGCAAGGCTCTCATTAAATACTGGAAGCAATCTATAGACTCAACATGAAAAACCCTCAAATTACCATTAATTAATACAGAACAAAATGCAGTGCAATAAATAAAATGGACTAACATGTTAGTCAGCAACAAAAAGGAAAATAGAACTGATAGGTGCTGTGTTTATATATTAATGGAAAACATCTTTAAAGGATACATACTGGAAATTCATAAACTACTCATTATTGCAAAATCATTGGTTAAAAATGTAGACCATAGTACAGAAAGCATGACTATCTAGGGAATACGATGGGTGAGAAGAAAATGTTTCCTTTAGAAGTGATGACTACGCTTAGAATCATATTGTGATATATGCACAACTATGTGAAGAAACTATAGATTATAGGTGGTATGATAGAGTAGGTAGAGTAGATCTTAATAAAGTCATTAAAATGCTGGGATTGAAAGGACAAATTACCAAATATTTATAGTAGCTCAATACATTGTTATATAAACTATAATAAATATAAAATCTCAAAACCATGACATTAAGAATAAGTTAACTGTTAGTAATAGTTCCATTTCAGGTAATTTATTTATTAGAGTAAACAATGAAAGATGAAAAATCTTTGGAAAAAAATTGTGGTTATACCAAAATGTAGAAGATCTGTCCTGCAGTTGCACCAAAGTGCTTGTTAGCTGTTGGATCACAGTAATCACCATCAGCACCGAGGTTTCCAGACGGTTTAGATTTCTCTTTTTCGTATGGGGATATTTGGTTTTTGCAGCCACCTTAATCATAACAGGAGTCTCATTCTATAGCAGGATGAGACCACCAAATCATGTTCTTTCTCAATTTTTACACTATGAGAATTTCAATTTTAGCTATACCTTACCTTATAACAGAAGTTTGTATCCAATATTCCTTCAGTTTCTTCATAGTAGAGGAATGGCATTTTATGGCTAGTGTGTACTGAATGCTGAACCATGTCAGTTATTTTCTAAGTTTTATAAACACAGTACTCTTGTTTCTATACATAACAAACCAGAAAGAATGATACTCTCTTTCAATGAGTACAAGGAGGTGTTTTGCAGCATCTTGCCAGGTAAACAAACACTACACTGTTAGTGCAGCTCAGTAATTAACTGGACATTGATATTTTCATATCAGCAAAACCATATATAAATATCTATAGTTGCCCTAATGTGTCTATGCTTAGAAATGGGGACAATGTGTCACCATACATGATTGTTTTTCTCCATAACGGAAAACTAAAGATCAAGAATGAAGGTTCATTCACTTCTATGCAGTAACCCACTTTGGTTCAAAATTTTCCCCATATCTTCTTATTGTACATTGACTTTATATGCTTAACTGTCCTTTCTTGAGCTTTCATTATCTCCTGTGAAGATCTGAGGATTCCCATGTGTCTTTGTTGAGAGTGCCCTCTGTTTTGCAGCCCACCTTTCTTATTCTCTTTGAATACACATTATTTTTCTAATATAACTGCTTGTAGTTTTTCACTAATAGCCTTGGACCCTGTCTGGATGCTGGCTGTGAGCCATCAAAAACATAACTGGAGGTGGGGGTGCAAGAATGGTCTGCCATGCTAAATCGCCTCCTTCCCTTCCTCTGGGAAAGAACCTTAACCTCAAGCACTTTCAGTCAATCACAGTCCAAGAGAGAACCTTGACAATGTTCTGCAGCACTGATTGGTTCCATAAAACATGCTGGCTGGATGCAGAAGTTGAGTTTCTTTTAGCTTATTTCATAATAAAGAGCAATACATGTGCTGTATTCATGGTAATTCAAATCTGACACAAATAATACAGCAAATAATTACCATGACCTTTAACTCACCTCAAATTTAAGCAAAGGTTAAGCTGCCCTTTACTAAAGTAAATATTTGCTGTAGTCAAATAAATGCAGACACCTATGGAGAACAGAATACATTGCCAAAGTAAACGAATCTGAAAATGGTTACAACCGAATAATTTTAAAACACAAGGAATGCAGGACTCTTCAGCGTAAACACCATCCAGACACGCAGCATCCGCCATTATTACTTTACCTTAGAGTGTTTCCAATGGGCCTCCCCATACACTTGCTGGGAACTGTTGCTTGAAATGTCTGTCCAGGAGGACAGATTTCAAATAGAATTATTACAAATGAGACCATTTAACTCTTTTGTTCATACCCTGATGCTGTAAATAATTTACATTTTATTCCATAACTGCAGAGAAAACCCTCAAACATCTAAGTGGTTACCAATAATAACCTGATGCTTAGAAAATAAACCACAAGCAAACATGAACTGCCCCAAGAAAGTAGCTGATAAGTTTATGAAAGTGCTAGTCAGATAAGGACCAGGTGTGCTCTTACACATTTTAATTTGTTTAGTCTATGTCTCCTTCACATAGCACTTTAAAAAAAGAAAACATTGATTTGTAGGGGGGTTATGTCATGTGTGGATACTCTTTAATCTTAAAGTTTACTTAAAAAATAATTACACTTTCTGGTCCAAAAGCTAACGATATGTTGACTTTTAAAAAGAAGCCATCAGCTTGTTATTACAATCGGTATTGCCTCCAAATTCTCTCTTCATTAAAATAAGGCCACCTGATTTAATTAGAAGGCTTCAGCATGCCTATAATATTTTTGGTCACAATTAAAATGATGTGTCTCAAGTAGGGATTAAATTTACATTTAATAGGATGATAATTGTATGCTAAAAGGAAAAACAAAGTTCATTACCTTGGGTTTCTTTCATGGCAGCTTTGCAAACTCTGTTATTAAGGAAAGACCCAAGATGTTCTTAAAGCCTTGTTATGAGCCTTAATTAATGGGTTTATTTTTAACTTTTTTTCTGTTTGTTTCATTTAAAGCCAATCCCAGGTCAATGTAAGCCTCTTCCATGTTTCTCTTGATTCAGAGTTTTTGTCCTTGATTCTTTAAATCTGGGAGAACATGACCTCTTCCTGAAGCCACTGGATCTGCAATCTGAGGCCTATATGATAACTGGTGGAACAGCTAGCTTCCCATCATCTCTCTGTGACAGGCACTGTCTTAGCTGGGGTTTCTATTACTGTGAACAGACACCATGACCAAGACAACTCTTACAAAACACTTATAGTTATAGAAGTAAGGGGCTGGCTTTCAGCTCAGGGCTCTCATCCATTATCTTTACGATGGAAAGCACAGTGGCATGAAGGTAGACATGGTGCTGGAGTACTAGCTGAGAGTTCTCTATCTGGATCCACAGGCAGCAGGAAGAGGAAGTGACAAGCTTCCACTAACAAGGCCATTCCTACTCAACCAAGGCCACACCTCCTATTAGTACCACTCCCTATGTCACTAAATGTGGGCATTTTCATTTAAACCACCACAGGTGCTTTCTTTCTCTCCACTGAAATGATTGGGACTGATTTTGCTGGGAAGGAATGAGGATGTGGGACGGGGATTGAAAATACCATCTGGTCAAATTACAAACAAGTGTGGGGTACTGCCTGTATCTCCTTTTGTTGCTCCCTCACAGTCTGACATACTGCCCTCCTTCCATGGAAATCTTGGAATGTTTGACACCCTTGTTACTCTCCAGAAGCATGTTCCAGGAAGAAATCACCTGTTTAATGTGTTTCTGAAGACCATGTATAAGTAGTAAACATTCAAGTCAAAATATTCTTCAATTTATAGGTTTTGTGGTTATTGTTGTTTGATGTTCATCTTTATTTTGCTGTTCAATTGGCTTTTATTTTTCTGAGGCAGAGTATTAATATGTAGCTTTGGGTGCATAGAAATTCAGTAGTTACTTCAAAGCACCCTCAAACCTGTGAATTTATAGTTATCTAAAACCCTGTACTCTAAATTCTGGGATTATAGATGGGTGCCACCATAGCTGGAAAAACACTGAATTTATAGTTAAGTGCATGCATTCATTAGACAGTGGTGCTTTTTGTAAGATTTGTGTTGGAAGGAGGGAAAACATCTGTGCACAACTCTCATACATTATTTAATCCAAATTAAAGCTTTCCATGTTCTTATGATCTGCATGTTCCTTCTGAAAAGAATGCATTTTCTTTGTGTTTAAAACTGAGATCATGTACACCTTGCTAAGAACATAGGTCCTAAGCAAAGTTCAGAATGCAAACCATTTCCATGCTTCCAAGTCCTCAAATGGAGTTTATAAAAATAAGGGGTTCATTGAAGGTAGCTTTATGACTTCTCAGTTAAAATTGTGGACTTTATTAAACTTTCTATTTACTTTCCAATTCTGCCTACTTCTATTAATTTGAAGTCCCCTTCAGATCTTTGGCCTATCTATTAATTTTAAAGCCTTTGAAAGAAATCATCACAGGTAGATAGCTGGATAGTCACTGGCGCATTTGTTTAATCTACCCTACCTGTGTTAAGATATGAAGTTAAAGGCATTGAGTATTGTGTTTAAAATATTCATTATTTTTGACCAAACTTCTCTACCCCATTAGACTATTATAGACTGAAAAAGAATTAATGAGAAGATTAGAAGTATTGAAAATAATAGACAGGATGTCTGGAGCCAGTAATATTAGGCTAAGGCAGGGCTCTTTTGAAAAAAAAAAAAAACCTACTGTCTTATTCGTGAAGAGAAAGGTGAATTATTTCCTGGAAGATGAGTAAAATTTATTTCACTAGGCAAATGTGGGAATTCAAAGAAGTATTGGATATTTCAAAGTTACATGCTTTAAAAATGAATCAGGAGATTTTGCTTAGTTGTTTAGGAGGGAAGCCACTACAAGTAGTGAAAAACGTCATAAAGACTATGAATATCAAAAGAGAAAAAATCATAATGTCACTGAGACCGATGAAATCAAACAGGAAAACCGAGCAACAAAACTGAAAGATGAAGGTTTCAGTGGGTATAAGTTCCCAAGCAATTTTCTTTGGACCAGAATGTGGATGTCTTCCCTATACGCTAGATAAACTGAAGTGACCAAGTCTTAAAATATGAAGAAAAATTTGAAGATCTCTTGGAAATAAATGTGTGCAGAAGCAATGGCAGGTCATAAGGAGAAGAGAATTCTGAAACAAAAAGTGAGTCATGTGGAATATTAGGATTAATAAAATAGAAGGACAGCAAGCAATTTTAATACAGAGATGTGAATGAGATTTTTCATTTCATAAGTTGTTCTCTGTCTCTCTGTCTCTGTCTCTCTGTCTCTCTCTCTCTCTCTTTTATGCATAAACACACACACACACGCACCTATTTCCCCTCATATTTTTAAATATATTCACTACTTCTCTGGGCTCTGTTTGGGCTTTTGAGTGTCTTTTCAGTATGATTTAGCACTTACTCCCATCTCGTAAGATTTTGAGTGATTATTTTCTTTATTCAAAGAGAAATTTACTGAAGGCATGCTACCATTTTAGATTTTTTTAATTATGTTTTACACATTACTAAGTACTTCACACATGCCTGACATGTAAGTATTTCAGAAGTATAAAATTAGATTTACTCCTTATCCATCTTCTATTTTGACTATAAATTCTGGCCACAAACTTAACCCACATTAGTGGGATCATGAGTTGCTTTTTATTTAGGTATCTATGTTGACACAAGGGAGAGATAATACAGTTTAACAAATGTAGTTCGGAAGAGTGTGTGAATACAGGGCTTCTGATACGGTCTCATGGACCTCGATTACTGCACATGATGCTATTTTCTATTTGTACAGGGACAGATTCTTGATTGACAAGAACCATAGAGATCCCGTGCAGAACTTATTATCCAACTTCCATGTTTTCATAGCTCCTTAGTGTATTTTGCTTCACACTTGATGTAGGTAAACTTTGCAGTTTTTTTTTTCCATCCTTTGCTTTAGCAGTTATTTTGAAACCCATTGAATCTTTCTGGTTTTTTCTTAAGCAATTTTAAAATATTCTGTGCCCTTTCATTCTCTTCACCATGTCTCTAAGGCTCTCTCTCTCTCTCTCTCTCTCTCTCTCTCTCTCTCTCTCTCTCTCTCTGTCTCTCTCTCTCTCTCTCTCTCTCTCTCTCTCTCTCTCTCTCTCTCTCTCTCTTTCAAATCAGTATTACATGATGCTATATTTTTTAACAATTTATCTCAGATACATATGGAAATAAGACAGGATATAAACTAGTTAATCAGTAAAACACATCTGGGTATGTTTGCCTCTCACAATACCTGCCTGCCAATTGAACATACTACAAGCCACATCTTATTATTAAAATGAATGAGTGAGAAGCTTTGGAGTCAGTGGCTAATAGGGAAAACCTTACCCACTCTCACGGTTTATTTGGCCAACACAGAATATTTAAAGGCTGAGGTCATTGTCAAACTCTAAGGATCTGAAAATTTGACACAAAACCCAAGTTCCTAAAAGAATCACACTTTGTAAGTAAGGCTGCAGTAAGGCTGAAGCCCTAACCATGAGCTGCCAACCCTGTCTCACTTCCTGCTCTCTCTCTCTCTCTCTCTCTCTCTCTCTCTCTCTCTCTCTCTCTCTCTCTCTCTCTCTCTCTCGCTCGCTCTCGCTCTAGCTCTCTCTTCTCATATTGATTTTCATTTGAGCCTAAGGGTTTTACCTCAGTGAGCTACCACTCTTGACAGCTTTGTCTTATTATCAATAAAATAAGAACATTCTGCTATTATTGCTGCTTTAATTTGTTTTCTTTTTCCCCCCAAAAAAGTGATAGATCCTTAAAATATTTCTGTACATGCACTATAATCTCATATGTGGCGTAATAAGTTGGTATGACTCAATCCTTCAAATCAAATGAGAAACTGAGAAAGCAAATTCAATAGAGGTTCACCACCTTTGTCTTAGGAACTGTTATTTAACCTTTTATTCTAACAATCTTGGTTACCTTTTCATTAGCCATGAGTAAAGATACTGTTAAATGCAAGCACAGTAGTAAAGCATAAACTAATGGTGCATGTACTAAATGTAGGCTGCACGTGCACATGCAGGCATGTGCGTGCAAGCACACACACACACACACACACACATACACACACACACACGCACAGGCACACCCACAGAGAGACACACATGCATGCACACACATAGGAATACATGTGTACACACACATACATAGACACGAGAACACACACACATACACAGGTATACACAGAGAGACACACATGCATGCACACATACAGAGGTATACACATGCACACACACACACACACACACACACACACACACACACGCTCGCGCATGCGCGCGCGCACACACACGCACGCACACACGCAGAGAGGCCCATTGGACACAAAAACTTTATATGCCCCAGTACAGGGGAACGCCAGGGCCAAAAAAAAAATGGGAATGGGTGGGTAGGGAAATGTGGGGAGGGTATGGGGGACTTTTGGGATAGCATTGGAAATGTAATTGAGGAAAATATGTAATAAAAAATATTTTACAAAAATGAACCCGCCAGCTCTCTGCAGTGCAGGACCACGCTCCTGCCCTCCTGCTGTTGCTGCTGCTGCTGCTGCTGCCATCAACTCTCTCTAGCTAGCCCCCGCAGCATTTGGCTTGCTTGTCCCTGGAGCTGCTAGTTCTTCCTCAGTCATAAAACCACTCACACACACACTCACAGGCATACATGTGTATATACACACACACACACACACACACACACAGGCACACACACAAAGCTGAAACTAGAACTAGTTAGCAGTTATATGTTAAACTCACCTTGATCCCTCCCCAGTGCTGTGTTTTCTGAATTTGGGGGCCATTAATGTCATTGTTTTGTTTTTGATTACTAACAAGCTACCTTTTAAAATTTTACCAACATATATTGCCCTTTTATAAACAAATTTCATATATTCCCCCCCATAGCATTTTAGGCATGAAATGTGTATATCTTTCCTCCTTGCAATGTATGAATAAGGTAGAAAAATCCTTTGACTTGGATATTGCCTCAACTAATAAGGCTAGGAAATGGAAATACAGTGAGTGAAATAAAAAACTTGAGGACAAGATTGTCTAATGCAGCAAAGGGAGAAGACATCTTTATTAAAGGTTGAAGGTGAGCATGTTTCTGTCTTCAGGCATGATCCGAGAAAGTATATGGATCTGTCTGATGCTTCTCAGTAATCTGAAGGAATACATGATTAGAGAAACTGTATTTTATTAATGTTGAGCACTTATTCACATTCTCTGTGTGCTGAAACATATTAAAATTAATTAAATACTGTGTACTCCACACAAATTGTGTAGGGCATGTCAGAAGTATTTAGTATAGAATAACACTCTTACAATCCATTTTTTCCTGAATTCTTCTAATGCCAGATACTAGGACTGAATTTATATCTAAGTATATTTTCTCCAAAAGTTAAAGGTGAACGTGGCCAAAAAAGCATACATCTTCTATTATTAGGAAGCTGCTTCTTCTTAGCCAACAGTCAAGGATACTACTGTTTTTTATAAGCTTGGGGTGTGAGGGAACTTGAAAGTGAGGACTGCCTTAGATTAAGGGCTTTTCTGAGCCACCACTAAGTTGTTTTCCCTTTGGCTGTTCTTTGGTTCGTCCTGAAAGGAAAGTTCATTCGGTAGCATTAAAGTGGATGCTGTCCACGGGGATCTGGATCAGAATCAGTAGCAGGGGGTTCCTCTCAATGGATGAGGTTCAACTGGGATGCCACTCTTCAGAAGACACAGTAAGCAAGGGGGAAGCAGAGGAAGTTTCTGAATGGCCTCACAGCAGGAGACCAGAGTCAGCACTGTAATAATGGTTTACATTGGCAGAACTCCACTTCTGGGGTGGTCCGTGGTGGTGACATTGTCAAGAATCGCTTTCATTAGTACTGTGAATACTGCAGGGACAAGTTGGTTGAAAGGTGAAAAGTTAGAAACACTGCTGTTTTTCATGGTTCTGGAGAAGGGGAGTGTACTCTGAAGCTTGTAAGCAACAGATTTTGAAAGAAAAAGCAAAAATGCTTCCATTTTTTTTCCCCTTGAGCTCTCACCAACAGTGCACGCAGCTCCTCATTAACAAGCCATCCTAGCTCTGTCCTCTTGGAACTGTGGCTTCCTTTGGATAACGTGGGTTTATTTTGCTAGCAAATCACAACTTACTGAGCTTCAGAAATTTGGGCTTAGGCTTCTTGAAGCAGTAGTTTTCAAAGCTGGATAGCAAATAATACTCAATAATCAGAAGTATGTTTATTTAATCAAAAATAATGATTAGTAATTGGGAAGTTTTAATTTTATTTAAAGAATTAAAGATTTGTGTCATGGTTCAACTCCGTGCAAACTTGAAAGTTGCACTGTTTTCATGTGATAGTTTTCTACCTACTCAGTCCTTCACCTAGGAACAGCCCAGCCGAGGATCTGAACATAATCACAGCTTTGTTCTAAGTGTATATTTTAGTGTTGTTCATACATAAATGAAATGGAGGGAAATATGGGGGAATAAGGGTAACTCTCGTGATCTAGAGCAGTATAAAATTGACAGGCATGGCATATTTTTAGAAGAAAGTAACATTTAAAGAAATTTCAGATTTAGCAAGTCTTGACAAAGATCAAAATTCACTCACAACTTATTGCCACAAGTGCATCCTTTCAAATGTGAATAGGTGACATTTTAACTGGGTCCAGCTTAATGATATGACATTTTAGTAGTAATAAATGATGCTAACATAAAAGTATCTGCTTTGTTTGACTCGTATTAATTGAGAGATTAAAGGTATGCAGCCCATTATTTGAAGTTATTTTTAATTTAACTTGAACTCATATTTTCTATTCAAAACTCCATTTGCCACGTATAGTTGGATAGCAATATGGGTAAAACCGTGCAGGCTGACTTGCTATTATCTATCCCTTTGTTCTCCCACCCTGTAATTTGAATCTAGGTGTTGACGTTCTTCATGCTGCTTCCTGCTGATTCCAATTTTCTCTGGCAAGTCTGGAAATCTCAGTTTGATAAAATCACAAATTAGTGCTGTACCTAGAGCATTGCCACTGTTCTAGACATATTTCTCAACATAACAACAGTATCTCTATTTTTCTACTTTTTTTTTACTAGAGGAATTAGTTTCCTTATAAAAATCTAAGTATCCATGACATGAAAATGGAAATATCTGCAGGCGTGGGGGTAAATAGTTAATTGCTATAAAATGTTGGTTGCTTACTTGATTCATGCTTGCATCTAGCCTCAGATACTCATCCTCTCTTCAAGTATCAGTGGGAAGGGGAAGATCAGCCTCTATTCCATGTTTTAGACAGTCCTTTTCTTCCATTTAGTTTCTCTAAACCAGCCATGGGTATAGGCTCTGTCTCTCAAGGAAAGCATACAGGCTTCTAGCTTTAGCTTCCAATACTGTGAGATTTCAGGGGGTTAGGGTTTCAATTGCTGTAATTAACATACATTTAACCTATATAGGGATCATTGACGTGACTGTAAGGGAAGCCAGAGGTGACGTTATTATGGGGTCCTACACTTTCACACTGATGTGAAACTTGCAATTTTGAATATCTGAGCTGCAAAGAGAT
Source organism: Mus caroli (assembly GCF_978045245.1). Lineage (NCBI taxonomy): Eukaryota > Metazoa > Chordata > Mammalia > Rodentia > Muridae > Mus > Mus caroli. Next base: position 133,766,339 of record NW_028227257.1, read on the forward strand.
GAAATTTATTTATTTATTTTTGTAGTTATAGGACTTTAAAACTTGGAATGAGGTAAGAAGTTACATTTTCACTACTTTTTATTTAACAAATGATTATCAATGCCAGTATATGGTGGGTAAAATAAAGTCGACCAGATACCTAGGGAGGGATAGGCATGTCAACTGTTTCTTCTGGCTATCTTTAAATATCTTATAACCGAGGAGTTAGGATTCTCATGAAATAACTCATGAAAATTCCATATATTATTTAAAAATATTAGAGTTGGTATCTTTCTTTGGTTTCAAAAATAAGAATAATACTGAGAAACACGGGGTAGAAAATTATTATTAAAAGTCCAGAATGTGCAACATATATTTTCAGATACAAAGTTACAGATGAAGCAGTTGCAATTTCTAATAGATCCACATTGTGAGAGCAATTGGTTATGAACAAAGTGATGACTGCTTTGTACTCACAATAGTTTTATCTTTTCTATCATTGATGTGCAGGTACATAGATGCTAGAACAACATATATTCTTCTGTAATAGTACATAATCCTACAAAATACTTAGAAGACTACTGCATGTATCATTCAACCTAAGGAAATTCCTGAGCAAAATAGCAACACTGGGCCCTTTAAAGTACAGATTTTTTTTTTTTGTATTGCCCAATGTAACTTAAGAACAATACATGTCACAGTATTTATATTGAAATTAGTGGGTTTGCCATAGAAATAGTCTCTTACCCATTTAGATACTGTACCACATCTCACCTTCAGAACTAATATATAAATATTCATGAACAGATAAGTAGATAGATGTATATACTATATTATATAATATGCATAAATATGCACTTATGTATATACATAAATATAAATATATGTAAAACATGCATATAAACATATATGCATACATATATACATACACACACACACACATATATATATATATATATAATTGATTTTGGATTTTCTGTATTTCAAAAGAAAGTGGTTGGTCATAGTTAATATGATTATGCTAGATATTAATTTAGGTAGACATAGAGTTAAGACTATGTACATATAAAATACAATTTAATTTTATTATATATACTTCATTTATTTTAATTTAAATACAATGATTTTATTATATATTCTTTATATATTTAAGTAAAATACAAATTTATCACTTTCCTCCCACCAGCCCCTTCCAAATCTTTCCATGTACCCCACTCTCAAATTCATCAAATTGAAATCTTTCCTGTTATTATTGTGATGTATGCATATGCACATATTTATAAAAATGACTTTTTGAATCTGTTTCGTTGTCTGTGTTTATATGGATTCAGGGTTGGCAACTCTGTCCTGAAAAACTAATTTAAGAACTATCCCTGAAGAGGTCCATCTCCTCTCTCAGCTGTCATCAGTTGTCAGTAAACAAAAGACTCAAAATAGAAGAGAAAGGGAGAGAAGGGAAGAAATGGAGAGGGAAGGGAATGGAAGGGAAAGAAATAATTGATTTAGCTACTTTTCAAGTTTACATGTTAATCGTCATCCATGGGTCTCTGGGACATAACCAAGGTAAACTAAAATAAGGATTGAGTTGACTGTTGCAAAGTCTAATTCACAGTAACCACATGAGGAGTTCCTGAGCACATGCCAGATTACAAAAATACTACCCATGTTGTTTACAGTAGAGTTAGTCAGTTTATTAGTTAGAGTGCTTCATTATGTATATAAAAAAACGCCAATGATAGTCTCCTAGTCAAAATAAACAGGCATAAAGTGTTCTGCATACACAATTTGTGGGGAATAGTTACTTTGCTATTTATTTTATAATTGACCATAAATGGAGTCAAAGTGCAAAGGGAAAAACTAAAAAAGCAGCCCACTAAGGGCTTTTTGAAAGATTGATAAATAATGTGGAATCTCAATTAGGCTGTAGAAGGAATGCAGATATTAAAAATTTGGTCAAGAATCTAATTAGCTGGAGGTAATTAAACAGTCTCACACGGGGTCATTAATCTTTTCCATAGACCTTTGATGTTTTGCACAGTGTCTTCTAGTCATTAATAAAATTCATAACACTACACTTTGTGCTGTTTTATCATCGTGTTTTTTACTCTGTAAGAGCATAGAGCAAGTGTCATTATATCACAAGGACCTTCCTTTAGTTAATTTCTTTTCTTCCCCATATACTTGTTAGGATTAACCATTTAGAAACCCAGTTGGAAAGCCAAGGACACAATTAAATATATACTTTAGTAAATAATACAGTCTTACTATTTTGTTAAAATTTTATGGTTTGAATAAAGTAAAGTCCATGCAAAGGTCTCTGCAAAAGGTAAATGATTTTGGAATTGAATTTAGTTATCAGAAGACATACAAAGCCACATATCAAAGTTGCAGTTCCTCAAAGATAGGTTTACTTAATAAAACAGACTAAGGGGAAATTATTGAGCAAAAATTATACATTGAATAGCAATGAATCAGGACGCATTTAATAGTGCATCATTTTGATAAATCTCAAAGTAATGACATATTCAGAACAAGTTGGATTATATAAGACAAGGAAAATACATACCCTTCCTTTAGAAAATATGATTCCTATGATGGGAGAAAAATTCTTTATTGTTAGAAATGTAACATTTATTCACATATTATTTTATTTGTCTTCAAAAGAAGCCTATTGTTGTATTTGAATTAAATATATTTATAATACAGCCTGTTATCTCAGAAGCCATTTTACATATACCTGGGTAGACCCTATTAGATTAGCAGAGGATGCTAAAACAGATTCAGTTATTCTGAACAGTGGGAATAGAAAATGTACAAAAAATGGTTTGCATCTGAACATACAGGAAGACTTAAAATATGTTCACTATAGAAATTCACAGAAATGATATCTGTAAATGCATAGCAGGCAAAGCATTATTTTACATGCATTGGTGTTTCTAATACAGTGCTTGTCAGCAAACCAAAGAACCCATGCTTACCTAACTAAATTTACCTAAATTTGCTTCTGGATATTTAGAATTTTGAGATATTATCATCTTTGTTTAGACTCTGTAGGTGTTTTTTTTTCCCAAGGTTCATACATTACAAATGATTACCATTACTTTTTTAAAAATCACAATAAAGAATATCTGTATGATATTAATCCCTATAAAATACCACATAAAATATTATAACAAACTATGGCATTTAATAACAATATATACATTTTTTTGTTTAGACACTAGGAAGAATTAAGTTTAGAAAATAAACGTCATGAGCATCATAAAAAGAAAGGTCTTATTAAAGAAAACATCTTGACTTTCATTATCAGTATGTTATATAAGATTTGGGTACAACCCGTTTATCATAATATGAGGAGAAAAAATCAACCTCATGTACAAGAAGGAATCACTTAGAAAAAATCCATTTTAAATCCCCAGTCAAAAATAGAAACACTCACTCACATTGATTAAAATTTAATAGTGATTTGACTAATCAGGGTGTTTATTCTAAGCAATTACAAAGTATTGCTAATTGTTAATTTGTATAGCTTTGTTATTCTCGTTAATCTAATACTGGTTGAGCTTAATGACTAGAGGAATGTAAATAAAATAATAAAGTATATAAATTTTTTCAGGAGTTTAATACCATGGAGGAGTAACCAAAAATAAAATAAAACTAAGTTTAGATCAGACTATGAGACACAGGCCACTAGTGATGGGTTTTCTGCATTTCATTTGTGAAGTAATTATCTGTCTAATATGAAACCCCAAACAGTAATCTATTTTAAGCAATTTAAAGTGTAACAGTAAAAACTGTGCACAAGGGTGTTGGTAACACTGAATTCAAGTAAAATTTTAAATGGAAAAAGCTTAAGATGATTATATGCTTTTGTGTCTATGTATTTGTTGAGGTTTTAGGAATGCCAGTTTTATTGAATATTTTTCATATAGGAGATACTGCCTATCTTAGAGGAAAAAATAAACAGACCACATATTAATGCAATTTATCATCTTGTGGCATATAAAATTCCTTAAAAGCGGTTTTAAAGCAAAATGATTTAAATGTAAATAAAAAAATCGATGTATTTAATAAATAATATCAAAGCTGTGTTTTCATGAGTAAATAAACTACATAAATATTAAGGCACTAGACATTTGTTATTTTAATATTTAGGTGCTGTACATACAATGGTTATGTTATCTCACTGGATATTCATGTGAAATTTAAATAGTTTCCTCAAAAATTGAGAATTGTGTAGTTTGTTAGAGGAGTAAATATTTCCTTTGTTAAGTCCATCTGTATGTTTTAGTCCTAGTCTGGGACTTTTGCCTCTTTCTTTGTATGAACATTACCTAGGAACAAAGCAGGAGCACATTTGGATCTGAGGTTCAAGACTAACCCCCAATTTCCTGCTTAACTGTAAGGTCATTCCCCAAACAGCAGGGCATACAAAAATACACAATTCAGGACCATTATATCATTTCCTGTCCTTCTCCCCATCAACTGTTCCTGCAGAATGGCTAATCATGACCTATTTTCATCAAGTAAAAGTCACTAAGAAAAGAAACATTCAGTAGAAGAAATCTTGCCTAAATGTAGTTATAAAATCTGGACTTAAGAGGGCAGGAGATGCTCTATATCCAAACAGCAGAGGATGAAGAAAAACTCTGAGAGGAAAAATCATCCTTATATTTGAGTGTATTATAAGGTGATTTATCTTCAATAAACTCTATAAATGCTTTAGTTACTTTGACACCATGATTAACTGGATTTACAATATTGGAAGTTGGGGAATTCCCTACCCACAGTGTTCCGCTTACTTCATTGAATTTGAATTGACTGTGGAATTTTTTTTTTGTTGTTTGTTTTTGTTTTGGGGTTTTTTATTTTGATATTTAAATTGTCTGGTAGTTATTTTGGATTCATCAGTAAGAGGGGCTTAATTCTAAGTGACTAGAGGACATGCCATTTACTTAAAGTAGCATGTATGGGTTTTCATGTTATAACAGACATCACAGCAAAACAATGTTCAAAATTATCCTACTGATGTAGACCTTTGACACTAACTCATTAATCATAGTGTTTCCAGAACTGAAATAAACAACATCATTGTGATAGCTTGTTTTAGTTGCCAACTTGGTGCAATCTAGAATCACCCGGAAGACAAACTTAATGAGGATTGTCCAGATTTGGTTGGATTGTATGTATGCCTGTAGCACATTGTCTTGGGTGCATTAAGGCTGAATGACTCATATAACATGGGAAGCACCGTTTCCTGGACCTGTGTGATAGACTGGAAAAGAGTGGAGAAATGTGAATTGAGTGTGAGCATGTATTTATTAACTATTCTTTGTTCCTAGACTTGTCATGATCCATTTCCTACCCCAAAACCTCTTTGCTATGTTGACTCTAAACTGGAATTGTCAGATAAAAATCAACCTGTTCTCTAAGTTGCTTATCCGCAAGAACATTAAAAATGATACTAAGATATTTACTAAGATTTTTCTCAAGTGGCATAAGTAGAAAAAAATCCATAAAAAATTAATTAAAGAATATCCAAAACATCAACATCCAATTTCTAGAGTAAAGTAATTTTCAGGCCCAAATCCCTCTAATCAAAGGGAGGATGGTCTTCTAGATAAAGATCTCATTACCACAATAAAAATATTTATCTTTAATATTTCTTTAATGCTTATCCCAAAGAACTATTTAGTTACCTTTTGTTACTAGGGTAAAATACTTAAGGAAAAGCAATTTTTAGAGGACTTTTGGGAGTTACAGTTTCCCAGAAAGTGTCCTTAAGGTTGGGTACAGCTGGCCAGAGAAGAAAACTGGAAGATCACATCTCAATAGATCATAGAAAGAAAAGAAAATGGGGGTGAGTGGGTGTTGGCTAAGGCTATAAATATTCATTCATATCCTGCCTCAAGTACTGTACTTCCTCCAACAATGTTCCATAACTTGGTCAAACAGTACTACCATTTTAGGACCAAGTGATCAAGTCCACAAGTTTATGGGAATACTGTGTATTCAAAAATTCCACATCTCTTAACACTTTCTATGTAAATAACCAAACATTTTTGGAGAAAGAAATAGTCAGAACTTTTGCAGTCTATTGGATAGTGGCTCTGGCTCTGAATTAACATTGATTCCTGTGACCCCTAAACAGCATTGTTGACCTCCCACTAAAGTAGGGAATTACAAAAGTCAGCTGATCAATGGAGTTTTAGGCAAAGTCTGATTTATTGTGGGGTACAACAGATCTTTGAACTCACCCTGTGGTTATTTCTATAGTGTCATAATGAATAATTGGAAGAGACACACTTAGAAATTGGCAGAATCCCCACATTGGTTGCTTGCCCTGTGAAGTGAGTGCTATTACAGTTGGAAAGGTCAAATGAAACTTAGCAGAGTTGCCTCTGCCAAACCAAAGAGTGAACCAAAATCACATCACTGAAGGGATTGCACAGGTTAATGGAGGCAATTGGAACTTTAGCAAACTGATCTGTAGACAGTGACACTCTTTTTAAGATATATCTCTTCTATTGCTATTAGGTTTTCAGTGCAAACTAAATTCTTTTTTTCTGGTACTGGATAATTTCTTCATTTACATTTCAAATATTATCCCCTTTCTAGGTCTCCCCTCCGGAAACCTCTTTGTGCTTCCCCTACTCACTGTCTCTATGAGGGTGCTCACCCACCCACCTACCTACTCCTGCCTTCCTGCCCTGTCATTCTCCTATACTGGGGCATCCAACCCCCTCAGGCTCAAGGGCCACTCCTCCCACTGATGTCTAACAAGGGCATCATCTGCCACATATGAGGCCAGAGCCATGGGTCTCTCCATGTGTACTCTTTGGTTGGTGGTTCAGTCTTCCCGAGTTCTGGAGTGCCTGGTCAGTTGACACTATTGCTCCCTCCATGGGGCTGCAAAACCCCTTAGCTCCTTCGTCCCTTCTCTAACTCCTCCATTGGGGATCCCATGTTCAGTCCTATGGTTGGCTATGAGCATCTGCCTCTGATTATAACTTGAGCTCATGGACATGGCCTGAGTGAGACGAGATTTAAAATTCCAGGAAGTTACAATGAGTGGAGCAGAGACTGAAGAAAAGGCCATCCAGAGACTGCCCCACCTAAGGACCCATCCCATCTGCAGACACAAAACCCCAACACTATTGCTGATGCCAAGAAGTGCTTGCTGACAGGAGCCTGATACACCTGTCCCCTGAGAGACTGTCAGAGCCTGACCAATAAAGATGAAGATGCTCAGAGCCAAACAGTGGACTGAGGGTGGGGTCTCAATGAAGAAGTTATGGCAAGGACTGTAAGAGCTGAAGGAGTTGGCAACTCCACAAGAAGAACAACAATATCAACCAACCAACTCCTCCAAGTCTCCCAGGAACTAAACCATCAACCAGAGTACACATGGAGCAAACCATGGCTCTATCCTCATATGTAGCAAAGGATGGCCTTATCTGGTATCCCTGGGAAGGGATTCCCTTGGTTCTGTAGAGGCTCGATGACCCAGAATAGAGGAATGTTAGGAGTGGTTGGGTTGGGAAGCAACCTCATAGAACCAGAAGGGGCTAGGGCACTTGTGGAGGGCAAACTGGGACGAGGGATAACATTTGAAATGTAAATAAAGAAAATAACCAACAAAAAATGAAAAAAAAATTAAGGAAGTTCAATTAGCACAGTAACAATCTATCATTGAATGGAAATTTTGCATAGCTAGTAAGTTCAGAGCAGGTTCTCAAAGAAAATAATATTACATGAATTTGTTGCATAATTGGACTTCCTGATACAATACTTATTACCTCCTCATATTTATTTACTTGTGTTTTGATAGTCATGTGATATGATCAGTGACTGGAGGAACAGAGCAATATCATTTGGTTTATGAATATTTCTGCATGCCATGGAGGCACCTCCTAGAACTGAAGAACTGGAGTATCACAGTCCCAATCTAGGACAACAATAAAAGTCAGAGGTGACAGAGAACTTCACTTGGCAGAACACTGGGCACTGCACATGGTTGTACATTTTTCTAGTAAGGGAACAAGACCTACTGTGTGAAAATATAAAAAATTTGTGAGCTGGAACCATTGGTTAAGTTGGATGGCTGGAATCTTGTGGGGGAGATAAATAGAAAATTTGTAGGGAAGACATTTGGTAAACAGCTCATATGGGTAGATCGCATTAAATTTGCAGAGGGTATAATGATACCTGTATCATTAAATGTAACTGTATATGTATATCACAAATATACATATATTACATTACATTATGTGTAAATGTATATCACAAATGACTTCAAAAGAAAAATTCCTTCCAGCAACCACATGGTGGCTCACAACTACCCACAGTGAGATCTGATGCCCTCTTCTGGTGTGTCTGAAGTCAGCTACAGTGTACTTATGTATAATAATAAAAAAAAAGAAAAAAAATACCTCACAGACACTAGATAGAAGGACTCATTCTGTCAATAGTCGGTAACTTCTATTTCTCCTCATCCCTGTCATGATCCAATGAGCCCATGTATAATATAACCACTGTAGCAGAGTTGGAAGTGATTCCTGGGCACACCAATATGAACTTTTATTCAACAAAGCAAACATAACTATTATTGATGCTTAGTGATAAGTTCTCCTGCAGAGACTAGTACTTAACTCATAATGTGGCATAATTCCCTAAAAAAAAAAAAAAAAAATTCAAAGATCTGATGACAGGTTGTCTACATTGTACAGTTCTTTTGTGGAAAGGGCAAGCATTCTTATTCTTATTCTGGAAATGGATTTGCCCTCTGTGTTTGTAAATCCTCTGCCAAAGCTACTATCTGAGGACTTAGAGATTACCTTATCCTCCTCATCTTATTCCACACAATATATATATATATATATATATATATATATATATATATATATATATATATATATATATAAAGAACGAAGAGTTCACTCCACAGTCGAAGAAGTTCAGTAGTAAGCACATGCTCATTGGCTTCTGAAACCACATTTCCCATAATCTCAAAATGGCTGTCTTGATAAAAGTAAGGGATGATCTCTTAAAGCTATAGGATCCAGGAATATGTCTTAATGTTTAAGAGCACTAACTATTTTAATAGGACTCAGGTTTAATTTCCAGCACCCACATGGTGGCCCACAACTGCCTATGGATCCTATTGAAGGGGATCCAATGCTTTCTTCTACCCTCTGTAGGCGCAAGGCACACAAGTGATACACATACACAAGTGTAGGTCTCACACATACACATAATATAAATACTTTGAGAAAGCATTTTTATTAAAATAGAAATACATTATTCTCCTCTTCCCTTCTCTTTGCCCAGCCCCTCTCAGACATCCTCTCTCAATATACCCCCATCCTCCCCAACTATCAAGAGATACAACCTACTGATTCAACTTTGTTGTTTATTTGGATAGGGTCTTCAATGATGAGCACTCTGTATTGGCTCAGAGAACACAGCAGAAAATTGGACAGAATGGTGAGCTAGAATACCAGAAAGTCTCTTGTAAATAGTTTCTCCTAGAAATAGCTGCAAAATCAAGATAAGAACACTGGCAAGATCAAATAGAAAAGTTAATTTGGAAGGGGAACATTTCATTGGGAGGCTTTTTAGACAAAGACCTACAGGTACATAATGGCTGCTGCAACAAGATAAATTAAGCTCTCCCCTGAATGAGCATCTTATTGGTTGTTCAGTAATTCCCTTTTTAAAAATACTTAAAGCCTTAATTGGGAGGCAATAAGCTAAATGTTTTCTTCAGATTATCCAAAAGCAGGTTTGTGCTCTGAATCTGCATTTGCTACACAGTAGTGTTCCTTGTGTAGCTAAAATTCATGGGTCTAGAAATCTGGGATGAAGTAGTAGTGGTATCATTCACTATCAGCTAAATGACTCACTGGGCAAATTTTTCTTTCTTTTTCTGTGACATTTTCTTCTGCTGATCTACAAAATTTGATGTGTAAATGGAAGTAGGAGTACTTCTCCCAGGAAGTGTAACAAACACTCCATTGATGAGCAAACTCTTCCTGGCCACTTTGCATTCCTGATACTAATGAGTCGACAGGATGACAAAGGAGTTAGTGTTAGCAGAAGCAATTCACATAGTCAACAGGAAAATGTTCTGCTTTTCTACAATGTAGTAAGGAAATCTATTTCTGGAGAGCAACAGAGACTTTCCAGTTTTCTTGGTGTTACTTCATTATATTATTAAGGATAATGAATATTATAAAAGGCCAACCACAGCAGAATGATAAATGGCCCATATCCTTTAAGAATAAGGGTTATGTATAAACCTTCCAGGTAAAGAACCCAGTAACATTCAAGTTCTTGCTGTTGGTGGAGAGAAAAAGACTGGGTAGCAGAAGATGGTAGTTATAAACAATGAGCAATGCCACTTGACTATTTACAGAAAAGTGTGCTCTGGGTATTTCTGAACTATTTTTAATGACCACGTTTCTACACAGGCACTTGCATTGAGTTCATACCTGTTCATTCCTTCTGTTTTGTTTTGTTTTGTTTTGTTTTGTTTTGTTTCCTTTTTAAAACCATACTTGTTAAGTTAAATGTAGTTATATATGTTTTACTGATTAATATATTCTGGAAAGAGTAGTATATTTTCATTTGTAGATAGCATATCATGAGAGGTATAATTATGTCATTTTTATTATCATCATTTAGAAATATGCATGAAATAAATTTATTTGATTGAGTGACAAATTCAATAAGGACAGACTAGTGATGGCCTATTTTGGTTGTCAAATTGAGGGGTTCTACCATCAAGTAGGAAGCATGCTTTCTCAACAAGTGTTTGATAACATTTCCTGGAATAATCCATTGAGGTATGACCCTCTTGAGTAGGTAGCACCTTCTGTTTGTAGCCCAGATATAAAGATATCTGAGGAAGAAGCAGTGCTAATTTTCACTTGTCTTTGCACCCTGAGGTTGAGTTCATCAACTCTGGTGTTGTTACTAATACTGCTCTTCATTGCTGACAGCACAACCCCACATCATTAACCCTTCAATAAAGACTCAAGTTTATATTTTACATGATTCAAGTCTCCATTTCTCCTAAGATTCTTGAACCATGCTGTGTACTAGATTTTGTGAATACTCTAAGGTTTGAAATGTCTCTATTTTACAGACAATATTGTTGGTCTAAGTTTATTCTATAAATTCTTTTTTTTTCTCCAGACTAGAAAAATGTCAGATTACCTTCCATTTTCTTTTCTTTTCCGAGTTTTAGTTAGTCTGTAAATGAGTGCATGTTCTTAGAATACTCATTATCCTTAAGTTAGCTACATGATTATACAGATATTAGGGAATGGTTTATTTTTTATACTTTCTACTTAAAATAAGCACTAAAACTGGCTGTGTAAGCATGGCTTTATTTTCATCAGATTTACTTTCTATGTTTATTTTATCAAGTAGCCTCCAAATGATACTCCCAAAGATGAGAGGACTAACACTGACCCAAATCATGTGGCCAAATTAATTAAAACAAGAAGCTAAAGTAAGGATTTTAATTTGTGTACACAGGTTGCTTCCCTCTGAGGCAGGATTCCAGAGGTTGACATTGGAGGTGAGGGAGACAAGATTTCTATAATACTTAAGGATAGGCAGTTTCCAAATGGGGGGTTTAGAGGGCAAAACAGGTGGAGTTACCTGAACAAAACATAGCATCACAAGTTAGTCCCGTGCACATGTTGAAGAATAACAACTTGGTGAGCATAACAACAAGGTAGCCATAACATTCTTTTAGAAACAAAGGTAGGATTTAAAAATGGGGGCTGGATAGATGGCTCAGTGGTTAAGAGCACTGACTGCTCTTCCGAAGGTTCTGAGTTCAAATCCCAGCAACCACATGATGGCTTACAACCATCCTTAATGACATCTGACTCCCTCTCCTGGTGTGTCTGAGGACAGCTACAGTGTACTTACATATAAAATAAATAATAAATAAATCTTTAAAATAAATAAATAAATAAAAATGATTACTTCCTTTTGAGGGGAAAACAATCAAACAAAAAAATCAAGACAAAGGATGATTTCCATACATGGAACAGGTAGTACAGAGTCACTTGTAGTTAAGGTTTCAGGTGGTGTGTAGCCCAGTTCATGAGAAGCAGGGGTTTATTCATAAACAGAAATGAACCTAGTTTGTCTTAGTATGAGATGGGTCTTATTCCCAGGATTGAGACAGGCTGGGTTCTTCATTCCCCCCTTGTATTTATTATATATCCCTCTCAAATCTTTGATAGTTTTTTTTTTTTTTTTAGCATTTTTAGGGTTTGGGAGGGGAAATTTTGCAATGTAGTAAAACACACATTGCCAAATCATAAATTATATTTTGCCACACCAATAAGTATTATATATAGCTATTTAGTCCCTTTTGACAGGGTCCTTAGACTTCATAGTTGAGATTTTTGTTAAGGATAAGGGGCAATGTATTTTCCTCTGTAGCTACATTTTGTTGAAATTAGAATGCCATTGTCAGGGGCTAGGAAGGCTGCAATATTAGTCAACAGTCAGGAGGAGATTAGGAAAATGAGACCTTCATCAGAAGTATCTGGTTTGCTGATCTAACTGTGAACAGAGGGAATGATCACATAGATTATACTGGTTTACAACATCTTTCAGAAAATACAGAGCTTTCTGGTTTTGTATGTACTGGCATGCTGCATATCGCCTTTGGAGAAGTTTGTAGTCTGCATCTGATTTCCGGATGTTCTCTTCCAGCTGAGTGGAATTCTACCAAGACAGATAAATACCAGAGATAGAAGTTAGTTATAAAGAACTTAAAGAAAACTTTTATGTTTGGAGCTTCCCTCTCATGAGTAGGCAGTAGGCAGAAAAGCTTAGGCTGTTCTATAATAAGAGTACTTTACCTGAAGTCCATGAGCTGGGATAGGTGGATAAAAATCTTCTATTTTTATTTGACTCCATGAAGCTTACATTATCATGACTTGTACTTTGTATTGAAATCCATATTGTAGGAAAAGTAGGTAACAGGTGTCTGGTAAACAGCAGGAGTAGACTCACAATTTTGAGTTATAACAAATGCTATTGCTTTGGGTTTAAAAAATATGAATATGTGTTTCTCAAATATGAATATTTGTTGATCTAGAGGGCTGAATATACAGATTGGACAGAGGTGTTTTTAAGTAGCATCTTTAAGTTTATATTTAGAAGATGATGTCTAATCTTACTGCAACTTGAGATGCCATGTTTGGTTGATAACCAAATCACCCAATGGTTTATCAGTGGTTGATTACCGATAGCAAATCAAGTTAATTTATATAGTAAAAGTTATATATGAAACCTGTTCATCTTTAAATAACAAGCTTGTTAGTAAGGCAAACCTGTCTGTGAATTTGCCATTTTTTTTAAATCAGGCCAATCAAGGAAAAATAATGCCTTGTTCTTATGTGTACAATGCATTGACCAGTTCAGTTGCTGCTAAATTGGTGAGTCCTCAACACCATCAGATATCTGAGAAGGATAAAATATATGGCAATATAATCCAAATGGCTTAGGTATCAATTAAAATGACAGAGACTTACCTACTACTTAGATGGTTGCCCTAGGCTCCCCTGGTTCTAATGGATTTATTGGAGGCAGCAGTTATATAACTTTGACTGTTACATAAGACAGCATTATATCTTCTGGTACCACATTAGGATAGTATCAGTCTTTGGCTGCCAGACTCAGGTCTGAGGGATTTTCCTGTCGAGGAGAAACCTGATAGAATGCCCTTAAATTTGTTGAGGCAGAGTAGAGCAATAAGCCCAACAGTGTCCATAGTTTGTGCAAGGCCTTAGTGACAGGAGAGCATGAATCAGTTTGCAAAGTGGTTAGTGTTACCATAATCCAGGTGAAACCATCATTCCCATTATGTCTTCTTTGGAGTCCTTTGGAGTGTCCCTAAGTGGTGGAATCTGTGTCTGTAACAGCAATCTTTCTCCATTAAACATTTAAAATGCTATATTCAGCAGATTTCTGACAAGTTTTGAAGGCTGTCCATTAGATATGCCTGATTTCAAATAAAATTTACATGCTTTCAGTTACTTGTTCTAGTTTTAACCTGGAAAACATATACAGGAGGTTAAATAAAGCTTGCTCTTGAAAATGAATTCTTAGAATAGGGAACAAAACACTCATGGAAGGAGTTACAGAGACAAAATTTGGAAGTGTGACGAAAGGATGGACCATCTAGTGACTGCCATATCCAGAGATCCATCCCATGATCAGCTTCCAAACGCTGACACCATTGCATACAATAGCAAGATTTTGCTGAAAGGACCCAGATATAGCTGTCTCTTGTGAGACTATGCCGGGGCCTAGCAAAAACAGAAGTGGATGCTCACAATCAGCTATGGAATGGATCACAGGGTCCCCAATGGAGGAGCTAGAGAAAGCACCCAAGGAACTAAAGGGAACTGCAACCCTATAGGTGGAACAACAATATGAACTAACCAGTACCCCGGAGCTCTTGTCTCTAGCTGCGTATGTATCAAAAGATGGCCTAATAGGCCATCACTTGAAAGGGAGGCCCATTGGACTTGCAAACTTTATATGCCCCAATATAGGGGAACGCCAGGGCCAAAAATGGGGAGTGGGTGGGTAGGGAAGTGAGGGAGGTATGGGAGACTTTTGGTATAGCATTGGAAATGTAAATGAGCTAAATACCTAATAAAAATGGAAAAAAATGAGTTCCATTGTAAAGAATTTGAACATTTATTATTTATTATTATTATTATTATTAGTTTTTCAAAACAATTTTTCTCTGTATAGCCCTGGCTGTCCTGGAATTCACTTTGTAGAACAGGCTGGCCTTGAACTCAGAAATCTGTCTGCCGCTGCCTCCCAAGTGCTGGGATTAAAGGTGTGTGCCACCACCACCCGGCTACATTTATGAGGTGATAATAATCTGCATCTCTTAATGGCCTTTAATAGTTTATAACAAGTTAGTAGCTTTTAGATTAGGATTTTCAATTTTGTCCCTGTTAATTTTAGCCTCACAAAATTACAATTATTGTCAGGCACTGGCAGGAATCTGACAAATACAGAGGTGGATGCTCACAGTCAACCATTAGACTGAGCACAAGGTTTTCAATGCAGAAGCTAGAGAAAGGACCAAAGGAGCCGAAGGGATTTGCAGCCCCATAGGAGGAACAACAATATGAACCAACCAGTACCCCCAGAGCTCCCAGGGACTAAAGCACCAACCATAGAGTACACATGGAGGTACCCATAGCCCTAGCTGCATATGTAACACAGGTTGGCCTTGTTTAACATCAATGGGAGAAGAAGCCCTTGGTTCTGTGAAGGCTCGGTGACCCAGAGTAGGGGAATGCCAGAAGGGAGGTAGGAGTGGGTGGGTTGGTGAGCCGGAGGAGGGGAGGGCCCTGTATCTCCAGATGGGGATTCTATAGTACCAGAACAGAGGCAGAAACTAGATGTCACAGAAAAAAAAATAAAAAAGCTTTTATGATTTACCAGAATGAGTAGTCTTGAAATAGAGAAAGCTGTGCTTGCTGTTTTCCATTGTTTTGATGGGGATCATTTGTTCAGGTAATCTTAGGAACTGTAGCCATGTCTGGGGGCCTTGGAATGTTCTAAGGTTTTTTTACCTGGTAGGGAACAGGTTTCCAGTCCCTGAGGACTGGAGGGAAGAATATAGCTTCTGATTTTCTGGATTTGGGTTATATATATATATATATATATATATATATATATATATATATATATATATAACCTTGCTTGGGTCTCTAAATATTAATTCTGAAGATGAGAGAAGAAAAAACACTGATCCAAATAATTATGGACAAACTAATTAAAGAAAGAAATTAATTAAAGCAAGCATTTATTTTTCATGTACACAGGCCATCTTATCTTAAAGTGGGGTTTAAGAGGTCAGCATTGGAGATGAAGGAGGCTTTTTTTAGTGAGGTGAGAAAAGAATTTTTTAGAAAGCTCAGGGGTAAAATGTCTCCAAGTTGGGAATTTGGCCGGCAAAATAGACAGGGTAACATGAGCAGGGCATAATGATAACACACTGTTCCAAAGAATCTCCGGAAGGAAGACGTGGTTACAGGATGGGCATAACCGTAGATAGTCATAAGAAGATAACCAAAATACCACATCTGAAACAGAGGTACAGTTGCATGATGGTTATTACCTTTTTGATAAATGGCATGAATGAATTCCTGAAACAGGCAGTACAAAACTACTTGTAGTTTAAATGTTAGATATTCCAATCCTTGAGAAACAGAATTTTAATCATAAGTAGGAATGATCCTGTTCTGTCTATATTATAAGATGGCTTTTATACTTAGGATGGAGGCAGGATGGTTCTTCATGTGATCTTTTTTGAAGTTATGTTTAAAAAAGAGGTCAGATTATAAATAATCATTACTCCTATATAATATCCATATATTACTCCTTAGACAGTTGTTTGCTGCATATTGACCACTTATGGATTTCTATGATGATGTCTATCTAGTATAAAAGGAAGCTTCCATAATAAGGGTGAGAGCACCACTTATCTGTGGTTACAAAAATAGATGTTAAGAATGCAGTTGGAGTCCACCTTCTTGAGTTCTTTATATATATTGGATATTAGTCCCTTATCTGATTTAGGATAGGTGAAGATCCTTTCCCAATCTGTTGGTGGTTTTTTTGTCTTATTGATGGTGTCTTTAGCCTTGCAGAAGCTTTGTAGTTTCATGAGGTCCCACTTGTCAATTCTCGATCTTACAGCACAAGCCATTACTGTTCTATTCAGGAATTTTTCCCCTGTGCCCATATCTTCAAGGCTTTTCCCCACTTTCTCCTCTATAAGTTTCAGTGTCTCTGGTTTTATGTGAAGTTCCTTGATCCACTTAGACTTGACCTTAGTACAAGGAGATAGGAATGGATCGATTCGCATTCTTCTACATGTTAACAACCAGTTGTGCCAGCACCATTTGTTGAAAATGCTGTCTTTCTTCCACTGGATGTTTTTAGCTCCCTTGTCGAAGATCAAGTGACCATAGGTGTGTGGGTTCATTTCTGGGTCTTCAATTCTATTCCATTGGTCTATTTGTCTGTCACTATACCAGTACCATGCAGTTTTTATCACAATTGCTCTGTAGTAGAGCTTTAGGTCCGGCATGGTGATTCCACCAGAGGTTCTTTTATCCTTGAGAAGAGTTTTTGCTATCCTAGGTTTTTTGTTATTCCAGATGAATTTGCAGATTGCACTTTCTAATTCGTTGAAGAATTGATTTGGAATTTTGATGGGGATTGCATTGAATCTGTAGATTGCTTTTGGCAAGATAGCCATTTTTACAATGTTGATCCTGCCAATCCATGAGCATGGGAGATCTTTCCATCTTCTGAGATCTTCTATAATTTCTTTCTTCAGAGACTTGAAGTTTTTATCATACAGATCTTTCACTTCCTTAGTTAGAGTCACGCCAAGATATTTTATATTATTTGTGACTATTGAGAAGGGTGTTGTTTCCCTAATTTCTTTCTCAGCCTGTTTATTCTTTGTGTAGAGAAAGGCCATTGATTTGTTTGAGTTAATTTTATATCCAGCTACTTCACCGAAGCTGTTTATCAGGCTTAGGAGTTCTCTGGTGGAATTTTTAGGGTCACTTATATATACTATCATATCATCTGCAAAGAGTGATATTTTGACTTCATCTTTTCCAATTTGTATCCCTTTGATCTCCTTTTGTTGTCGAATTGCTCTGGCTAGGACTTCAAGTACAATGTTGAATAGGTATGGAGAAAGTGGACAGCCTTGAAAATGGGGCTCAGAACTGAACAAAGAATTCTCACCTGAGGAATACCGAATGGCAGAGAAGCACCTGAAAAAATGTTCAACATCCTTAGTCATCAGGGAAATGCAAATCAAAACAACCCTGAGATTCCACCTCACACCAGTCAGAATGGCTAAGATCAAAAATTCAGGTGACAGCAGATGCTGGCGAGGATGTGGAGAAAGAGGAACACTCCTCCATTGTTGGTGGGATTGCAAGCTTGTACAACCACTCTGGAAATCAGTCTGGCGGTTCCTCAGAAAATTGGACATAGTACTACCGGAGGATCCAGCAATACCTCTCCTGGGCATATATCCAGAAGATGTCCCAACCGGTAAAAAGGACACATGCTCCACTATGTTCATAGCAGCCCTATTTATAATAGCCAGAAGCTGGAAAGAACCCAGATGTCCCTCAACAGAGGAATGGATACAGAAATTATGGTACATTTACACAATGGAGTACTACTCAGCTATTAAAAAGAATGAATTTATGAAATTCCTAGCCAAATGGATGGACCTGGAGGGCATCATCTTGAGTGAAGTAACACAATCACAAAAGAACTCACACAATATGTATTCATTGATAAGTGGATATTAGCCCAAAACTTAGGATACCCAAGATATAAGATACAATTTGATAAACGCATGAAACTCAAGAAGAATGAAGACCAAAGTGTGGACACTGTGCACCTTCTTAGAATTGGGAACAAAACACCCAGGGAAGGAGCTACAGAGACAAAGTTCGTAGCTGTGATGAAAGGATGGACCATTTAGAGACTGCTGTATCCAGGGATCCGTCCCATAATCAGCTTCTAAACGCTGACACCATTGCATACACTAGCAAGATCTTGCTGAAAGGACCCAAATATAGCTGTCTCTTGTGAGACGATGCCGGGGCCTAGCAAACACAGGAGTGGATGTTCACAGTCAGCTATTGGATGTATCACAGGGCTCCCAATGGAGAAGCTAGAGAAAGTACCCAAGGAGCTAAAGGGATCTGCAACCCTATTGTTGGAACAACATGATGTACTAACCGGAACCCTGGAGCTCTTGTCTCTAGCTGCATATGTATTGAAAGATGGCCTAGTCGGCCATCAATGGAAAGAGAGGCCCATTGGACTTGCAAACTTTATATGCCCCAATATAGGGGAATGCCAGGGCCAAAAGAATGGGAATGGGTGGGTAGGGAAGTGGGGGGCGCTATGGGGGACTTTTGGGATAGTATTGGAAATGTAATTGAGGAAATTATGTAATAAAAATATATATAAAAAAAAAAAAAAAGAATGCAGTTGGTTATACTGGTTTAGCA
The DNA here is from genome assembly GCF_978045245.1 of Mus caroli. Lineage (NCBI taxonomy): Eukaryota > Metazoa > Chordata > Mammalia > Rodentia > Muridae > Mus > Mus caroli. The sequence goes on from NW_028227257.1 coordinate 133,785,445, forward strand.
AAAAAAAAATATATATATATATATATATATATATATATATATATATATATATCATGGAAGATAGCAGAGAATACTTGTATGCAGCAGAGGGTTGTGGCACCTGCTATTGTACAGTGTTTTCTAGACATGATACAGTAGGTACACCCATGAAAGCTCAATAATATGGTTACCTGAACAGGACATATGCCCCAACATCAGTGTGAATGGAGAAATTGCATAAGGCCAAGTACCCATGTGCTTTCACTACAGGCAATTAATGCTGCTGAAGGAGAACCACACATTCTCTTTCATGAGTAAACCACCTAATAAATTAACCAATTCAATAGGGTCAGCCCTAAACACACACACATATACCAGTTATCAGTAGTTTGTTTTAGATGTGTGTGTGTGTGTGTGTGTGTGTGTAACAATAATTAGAGAAGAGTTCATCAATTTAAAACAGAGTTGAGGGATATGGAAGGAATCAGGGAATCTAGGGGTAAAAATGATTTAATTTTGATACTTATACTTTCTTTGATATGAAATTTTCAAAGAAAATATTGTGCTTCAACCATACAACCCAATCAAAAAAATGGGATATAGAACTCAACCGAGTAGTCACAACAGAGGAATCTCAAATGGCTGAGAGGCACATAAAAAAATGTTCAAAGTCCTATTGGTGATCAGAAAAATGCAAATCAAAACGACCCTGACACCAATCAAAATGGCTGAAGTCAAAACCTCAGGTGACAGTACATGTTGGCAAGGAGGAACCCTCCTCCATTGCTGCTGTGATTACAAACTGGTACAACTACTCTGGAAATCATTCTTCTTCTCTTTCCCAAGTGGCACTGAGGCATCCTCCCTAGGGCCCTTCAGCTTGTTGACATTTTTGTGGTCTGTGGTCTGTGGACTGTATCTTGGGCATTCTGTACTTTATTTTTGTTGGGGGAATCTAATGTTCACTTATTACTAAGTACATACCATGCATGTTCTTTTGGATCTGAGTTGCCTCACTTGGGATGATATCTTTTAGTTCTGTCCATTTGCCTGCAAAACTCAGGATGCTCTCATCCTTAATAGCTGAGTAGTATTCCATTGTGTAAATGAACCACATTTTCTGTATCCATTCTTCTGTTCTGGGATATCTAGGTGGTTGCCAGCTTCTGACTGTCACAAATAAGGCCACTATGAACACAGTAGAACACGTGCCTCTGTTGCCTGGTGGGGCATCTTTTGGATATATTCCCAAGAGTGGTATTGCTGTGTCTTCAGATGATTGCCGGGTCTGGGTTTAGTCAGAGAAGATGCACCCTGAAGAGACTGGAGTCAGCAGGGAGTTTAGAGGTCTGGTAGGGTGGGGGCGGGGATGGGGCCATCCTCATAGAGACAAGGGGCTCAGGGAAGAGGTATGGCCAGTCAGAGAGTGGGTACGTGGGGCGAATAAAACCTGGAGCTTAAAATAAATAAACAAATAAATAAATAAATAAATTTTAAAAAGACAAAAATATCTATTCTTCCATTTCTAATTTTAGGTTATTTTCTTTTCTTATTTCTTTTCTTTCTTTTCTTTCCTTCCTTCCTTCCTTCCTTCCTTCCTTCCTTCCTTCCTTCCTTCCTTCCTTCCTTCCTTCCTTCCTTCCTTCCTTTCTTTCTTTCTTTCTTTCTTTCTTTCTTTCTTTCTTTCTTTCTTTCTTTCTTTCTTTCTTTTTCTCTCTCACATGAAATATTAAGTCAGCTTTGCCAGTTTGGTTAATCTGCTTGGGCAATCAAGGTAGTTCTTGGTTTCATTGATTTTTCTGTGGTATAATTGTTCTTTATTTGATTTGCCTTTGTTCTGATTTTATTGTTCTCATTTGAGTTTCCTCCTTCCGTTTCAATTGTATACTGTCCTTTTTTTTTTCACTTGTATTGTTATAGTTTCATTCTCTAAAATTGATGTTTTATTTCTTCTGTGATTTCTTCTTTTACTTTTTGATTGTTATTAATCAATGGAAGGTTTCTTAATTACTATGGATGTTCAGATTTCTCAGATTTCTCTTTATTTATTTAATTATTTATTCACTTTATATCTCAATATCAGCCCCCTCTCCTCCAAGTACCCCCTTATGAAAGTCTCCACCCCCAATCTACCTTCCCATTCGCTTTTGAGAAGAACCCCGATGGGTGTCACCCTTACCACACTACACCCCAACCCCTACATATCAAGTCCCTTCAGGGCTAGGTGCATCCTCTCCCACAGAGGCCAGACAAGGCAATCCACATAGGAGCACAGGATCCAAAGGCAGACAGGCAACAGTCTCAGGAACAGCCCCTTCTCAATTGTTGGGGGACCCACAAGAAGACTAAGCTGAACATTTGCTACATATTGAAGGGGACCTAAATCCAGCTAGTGCTCACTCTTTGGTTGGTGATTCAGTCTTGGAAGTCCCCAAGTGTCAAGTTAGTTGACTCTGTTAGTCTTCAATTCTTCTCCCAACTCTTCCCATAATCCTCCAGAGTTTCATCTAATGTTTGGGTGTTAGTCTCTGCATCCCTTTCCACTAGCTGCTGGGTGGAGACTCTTAGAGGAAAGTTATGCTAGATTTTTGTCTACGAGCATTAAAGAGTATCATTGATAGTCTTGGGACTGGTTCTTGCCTATCGGTGTCAGTTTGAGACAGACACTGATTGTTCATTCTCTCAGCCTCTGCCCTGTCTTTATCCTAGTATACCTTGTAGGCAGGATTCTTCTGTCAAGAATCTTGTAATAATATAGGAAAGGTGATGAAACCAACAGATCACACAGTGTGTCAGGTAGATGGAGAAACAGCTGTGTCCACAAAAAAATAATGCACAAAACATGTAGATTACAAAAGAAAAACAAACTTGGCTTTCTTTGCTGTTCTACTTTTGTCAATTTTTATTTTGAATATCATGACTATATTCAAATTATGGCTGGATATCCAAATAACTTTATAATCCTACAAGCCCAGAGTCACACAATCATGTATGAATTAGTTTTATGTGCAATAAAGATATTTATATGGCATAGCCATTTTGTTCAATCCTAACAGTATGCTGCATAGTTTGTCCTTTGAGATTTCTATGTGTGAACATGACTATGTTTTCTTCTATCCACATAGAATCACTAACATTATCTTTTTAATTAAGTTAGTGTATATAGATGGGCCATATTTTATTTGTTTGTTTTTAATATTTATTAGGCAATCCACTGGCTTTTCTCCATTCCATTGAGTGGTAGATTTTTCTTGATAGTGTTTACCTAAGAGGTGTATTAAGAAAATTAGGTTTTTCTTTTAAATAAAAGTATATATTTGAACTTTACAAGAAATTGTTTACAACATGGGTTCATATCCTCCCTTAAGTTCAAATGGTGCATACAATGACTGACTTGAATCTTATTTTGTTAAAAATAGGATATAACATCGAGTCAAGCTTTGTATTAGATTTCAACCCAAACTGACCTATTCCCTCCCTGGTGGGAAAATGTGATTCTTAAGGGGAAATGGCTTTAGTTTAATTATCAACCACTTATATTGGTAAAATCATTACAAATAATTCAACTTATTTCTAAAGTTCACCACAAAGGTCCAGTTGTACCAGGAAGAAAGCATTAGTAACTTAAAGTTTGATTTACTTAGTGTTCAAGGTGGCAGTAATAGGTGCAGAGAGTCAAGGCATTTGTTAAACTTTCAACAAAATAACTGAGGTGCTGGCTTTTTGACCCTATTTGGACACCATGGATGGAAAAGTAAAGAAAAATTACTTTGAATTAGAGCCATAACATGAGAGTGTGTTTTTCTCCTTTCTCCATTTGGTTTGTGACCCGCAGGCATCAAAAAAGCATTCGGCATCTTGGCATCTTCTCTGCAGAGCAAGAAAGTTGTCCTTCAGCACCTTCCCCCCTCACTCATGTGCATTAAGTGTGTGCATATGTGTGCATGTGTGTGTGTGAAGGTGAGTCTAAAATATCCTTCCAAATCACACAGTGGTCATTAAAACAAGATTAGGAAAGGGCTGCAGAGGACCCAGCTGTTATTCTAAAGCCATCAGTAAGAGCCCAAGCTCTGTATGCAGTTCTTGAATAATGTTAAGCTGTTCAAAAGCCATGAACTTGAGGATATCTAAATCTTCTGCATCTACATGTGTGTGAGTAAGACACAAAATGAACTAAAACCTACTTTTTTTTCTTTTTTTTTAAAAAAAATTTTAATATATTTTTAATTACTTATTTTCTTCAATTACATTTCCAATGCTATCCCAAAAGTCCCCCATACCCTCCCCCCACTTCCCTACCCACCCATTCCCATTTTTTTGGCCCTGGCGTTCCCCTGTACTGGGGCATATAAAGTTTGTGTGTCCAATTGGCCTCTCTTTCCAGTGATGGCCGACTAGGCCATCTTTTGATACATATGCAGCTAGAGTCAAGAGCTCCGGTGTACTGATTAGTTCATAATGTTGTTCAACTTATAGGGATGCAGATCCCTTTAGCTCCTTGGGTACTTTCTCTAGCTTCTCCATTGGGAGCCCTGTGATCCATCCAATAGCTGACTGTGAGCATCCACTTCTGTGTTTGCTAGGCCCCGGCATAGTCTCACAAGAGACAGCTATATCTGGGTCCTTTCAGCAAAATCTTGCTATTGTATGCAATGGTGTCAGCGTTTGGAAGCTGATTATGGGGTGGATTCCTGGATATGGCAGTCTCTAGATGGTCCATCCTTTTTTCACAGCTCCAAACTTTGTCTCTGTAACTCCTTCCATGAGTGTTTTGTTCCCAATTATAAGAAGGGTGCCACACTTTGGTCTTCATTCTTCTTGAGTTTCATGCGTTTAGCAAATTGTATCTTATATATTGGGTATCCTAAGTTTTGGGCTAATATCCACTTATCAGTGAGTGCATATTGTGTGAGTTCCTTTGTGATTGGGTTACCTCACACAGGATGATGCTCTCCAGGTCCATCCATTTGTCTAGGAATTTCATAAATCCATTCTTTTTAATAGCTGAGTAGTACTCCATTGTGTAAATGTACCACATTTTCTGTATCCATTCCACTGTTGAGGGGCATCTGGGTTCTTTCCAGCTTCTGGCTATTATAAATAAGGCTGCTATGAACATGGTGGAGCATGTGTCCTTCTTACCGGTTGGGACATCTTCTGGATATATGCCCAGGAGAGGTATTGCTGGATCCTCCGGTAGTACTATGTCCAATTTTCTGAGGAACCGCCAGACTGATTTCCAGAGTGGTTGTATAAGCTTGCAATCCCACCAACAATGGAGGAGTGTTCCTCTTTCTCCACTAAAACCTACTTTTATCTTCACATATATTTAAAAGGCCTCTTTGACAAGGATAAAATTTCAAGGTCTGTTCTCAAACATGAAAAAATTTGAAAAGAACCTTAAAATTAAGTTTTATAGTACTTGCCTTAGAACTGGCTAACAATGAGGATTTGAAATAAATTTGACTTTTCTAAAAGGTTAAATTCTTTTAAGGAGATAAACATCTAGTTGTCTAAACACTGAGTGCAATTTGAGGGCTAAGATGGACAAATCAAATCAGTTTTTACCAGTTCCCTCAATGAAGATAGTGATTTGCTTAATAAAGATAGACATTTTGGTCTGTGTTTATTTCATGTGTGTGGAAAATTCAGAATTCGCCAAAGCAAACTCATTTGGAAAACCTTCTCCAAGATACTTTTCAATTACAGAACACCCTATTCTACATTTTATAGTTTTTGTTTAGTGTATGCACCTATGTGTCCATGCACATTTCTCTGACTCTTCCGCTGTTCAAAAGTATTATACTCTTGAGAATTATGAGTGAGTTGTGTAGATAAATATACCTCAAAACTATATGCCTTTTAAGGTATTTTATATGTTAATAAAATAGTGGGATCACATCTATTCCCATATGAATAATAAATTGAAATAAAGAGGTGGATGTGTATAAGAGAAGTTACAGAGCGACTAAAGCTAGTATATGATTAAAATATATTTTATGAAATTATCAAAAATTAGATATTAAAAATATTCAATTAATAAAAAATGAAGTACTACTAAATTAATATGAACTATTTGCCAGCTAGTTGAATTTGAAATTGTAATGAGTCATATTTTCAAATCTTATTTTCAACACTGTAACACACTATTAGCCATGTACACAATTATCATCTGATTGTCTATACACTTTTCATATTTGTTGTTAAATATTATGATTAATTTCTTTGAATTATTTCTACTCTGGTATTACTAAACTTCAGCAGTCATAGAAAAGAGTTATGTACTGATTTTCTGGACTAAATATAGCCTCATTTATATCTAGAATGTTGTCTAAAGAATATTGTCATGGTTTGTATATTCTTGGACCAGGGAATGGCACCATTTGGAGGTATGGCCTTGTTGGAATAGGTGTGACCTGGTCGGAGTAGGTGTGTCACTGTGGGTGTGGGCTTAAGGCTCTCACCCTAGTTGCCTGGGAGTCAGTCTTCCAGTAGCAGCCTTTGGATGAAGATGTAGAACTCTCAGCTCTGTGTGCACCATGCCTGCCTGGATACTGCCATGGTCCCAGCTTGATGATAATGGACTGAAACTCTGAACCTGTAAGCCAGCCCCAATTAAATGTTGTTTTTATAAGACTTGCCTTGGTCATGGTGTCTGTTCACAGCAGTAAAACTCTAACTAAGAGCAAATATATATGCACTTATGTTTCAAATCCACATGGCTGCATTCAGACTCCATACGCAAGTGTGTGTGTGTGTGTGTGTGTGTTTGTGTGTGTGTGTATTAACAACAATTAAAAATGAAATTATTGTCATCAGAGAGGCATCATGCAGCAGTTGATAGGAACAGATGCAGAGACCCACAGGCAGATATTTGGCAGAGCCAGAAATCTGACAGTAGAGGAGGAGAAAGAACTGTAGGAGTCTGCAGAATTAAGGACACCATGAGAACATTGCCCATAGAGTCAACTAACGAGGACTCATAGGGAATCACAGAGACTAAGGTGAAAATCACAGACCCTTTATGGGTATGAACTATGTCTTCTGCACATCAGTATAACTGTGTAGCTTGATATTCTTGTGGGAATCTTAACCGTGGAAGTGGGAATTGTCTCTGATTCTTTTGCCTCCTCTTAGGACCCTTTTCTTCTGACCGGGAAAGGTTGCCTCTCCAGCCTTTATCTTTGATATGAGGAATTGTACCAAGTCTTACTGTATTTTGTTATGCAATGTTAAGTTGATAGCCCTCGGAGGCCTGATATTTTATTTGAAGACATGCAGAAGAGGAGTGAATCTAGGAGACAAGGTAGGTGGGAGAAGAAACTAGAAGAAGTGTGGGGGAAAGTGTGGTTGAGATGTAATGTAAGGGAGAAAAAAAACAAAGGAAATAATATAATAAAATTATTCTTATTTAATAAAATGTTTTCATACAATATCTTCAATAATATTTCTCCTTTGTCCCAGATGTATCCCAGCTTCTCCATACTCATTCAAGTTCATATGTTTCTCTGTCTTTCTTTCTCTGTTTGTCTTTCTCTCTCTCTCTGCCTCTTTCTCTTTCCACTCCTCCCCCTCTTTCCCTCTCTAGTTCTCTCTCAAAAAAAACCAACCAACCAAACAAACAAACAAAACATAACAAAACAAAACAAAAGTCAAATGAATCTATCAAAAAAATTCTAAGACAAATAACAAAAATCCAAATAACAAAATGACACATCTACCCCCCCCCAACAAAATTAAGTGTTGGGCAAATAGTTATACAGCTTTTAAAACTAGATTTTTATTTTATTTTATAGTACTTTATTTCATTTTATTTATTTATTCATTTGCATTCCAGGTTTTATTCCCCACACCCAGTCTACCCTACCACTGTTCCACCTTCCATACCTCTACCTCCTCTGTCTCCAGGAGGATGTCCCCACCTCACAATCCCCACCCCACATGACCTCTAAACTCCCTGGGGCCTCCAGTCTCTTGAGGGTTAGGTGCATCATCTCTGATTGAACAGAGACACAGAAGTCTTCTTCTGCTGCATATGTGTTGTGGGCCTCATATCAGCTCATATTCGTTGCTTGGTTGGTGATCCAGTGTTTGAGAGATCTTGGGAGTCCAGACTAATTGAGACTGATGGTCTTCCTACAGGGTAGCCCTCGTCTTTAGCTTCTTTCAGCCTTTCTCTAATTCAGCAACAGTGGTCAGCAGCTTCTGTCCTTTGGTTAGGTGCAAATATCTGCATATGACTCTTTCAGCTGCTTGTTGGGTCTTCCAGAGTGCACTCATGCTAGGTCCCTTGTTGTGAGCACTCCATAACCTCAATAATAGTGTCAGGCCTTGGAACCTCCCCTTGAGCTGGATCTCACTTTGGGCCTGTGACCGGATCTTCTTTTCTTCAGGTTCCTCTCCAGTTCCATCCCTGCAGTTCTTCGGGTAGGAACAATTATGGGTGAGAGTTGTGACTGTGGGATGGCAACATCCTCACTCATTTAGTGCCCTGTCTTTCTGCTGGAGTTGGGTTCTATAAGTTCCCTCTCCCTACTATCTGGCATTTCATCTACCTCCCTTTGGGTCCTGAGAGCCTCTCACCTCCCAGGTCTGTGGTGCATTCTGGAGGGTCCGCCCATCCTCCTGCCTCCTGAGGTTGCCTGCTTCCATTATTTCTGTAGTTCCTCAGGGATTCCATTATTTTCCTTCACCCAATACCAGGTCAGGTTCCCCTCTTACACCCTGTACTCTGCGTCCTCTTTCTCTCCCAGATCCCTCCCTCACTCCCCTGTTGTGATTGCTTTCTTCGCCAACCCAAGTGGGTCTGTGGCATCCTCACTTGAATCCTTCAGCTTGTTGAGCTTTCTGAGTTCTGTGGACTGTATCTTAGGTAGTCTGTACATTTTTTTTTGGCTAATATCCACTTATTAATGAGTACATACCTTGCATTTTCTTTTGGGTCTGAGTTACCTCACTCAGGATGACATTTTCATGTTCCATTCATTTGCCTGCAAAATTCAGGATACCCTCATTCTTAATAGCTGAGTAGTATTCTGTTGTGTAAATGGACCACATTTTCTGTATCCATTCTTCTGTTCTGGGATATCTGGGTTGCTTCCAGCTTCTGGCTATCACAAACAAGGCTGCTTTGAACATAGTGGGACACACACCCCTCTGGAATGATGGGGCATCTTTTGGGTATATTCCCAAGAGTGGTATATCTTTAGGTAGAATTGTTTCCAATTATCTGAGGAACCTCCAGGTTCATTTCCAGAGTAGTTGTACCAGTTTGAAATCGCAGCAGCAATAGAGGAGTGTACATGAGGCTTTGATCTTAGCCATTCTAATTGGTATAAGTTGGAATCTCAGGGTGGTTTTGATTTGCATTTCTTTGATTTCTAAGGAATTTGAACATTTCTCTAGGTATTTCTCAGCAATTCAAGATTCCTCAGATGTGAAATCTCAGTTTAGGTCTATACCCTATTTTTTTGATTGGGTTGTTTGGGTTTTTTGGTGGTTAGGTTTTTGAGTTCTTTATATGTTTTAGATATTATCCCTCTATCAAATGTGGAGTTAGTGAAGATTTTTTTTCCCAATCTGTAGGTTGCCGATTTGTCTTATTGTCTATGCCCCTTGTTTTACAGAAGCTTTAAGATATCCTAAAACATGATTTGTGAGATTGACTTGGAGAGACTTGCTATTCCAGTTATTTAAATAAAAAAGACAAAACCTGCCTAAGCAACTTTAGTATGGCAGGAAAGACACATAGAGTATTTTCTCTGAAGTCATTTATATAATTATCATTGCAGCTGAACTATAAAAAATTCCAACAGCCTAAAACTGTACTAGTGCTGTACCTTCAAGTATTTGAGAATAACCATGAGATGTGTTACCAGAACTCTAATCACTGTAGCAGTACTGCTTATGGGAAAAACATAGACACATTTATTTTTAGTATTACTACAAATAAAACTTTATGATAAAAAAGCTACTATCCTGATTGTTTAGTTGCTTTTATAATACAAATACTTTTTAGTATTTTCAGCAGTTTTACGCATATGAAGTAAAGGTACTTTACTCAACATTATATGTATAAAACTATGGAAATACAAAATTCTCAATCAGTATATGTCTACATATGCTGACATGGAATATTAATTTTAGTTTCTTCTGCTTTGTACCATGAGATGCCCTGTTAAAGCAAATATGTTCTTTGTTGGTACCTATTGCACATGTGTAATTGATTACTTCCATTTCCTGTTAATGGCAACTAATTTGGGAAATAGATTAGATGATTATTTTATCTATAACTTCATATACTTATTTTGTATATTTATTTTGAATCATTGTTTTCAAGGGATACCATCATCTAATTTAGTCCTTTTCTGAGTCCCTTGCTACCTAATTTTCTCAGCATTCCTTTCTCTATCTACTCTGTTTAACGTGATAATTTTCTATTTCCACAAATCAAATAGTATATATGCTATCATAGCACATTAATTTACATTTCCCCCAAGGGTCCTATTTTGTCATTTCAACAAGAAGTTCATAAAGCATTATTTGAGGGCATTTAGCTATATTCTCTAGCTAAGGGTATGCTACAGCTAAGGCTTATGAACAGACCAACTGTCTAAAGTTAATGCATATTTTGATTTTCTTGTGGACTTCATGTCCTTTAGATTTACATGCTATATTCTCAATATGCAACAATGCTGATATTGTTTCTATCATTAATATCATAGATTCTTTATATATTATCTAAAATTATACTCTGACTTTGAGCATGAGTGTTAGGTTCTTGATAGAAGTAATCCTCCAACGCACCACACCTCACATAAGTCTAATATCCTAACATATCCTCATACAAGAAGCAAAATAGTATAGGTACTTGTGCTATGCAAAGCTACTCAGGAATTAATGAATAAGTAATGATATTTCATGAATAATTGAAGAATAATGTTGGGTGCCTCAAACAATCTTTATCTGCAAAACAATAAAGTCTTTTAATGCAGCCATGTGACACACAGTATAAATGGGAGTGGGGTTAATTGTGTCCTTCTTGGAAACATGTATTATGCTCTCAATTTCTGCTTCCAGTGTAAGAATTCAATGTGCAGGTAAGACCTTAGTACAAGTAGAATTTAGCATCGAGCTTAGAGAAGAGTATAAAACTGAGACTGTGACATTATTGTTAAGGTAAACTATTTCTATACTAAATAATTTTATTTTGTACACTTAATTATATTTAAATTACTATAGAAAATTGATAATAATTATTTTTATGAGATTTACTTTATGGTAACTCATGAGTGTGTTATTTATTTACCAATTATATTGAATAGTAGTTAATATTCATGAAAAGAGTGTCAATAGTGTTACCAAAACATAATAACATTTATGATTAACCAACAAGAAAATGTAAGCTAATAAAATGCCACATATCTGTTTCTTCTGTCTTAGCTTGGAGCCTATCACTTATGTGCTACATGTTCTTTACATTAAAAAATTTAATTGAATTAATTTTAACCAATTCATACTTTTTTCTTCACAAAATGCTTTCAGGATGACTTATTGAGCTGAAGAGAATTTGTAAAGTTAGGTGGCATGGTTATTTCTATTTATTTATTTACTTACTTACTTACTTACCTTACTTACCTTATTTATTTTATTAATCATTCCATAGGTTTGCATCTTCCACTTCCTGGTTACCCCTTCTCACACACCCCATCCCACTGCTGCCCTTTCCAGTCCCATTGCTCAAGCATCCCTCTACACTTGGGCATAAAACCTTTACAGGACCAAGGGCTTCCCCACCCATTGATGTCAGACCAGGCTTTCCTTTGCCCCATATGTATCTGGAGCCATGGATCCCTTTGTGTACACTCCTTGGTTGGTGGTCTAGTCTCTAGGAGTACTGGGTCGTCAGCAAGCCAACACTGTTCTTCCTATGGTGTTAAAATCCCCCTCTGCTTCTCCATTCTTTCCTCCAGCTCCCCCACCTGGGTCTTGGTGCTCAGACTGATGTTTGGCTCCAAGCATTCACATTTGGAAATTGGTCAGCAGACCTCTCAAGGAAGAGCCAGTCCAGGTTCCTGTCTCTTGACAACAATAGCAGTGTCCGGTTTGGGGTCTGAAGATGGGATGAATCCCCAGGTGGGCCAGGCCCTGGATGGCTCTTCCTTCAGTCTCTGTTACAATGTTTTGCCCCTGTCTTTCCTTTGGACAGAAACATTTCTGTATTAAAATCTTTGAGATGAGTAGGTGACCTCATTCCTCGACTGTGGAGTGTGTGTATCTACTGGAAGTGGTCTCTACAGATTCTATCTTCCCTTCACTGTTCATTTCATTAAAGTCACCGCATGGGGTCCTGGGAACCTCTCCTTTCCCTGGTATCTGGGACCCTTTAATGGCTATCCCCAGTTTTTCATCCCACAGTGCTACATATTTTTTTTCGATTTCCTGATGCTTTGTACCTCCCTCCTGTCCCCTCCAGTACCTGACTCCCCCCCCCCATTATTTCCTCCCTCTCTTCTCAACTGCCAAGTTCCCCTTACCTCCCATGACCATGATCAGCCTGCCCCCCCCCCCCAAGGACTAAAGCATCAACAACCTGGTCTTCCATCCTGCTAAGCTCCATATGATCTGTGGGTTATATCGTGGGCATTCTGAGCTTTTGGGCTAATAACTACTCCTTAGTGTGGACATAGCATGTGTGTTCTTTTGTGTCTGGGTTACCTCACTCAAGATGATATTTTCTTTTTTTTTTTTTTTTTTTGATTTTGTATGTTGATTTTATTTTTATTTTTATTACATATTTTCCTCAATTACATTTCCAATGCTATCCCAAAAGTCCCCCATACCGCCCCCCACTTCCCTACCCTTCCATTCCCATTCTTTTGGCCCTGGCATTCCCCTATATTGGGGCATATAAAGTTTGCAAGTCCAATGGGCCTCTCTTTCCAGTGATGGCCGACTAGGCCATCTTTCGATACATATGCAGCTAGAGACAAGAGCACCGGGGTACTGGTTAGTTCATCATGTTGTTCCAACTATAGGGTTGCAGATCCCTTTAGCTCCTTGGGTACTTTCTCTAGCTTCTCCATTGGGAGCCCTGTGATATATCCAATAGCTGACTGTGAGCATCCACTCCTGTGTTTGCTAGGCCCCTGCATAGTCTCACAAGAGACAGCTCTCTTTGGGTCCTTTCAGCAAAATCTTGCTAGTGTATGCAATGGTGTCAGCGTTTAGAAGCTGATTATGGGATGGATCCCTGGATACTGCAGTCTCTAGATGGTCCATCCTTTCATCACAGCTCCAAACTTTGTCTCTGTAACTCCTTCCATGGGTGTTTTGTTCCCAATTCTAAGAAGGGGCACAGTGTCCACATTTTGGTCTTCATTATTTTCTAAAAAACTAAAAAAAGATATTTTGTAGTTCCATACATTTGGTTATGAATTTCATGAAGTCACTGTTTTTAACAGGTGAATAGTACTCCATTGTGTAGATGTAACACATTTTTTGTATCCATTGTTCTGTTGAGGAACATCTGGGTTATTTCCAGCTTCTAGCTATTATAAATAGGGCTGCTATAAACATAGTGGAACCTGTGTCCTTGTTATATGATGGAGCATCTTTTGGGTATATGACCAGTAGTGGTATAGCTGGGTCTTCGTACTCAAAGTTCTAGACAGAACAATTAGACCACACACAGAGATCAAAGGGATGCAAATTGACAAGGAGGAAATCAAGATATCATTATTTACAGATGATAGGATAGTATATATAAGTGACCCCAAAAATTCCACCTGAGAATTCCCACAACTGATAAACAACTTTGGCCAAGTGTATGTAAAAATGTATATATGTAAAAATGTAATATCATGTAACAGGTCAAAATGAAATATGCACTCATGGAATGGCTTAAACTTTACAACATAAGAAAGATTAATATTTCCCAAGGGTGCTGGGGGGGCTAAAGATAGACAGTAGGTGAGATCTTTTGATGAACCCTTCTAGCAGGCATACAGTTTTCAAAAGATATGACTACATCAAATGACAAACAAAACAGCTAAGCAAATCAGATGAAAGACCACAGAACCCAATCTTAACATAACCAATGGAAAGACACATTGAAGAAGGCAGAAAGAAAAATGTTGCCATTATCTCTCCATGGTCTCAGGTCAGACTAGTATGTAGACATTTATGCCTACCTCTACACATCTACACACATATGAAACAAATATTAGTAAGGACAGCAAGAGTTGTTCATTGAAGAAAAATAAAAGAAACAGTTCTTAAACTTGAAATCTATTAACAAATAGTAGTGAAGCCCAATACTATTCAAATCTCAAATTCTTGAACTATAGTAGGACAGATAATTTCATTTATCTCTTCTCAGCCTTAGACAGCAGGGTAGATAACACTTCATCTCCCATGCCTTGCCACCAAGTATCATTACTATCACTGGGCTGTTGTTTATAGACAGAGCTCCAAAACCTCCATGGCAATGAATTTTGCCTTGCACCCCACCTCATCTGTGATGAATGTTGGTACAATCTTCTGTTTGTATGGATCTCTTTGACTTTTAGATTCAGCATGACCAACTTACCAACAAGGTAGCCAAGTATCTGCTTTCATCAACAATCTTGGGTGTGTTACATGATATAAGACACATTTTTGTTTTAGACTGGAACATTGTAGCAGAAACAAGACTTTGCCCTCTAACAATGCTGGGCTTGTGAAGCACAATACTGTCAAGAGGCATAACTCTGGAAGGGCTCTAGTTCTTGAATGTGACACAGATCCTTGTCCTCTGGACTGCTGTCTGAACATGCCTCACTTGTGATTGATTCCTGTAGTTCTGGCTTATGAGTTCATTTGAGCAACTGGCAGTCTTCACAAGTATAGGCATTGGTCAAAGCCCAATATAATGTTGATCTTGAGAAGATTTGGGCTCAAAATGGGTCCAAGCTTAATAGGATTTTGTGTGACATCAAACCTGGGAGCTGTTCTCCTATTGGTGTCTTTCTTTTTTCTTTTTTTCCTTTTTTTCCTTTTTTTTAAAATTGGCCATTATATTTGTTTACATTTCAAATATTGCCCCATTCTCAGTTTCTGCTCTGCTACCCTCCTATCCCATTCCCCATCTCATCTATATAACACCCCTTCATGATAAAAGTCTTGGAAAAATCAGGAGTTCAAGGTACATACCTAAACCTAATAAAAGCAATACATAGAAAACAAACCAGTAGCCAACAACAAACTAAATCGAGAGAAGTTTGAAGCAACCCCACTAAAATCAGGGAATAGGCAAGGTTGTCCATTGTCTCAATATTGTATTCAATATAATACTTCAAGTCCTAGCCAGAGCAATTAGACAACAAAAGGAGGTCAAAGGGATACAAATTGGAAAGGAAGAAGTCAAGATATCACTATTTGTGGATGATATGATAGTATACTTAAGTGACCCCAAATATTCCACCAGAGAACTCCTACTACAGTTGATAATTAACTTCAGCAAAGTGACTGGATATAAAATTAACTTAAACAAATCAATAACCTTCCTCTACTCAAAGGATATGGGCTAAGAAAGAAATTAGGAAAATGACACCCTTCACAAAAGTCACAAATAATATAAAATATCTTGGTGTGACTCTAAGCAAGTAAAAGATCTATATGACAAGAACTTCAAGTCTCTGAAGAAAGAAATAGAAGAAGACATCTTTGGTCTGTTTCTTACAGAAGAAGCTTGCAGTCTTACCTTCTGCCAATAACTAGCTGAAACATGGGCACTGTGACTTAAGTAAGTCTCAGAAAGCGTTTATAGAGATAGACTACGCTTTGGCTCTGTGCAGTCTTCTGTTTATTCTGAGAAACACATCAACAGATGATTTGAAATAAACTTGGCTTAGACTGCCCTCTAGTACTGAAACAGGGATAATATAATCACAACAGAATCCTGATATATCTGGACCTGGGTGCCATCTAGTGCTGAAACTGTGAAGATGACTACAGACTCAGAGAACCTTAAAAAAAAAAAAAAAAACTCTTGAAAATTCATGAAAAGATAGTAATATGAAAGCCAAATTAGGAGGCCTAGAACAAATATTTCATCCTTTATGTTATAATTTTGTATACCAAATAATGTTAAGAACCTTCAGAAAACTGGCTTCATGCAGTACTCAAAAGTATGTCTCAGGAATGACCAAGCAATAATCAGCGGAAGAGACCTCTCAGCTAGTATTTCCATGATAACTTAAAGAGTTAAGTACAACAGGGATGAATGTTGGATACTCTATTGCAGAAATTAAACAAAGAAGTGAGAGCAATTAAAAAGCAAACAGAAATTTTGAAACACAGGAGGAACTCAGTGAAGTGATAGGTGTGATAGGAGCATTAAACAGAATAACCAGCTCCCAAACAATCTGAAAACACACAGCTGAAGAACCAAAGTGCAAACTAGACCATGAAGAGGAACTGGAAAGCACAGTTTTTAAAAGTTTGGATTTCTGAGATTCAGGAAGTTTTGAGATGGGAAAAACATTAAAAAGCTTTTTCAAAACAGTATATCAGAAAACTTAAACCAAACGAAAATACAAATGAATACAGAAGCAGAAGTATGGTTTGAATGTGAAACGCCTTCCGTAGGCTCACCTCTTTGAACATTTGGTTCTGGGGTGGGAGTACTGTTTGGGAAGGCTGTGAAATTTTAGAAAGTTTAATCTGGCTGGCTGGGCTCAGATCTCTGCTTTAAACTAGCCTCCTCTGCTAGTCACCATGCCTTCCCTGGCTGTACTAAACTTTCCTTAGCACAATGGATTGTATCCCTCTGGAACCATAAGATTAAATAAACCCTTTAACCTTTAGCTTAATTTGTCAGAGGGCTGGTTGTTCATTTGCTTGTTGTTTCACAGAAACAAGAAAGCAACTATGACAAAAAACTACAGGAAACTGAAAAGGAATTATTAATAGATGAGAGGTACTTTAATCAAAAACAGTAAAAAAAGATAAAAGTCATTTATGATGATTAAAGAAATCAATTCTATATGAGAAAACAATGCTTCTAAGTATATTAAACACTGGAACATATTAGCATAGACATTATGTTTTAACAGTCCTAATGGGAAAGAATAGTTGAGTACAATGATAGTTGAAGATATTAACACCATACACTTAGCAAGGCACATATCATCCAGAAAGAAAAGCCATGAAGAAACTGTTAAGAGTAGGTAAAGCAAACACAACCACAAAGCACTGTATCTAACAACTTCAAACATATATTTATTTGTTCTCATTCATACACAAAATGTCTCCAACATAGAAACTATATGATTTCCTCATGTGACATAGAATAGAGGGAATAGAATTTTACATATCCTCATGATAACACTTTTGAAAAAATTAGGGATTCAAGAAATATATCCCACTATAATTTAGCAATCTACAACCTACCATCTCAATTATGCTGACTTTGGAATGTTGAAACTATGTAAGATCTGGAACAAGACAAGAACAAAAATCTTCATCATTTTTCCACAACATAGTGTAGGGAGTCTTGGCCACAGGGACTAAGTCAGAAGATACAGGATGTCTGAATTAAGGCTGTTTGCAAACGACCTGATCTTACTTTAAAAAAAAAAAATGACTCTCAAAGTCTTCTAACATAATAGTGTGAGAAATAATAAATCCTTAACTCCAAGAAACCCCTAGTTCAGGTCCCACATTCACTCTCTTGATATAGCATGGGCACCCCTTGCTTGTTCATAAACTACTTCAAGAATTCTGCCAGGACATTCCATGACTGTTCCATGATGGAGTCCTCACCCAAATCACATCTAACCTCTCCACCTAGCCGGACTCTGACTATCCCTCTCCAGGATTTAACTGGTGAGTCTGCCTTGCCATCTTGCACACACCCTCTCCAACCCTCAAATCTACTCCTACTCTAGGCTAGCCACATTATGCTCATCTTGACCATCTGCACTGTCTACTCTTTCTGACTCCATTCAAACTAAGTCAAAACTTGGCAAAATAAGCTTCTCTTGGGTAGACTCTCGAAGACTGAACCAGCACCATTGAACTGAGTTGATCTGAACTGGATTTACTTCTTGATTCTCATGACTCATTTCTCTACCAGCAGTAGTGTTTGAAGGGACCCCCACAACATGGAATTGACAAAAGCAACACACATGCTTATATCTTATCCCAAATGTACAAATAAAATGCAAGAAGAACCTATCATATTACCTCCAAAACCTATTGGTCATTTAGAAATCTTTATAAATGAGAATTACCTAGATGAATGCTAGACACATTAGCATCACCATAGAATTCAAAGAGTTTAAGACAACCCAGCGAAACAGCTCAATAAAATTAAGTATAAAGAACTTAAAGATAACCACCTAATTGAAACCCAACCAAATAAAATCATAAGGATGTTAGAAATGGCAAAGACAACCTAGGACTTGAAAATGGATTTCAATATAAAGAGATGAGAAGATTAAACAAGACTCAAGCTGCACTATAGAGAAAAAAATGAAAAAAACTCAAAATCCAGCTAGAAAACTTAACAGAAAGCCTTATAATTAGACTTAAGTAAACAGAAGCCAGAATATCAGGACTAGAAGATCATAAAGGATCTAGACCAATTAATGAAGGAATGTGATCTTTAAAAATCCACAATAATGGAGCCTAAGGAATTAGATTACATATTATATCTAAGGAAAACTTGGCAAGTGGTAACGACTTATGATATAATGTGCATTTAATCTCTGTTACAATTTTGTGAAAATATTTGTTTATCCTCCATACTTTTTTTTGAGAGCAAGTACAACTAATTGGTGTTCTAATTACATTTAATCTTCATTCGACATTTTGTATTATGCTATTTAGATATTATATGTCTAGATATTTACTTTTGTCTTAATAATCTGTTCTGAGTTAAGATATTTTTGCTACTATATTAAAATTTAAATGTAGACTGGAATAGAGATATTATAGCATTTATTCCTAATTGTCTCTATATGCACAAATTCGGCATTTCCTGAATTAATCAGTATTTTGATATCATTAGAAATGTTCTTTGATGGCCTTTGTTTGAAATTGTTTCTGTAATGAGTTAGTCATTAACTATAATAGAAGCTATAAGAGAGAAATTAAAGTACTTTAGTTTGTTTATACATAAGTTGAGACATTGTTTATTTTACATTGTTATTTCATATAAGAACTTAATGCTATTTTATCCTGAGACTCGGGATCAGTGTTAAGAATCATTCAAAGGGATGATCCTCTTTTCTTTTCCTCCTTGTTCATCTCACTCTTAAACATTTAGCTGATAAGGCTATAAGAAGTTTAAATACATTGGGATAAATAAACAAAAGGATAGGTATTCATGGCAGGTCTGAAGGGTACGTGGGATTGCCCTCCATGTGTATGTTTAAATTTTATTTACTCTGAACAAAGTGTAAGTCTATTGTACACCAGTTTGAAAGAGATAATTTACACTCATACAAATATGTCTCTTTAGAATGAATACAGTCAATAATTTCTTGATGTAAAAATTGGTCCCCAGATGTTCACCCATGTATTTTTACTAAAGATCAATAAGTAACCCATTTAGAAAGACATCATGCAGAGCAGCGATGGAAAAATTTTTCTAAATTCTAAATTATCATTAAAAGTATTTTGGAGCCAATAAACAGAAACAGTTTACAATGGCTTAATATTGTATTTACAACTCTGTGTTCTATAAAAGAAAACATGATATTTGTAAAATATCAAAAACTTAATAACTGTAATAAGTACTGTTACATTTTTGTCATATGCTGCTCTTTCTCTAAATCTGTCCTTGGATATAATATCAAGACATAGCATTTCTCAGTTAGATAGATAGATAGATAGATAGATAGATAGATAGATAGATAGATAGATAGATAAATAGATAGGTAGATAGACAGATAGATAGATAGAGAAAGGAACAGTAAATACCATTTAGATTTTTTAAAAAAGTAATCAAATAAAAATATTCTACTCTATGTAAGGCTATACAGTTTTTTAAAGTGAAGTGCTTTGAACAATCCCCTATGTAGTACAAGCTGATATCAAACTAACAACATAGCTGAAAATAACATTTGACTTCTCATCCTTCCATCTTGACCTCTAAGACACTGGGATTAAAGGCATACATACCAGTACCATACCCTGTGCCAGAAATTAATTCCTGTATCATGTGATTCTACTCAAAATGTCCTGTAGAAGGTCAAAACATCCAATATCAAAAGCTAAAACTGTTATTTCTATGTTAAGATTTTCCAAATAATGTTAGTTCCAACTAGGCTATGAAAAAGAATGTTGGTTGGGTGGTAGTGATTTGAGATATGCATGTTTAGTATTTGTGGTCCCATTATCTTTCAAGAGAATATCTTTGACTCTATAACTCCAACAAAGAAAGGAAACGTAATGGAAGTTAAAATAAAAACAACATAATGTCAATTCTGACTGGAAAACTGAGGCATATGAAACATAAGAGGCTGGTAATTATTCTATATAGAAAGGTCACATTTTTGCTGGTCTAAAAGTCTAAGACAGGCAGGTTGCAGTTGCATCGATAGCTGGAAACTGCTTTGCTTTGGAGTCAGGAGTAATCTCTCAGTGAAGCGTGATGAACACTCAGGAGGGAGCCATTGAAGGAAATTTCTGGTTGTGTCATGTTATACGGACTCACATGATGTTTTGCTGAGCCATATATAGTACTTCCTTAGGAAAAAGTGATCATGAAAAAAAAAATAAAGACAGGCTCTGATGCATGCTGAAACTCACCTTAACATTAGTTTTCATATATTTGAACATACATCATAAATGAGTCAAATTTCAGATGTAAAACAGTCAAGCCTGTGTTTGATTTCACCTCTTTAAGTACTTTTCCTTAAAATAATTTCAGAAATTGTAATTTCCAAATCTGTTCACATGATGTGAATGAGATATTTAACAGTATATCTGCATATATTTTAGCAGAGTCATTCTCAGTACTGATTTAAATTTCTGATATTTATTAATTAAGACTATTATTCTCTGTACTGTTTGAATTTGGTGGGGACCAATACAATTATCACTGCATAAATGACCTATGATTAAACTGGAACTTCACTCCTTAACTATGTTTCATATTAAACCAGGTAGTGAATATTTGTCTAACACTTGATGCCAGTATAAGAAGTCAACATTCTAGCCAGCTCTACTCAGGTGGGCTCTGTGCAGGGTCCAGAGAGTCCTTTCTTTCCTCTACCTCTAACAGCTTTAAGAGGACAATGGACAGTGTCCATGGACAACACAAAGCAGAAAATAACCATAAACGATCAAGCAATGCTCATTTGAATTCATTCTTCTTCTTCTTTACCTGTGTTCTATATTCCCAAAAGCCTGTCTCCAGCCTTCTGAGACAAGCTTTAAAAGGAGAAGTTCTTTCATAAAAACCCTATGACAGAAACCCTTCACTAATGACAGAAATAAGTCCATAGATGGTGTGATTTAAGTTGACATAACTTAAATTGAAACATATGTTTTCATTAAAATGGCAGTTATAATGAATATATAACACATATATAATCTTTGATATATTCATTGTCCATTACATATAGAAAAATTTTAATTCTAATTCACATTATAACTTCAGCCACCTAATAAATGGAGACACGTCTTTCAAAGAAAACCCTTGCCTCATTTATTTCCTCAGATATCCGGCCATCCAATGCAGCAGGTAAAGAGGACCACAGAAAATGAAAATGAACAAAGGAGAAAGGAAACAAAAGGCCTTCGGGAAATATACTCTCATTTAAGACCGTGCTGCAGCAGAATGAGGATGCAATTCAGTGGTAGAGCACTTGCCTAGCATGCATTTGTACCTGAATTGGTGTACATCACCCAAAATAAATAAGTGAACAACAACAACAAAAAAACAAATTTACAAAAAAACCACCATAGCATAGCTTAATTTTTGATAACTATGATAGATTTTATTAGTTACTTCAAAGAGACATAATTCATTTTTTTTGCACTGAAAACAAACTGAAACAAAGGTGATAATAAATTTTCTATCTTTAATGAGAATGATGTTATATGGCTAAATATCCTTGCCCCCCCCAAAAAAAAACAATAAAAAAGGCAGTGGGAGAGAACTTTCTAGTAGACTCTGTATCAATCTGGCATTTTGAGATCTATTATAACTTAGAAGCAACTATAAATAGGAATTTAATTCCTGGTAGTTATATTTTTGTGAAGGTTTTTCTTTGGTTTTTGTGTTTAAACTAATTTAGCAAAGAAACAGCTGAGGCCAGACATATTCTTCCACCAGAGTAAGAGAGTGGAGGTTATTTCTAACTCAGATCTCCATCTGATGATGCTCTGGCAGGGTTCTCTGACTTTTCTTAGAGATAAGTTTGAGTTTGAGACTTCTGTTCAAGTATTATGTCTGAGGTGTGACAAGAATCATTAGATCTTTGAATGTATATTCTTCAGTTATTTACAGTACTGCGGATCAAACCCAAGGCCTTTATTCATGTTAGCTAGCAAGGATTCTGACATTGGCATACCCCATGCCCCAATGCTTACATCCAAAGAAGAGGAATTAGTGGTGGCTAAATTAAATGAGACAATGTGTATACAGCAGTTTAAAGCAATAATAGCACTTGGCACAAGCTACAATGACTTGGTTCCTGGGAGTCTTCCTTGATCTGGAAAAGTCATGTTGTAAGGAAATATACTGATCCAGGATGTCCTGCAGCACACTCACTTATTAGTTTCACTGAAACAAAACCAGAACAGTGTTTAAGGATATAGTCCTCTCTGTAGTCTGACATCAAGTTGATTGCATCATTTAGTTATGCACCAGATAAACATTGACTTTTTACCATGGTGATCTATGGAGGCCATGGAGGAAATTGTCTGTATTTTTAGTTCTGTAGTTTCTGAAGCTGACTAAATTGATCTTAGGATGTATTGGTATGAATGAGTTTTTGATGTTCTCATATTCATATGATTGGGAGGAGGGGAGTTTCTCAGCCTATGTCTCTGAAACATACCACACTAATATCCTGGGATCCTTTTATAGTATCTGTCTCTTAGTATCCCAACAACATGCTGAATAAGGAAAAAGAAATATTTTGTTAGCACGTTGTCCAGAGTCTTGTGAGAACAAACAGTCTTGAGACTTGGTCCAATTTAATTTTTGTTTGTTTGATTGCTTGTTTGCTTAAATCAAAAGTGAACACAGAGGCCAGGCATGGGGTAACTTAGTTGTAATCCTGTCACACAAGGAGCTGAAGCATGAGCACCTCAAGTTTGAGGCCAGCATGGACTGTGCGCTGATTGTCAATCAATCAGCACGTACATAGTAAGACCTTTTTATTAAAAAATAAAACACTAGAGGAAAATAAGTGAAATGTCTACAGTAGGAACGCTATGACTTTGACAACACTCATCACACAACCAAAAAATGGTGACTGAGTGTTGAAGATGGCAACAACTTCAGATGTCCTTGTTGAGAACTTCCAATATTATAATGGCTTAATGTTTATTGAGGATAAAGGAAGCTGTATAAACCCTACATAATTATCTCAAGTAGGTAAAGTTAACTGACTTGAAATAATGCTTGTCCTGCTCTGCACAATAATACAGTGTGATCTCAATGAGCATGTCTTTTAAACAAAAACCACTGGACATGTGTTGGTGACCTGCTTGTGGCTTATCAGATGTAGTTGGAAACTCATTGTGTAAACATAGCACTATGTGTCCAACAGGCATGATGGTCACTGTGATGGTTTGTATATCCTTGGACCAGGGAGTGGCACCATCTGAAGATGTGGCCTTGTTGGAATAGGTGTGACCTGGTTGGAATGGGTGTGTCACTGTGGGTGTGGGTATAAGATCCCCACCCTAGTTGCCTGGAAGTCAGTCTTCCACTTGCAGTCTTTGGATGAAGGTGTAGAACTCTTAGCTCCTCCTACACCATGCCTGCCTGGATGCTGCCATGCTCCCACCTTGATGATAATGGACTGAACCTCTGAACCTGTAAGCCAGCCCCAATTAAATGTTGTTTTTTATAAGACTTGCCTTGGTCATGGTGTCTGTTCACAGCAGTAAAACCCTAACTAAGACAGACACTTTGTTAAAGATTTGTTTATTTATTTATTTTTTTTTATGAATGTGAGTACACTCTTGCTTCTTCAGGCACACAGGAAGAGGGCATCAGATGCCATTACAGATGGCTGTGAGCCACTGTGTGGTTTCTGGGAATTTAACTCAGGACCTCTGTAAAAGCAGTCAGTGCTCTTAACCACTGAGCCATCTCTCAAGTCCCAGGCAAGATGATCATTTAAAAGGAATAGTTTGGTTTTAAAGAGTTGTATGTAGAATTTGACATGAACAAGACATGGAGAGTTACTCATAGGTATCTAAATTGCAGAAGTCTTTAGTCTCAAAAAGAAATTATAGGAAACAGCAAAACTTTGTGAATAGTATTTCGAAAACCAAGTAGACTATAAAACAAATGAATAAGCACACACATTAAAATTTTGGTTTTCATGATGATATAGAATACTTTTCAAGTAGTTTCCTTTTTAAAACTGAGAAGAAAAAAATCATCAATTCAAATGCTGAGAGATTTTTGCAAACTTATGTTTCAATTTGCAGCTTGCTAATAATATAGGATAATGATGAGAAAGCCTAGTCTTAAGACTGGAGAGAAACATAAAACATATAATCTTGCCCAGTGGTACATGCTGGCCAGAGATCATTCAATAAAAGAAAATGAATATATACGAAAAATGTTCAGAGATAATTATGCTAGTTTTTCAGCCTAAATACCTTGGAATTTGCAAAGACAGCTCTTAGACAAAAGGGAGACCACAGAAATTCAGTGCAATAGATTTCTCCATTGGAAGTGACAGGAACATCTCTCTCAATATTACTTAGCTAATGAAAGACCAGATCTGCTGTGAAGTTCCTAGGAGGCTCATTTTCCTGAGTACAGTAGTAAAAGTTAGCTGATGAATGACCTAAACTGCTTAATGTGTCTCCTTATAACTTGAGAGCAGCAAGGCGTATCCAAGCAAGAACTGAAGAAGTTATCCTCCAGGGGCACTGCTGTCCTTGCAGGTTGTCAGAGGCAATGAGCCAGGTTTATTTCAAATGGCTCCTTAAATGAACATTTATTTTGTGCCAGTAACACGTTTTTGATTAACAGCTCCTTTTGACTAATTTGCTTCCCAAAACAGCCCAATAAATGACTCACTTAAAACATAATTAAAAGCATGTTATTGCTAGTAGTTAATACTGATTAAAACAGGCATTAAGACAATTACCATTGAAGGAAAGTAAGCACCCTATAGTTAGTACAGAATCCATCCTTACCCTTCTCAGGCCTCATATACAGAAATTACTGCATGAGAAAATCCATAAAATTCTCACTCTTAATGCACAATCAAATATGCTTTCATTTTGTTTATCACAATGCCCAGACAGGTTTGAAAATAGCTATTCTGCTGAAGTACCCTCTGTCCCCACTCTATGTGTAAGTTGTGTGTGTGTGTGTGTGTGTGTGTGTGTGTGTGTGTGTGTGTGTGTGTGTGTTCACATGCTTCAAAAGGAAAAATCGCATTTCTAATATCTATTCAGGGCAGATTCTCTCTGAAGGTAACTTACACATTACTTCACGTAAATAGTATATAAAACAACCCTCTACTCATATTGTCTCCATATTCAACATTCTCAGTTGAATTCAGTATGAGAGTGTCTTAGTTAGGGTTTTACTGCTGTGAACAGATACCATGACCAAGGCAATTCTTATAAGGACAACATTTAATTGGGGGTGGCTTACAGGTTCAGAGGTTTATTCTAGCATCATCAAGGTGAGGACATAGAAGTCTCCAAGCAGGCATGTTGCAGGAGGGGCTGAGAGGTTTACATCTTCACCTGCTGACCTCTAAGAGAAGACTGACTAACAGGCAGCAAGGAAGTATGTCTGATGGCCCATACTCACAGTGACACATCTACTCTACAGGGTCACACCTTCTTCCTCTTCCTCTTCCTCTTCCTCTTCCTCTTCCTCTTCCTCTTCCTCCTCCTCCTCCTCCTCCTCCTCCTCCTCCTCCTCCTCTTCTTCTTCTTCTTCTTCTTCTTCTTCTTCTTCTTCTTCTTCTTCTTCTTCTTTTTCTTCTTTTTCTTGCCTTTTTTCTATTTGATATTTTCTTTATTTACATATCAAATGTTATCCCCTTTCGCATCCCCCCCCCATCTCCCTATCCCATTCCCATCTCCCCCGTTTCTATGAGGGTTTTTCCCACCCACATCCACTCTCTCCACCCTCTGGCATTCCCCTACATTGGGGCATCGGGCCTTCACAGGACCAAGGGCCTGTCCTCCCTTTGATGCCCAACAAGGCCATCCTCTGCTACAAATGCAGCTGGAGCCATGAGTCTATTTATATGTATTCTTTGGTTGGTGGTTTAGTCTCTGGGTACAAAGCTAAACAAAGAAATCTCAACTGGGGAATATCAAATTGCCAAGAAGCACCTAAAGAAATGTTCAACATCCTTAGTCATCAGAGAAATGCAAATCAAAACAACCCTGAGATTCCACCTCCCACCAGTCAGAATGGATAAGTTAAAAAACTCAGCTGACAGCAGATGCTGACAAGAACGTGAAGAAATAGGAGCACTCCTCTTTGCAGATGGGATTGCAAGCTGGTACAACTACTCTGGAAATCAGTCTGGCAGAGCCTCAGAAAATTGAACATAGTATTACCTGAGTATGCAGCTATGCCATTCCTGGGCATATATGAAAAAGGTGCCCCAACATATAGCATGGAAACATGCTCCTCTGTGTTCATACCAGCCTTATTTATAATAGCCAGAACCTGGAAAGAACCCAGATGTCCCTCAACAGAGCAGTGGATACAGAAATTGTGGTACATTTACACAATGAAGTACTACTCAGCTATTAAAAGGAATGAATTCATGAAATTCCTAGGCAAATGGATGGGGTTAGAAAATATCATCCTGAGTGAAGTAACATAATCACAAAAGAACACACATGGTAAGTGGATATTAGCTCAGAAGTTCAGAATACCCAAGATACAATTCACAGACCACATGAAGCTCAAGAAGAAGAAAGACCAAAGTGTAGATTCTTCAGTCCTCTTAGAAGGGGAAACAAAAAACACATGGGAGGAAATAAGGAGACAAAGGGTGAAGTAGAAACTGAAGGAAAGACCATCTGGAGACTGCCCTATCTGGGGATCTATCCCATATAGAGTCACCAAACCCAGACACTATTGTGAATGCCAAAAGTGCAGACTGACAGGAGCCTAATATAGCTTTCTCCTGAGAGGCTCTGCCAGAGCCTGACAAATACAGAGGCGGATGCTCATAACCAACCATTGGACTAAGCCCTGGGTCCCCAGTAGAGGGGTTAGAGAAAAGACTGAAGGAACTGAAGAGGTTGGAAACCCCATAGGAAAAACAATAATATCAACCAAGTAACCTCCCCACCACCACCTCCAGCTCCCAGGGACTCTAAGGACCACACCTTCTACAAATGCCACTCCACGGGCTGAGCATATGCTAACCATCACAGAGCAATAATAAGCATCTACAGTTCTTCAGCTCTATAGATACATTTGTTTTCCTGCTGCTACTCTTTCAAAACGTGTTCTATTGTCCTGTGAAAGATGAAGGACACTTAAAATGATGTCTTCCTTTTTTAAAAGCCTGTTTAAAAAGCTTGCAACTGTGGATTTTATTATTATATGTTCAATACTGTGCTGCATTTCTGTAACTACAATGTTTTGAATGAAAGTATGACTTTTCAAAAGCTGCACAGGTAATATAGTAAAGCTTATGTTATGTAGGATTATGCAGTTGAAAATGAAAATCATGGAACTAGATGGTATTTCACACAATATGGTTCACTTTGTGGAAATTTATTTTATGATCAATTTATACACTTAAATATAATCTCTCTTTTCACTGCTTAGCGTGATATAGGATGTAGCCAATTTTCCATTTTTGATGTTTGAGTACTTACATAATACTACTTTGGGAGAAGGGAGTGATGAAAGTCATCCTTGAATTCTGCATAGAACAGTACAGAGATAAAAACCATACCATACCTACATAATTTGCTTCAGATTTCCATTTTGCAGTGCCACTCCCTGCATTGTTTCACAAAATGACAGCATTTATCAAGTGTCCTTGTCACAGGCACTCACTAGTACAACTTCAACTTCCTTGGTAGACATAGGCCAGGGCAGACGTCACCATTGTGTTCACGAGCTAATGTTCACATTGAATAAATCTTGTGAAATTAAAGAAAACGAAAAATAAAAATGATATAAAGCATCAGGGAGTCCAAAATTGGGGGGAAAAAGCATATGGCAGCTTAATAGGGAAAGCGATAAGAAGTATTTTGTCAACTTTGATAACATTAACTGCTTTCCCTCTTCTACTGCCTTCTCTGGATGATTCCAAAACTTCTTTATTTCTCCTCTGTTAATCTTTCATTCCATCATCAAAACAGTTCATATTTATTTTTGAAAGTGTATATAGTCTCTATTTTATAGCTTCAAAGTATATTTAGCAGTTACTATCACTATAAGAGTCCACTCGTGTAATACTGGGAGCTTACAATTCTGGACATCTGAAGCTGTGTCACAAATGAAACCAAACTGATTTTCCCTTTTCCTAGTATTCCTTAAACACACCACTATAGTTGTGTGACTGAAAGATTTCTTTCAGCCTACTTGAATTGCCATTCCCCACATCCCTCTATTTACCCTGGAACATTCATGCTTACAGATGAAAGCATAAGAGAACTTGGTAATCTTGAATTTCTGATAAACCACCAACAGGTTTTTTAAGGCAAGTAAATCCAATGAAAAATAAAATACATACTTTTATGTATGACTTATATTGTCCATATTTATGAATATATTTACAACCATGAGCAGAATTATGGGTAGTATATTAAGTTATCAAATTCACTTAAATGAAGGGGTAATCAAAGAGACTTGGTTACTGCCACACATCATGGAAAGTTTATTCGGTAGCAAGAATGCATTTGTCTAAGCAGTGTCTTAGCTGGGAAATTTTACTAAATTGCCTAATGATCCAGTTTCTTCATCTGCCAAATGGAGAAATAAATTAAAAAAGAAAACAATAGATCACTAAATATGAGTAAATTACTAAAATATTTTGGAAAGTATTCGGCAAGCATCACTTAAAAAGGCTCTGTCAAACTCAAATGCATAAACCAACAACAGTAGTCACTGTAATGATCTTAAAGCATTCATATATAAGTGTGCATAAGTCTAAATGATTGTGTATTTGTTTATCAAATACCTCCTTTCCATTTAAGACACAGGACAATCATTCATACAAATATTTGACTAGGTTGCATAACAAACTGTCAATCACAATGAACCATGCAAGTGAGTTCTCAAGGCATCACTGTCCTGAACTTGTGATATAAGTTTTTTAATAGGGGATTATGTTTCTGGTCATTGGGTTACAGGTCAATGGATGACCTTTCCATGTGACTGTCTGTGCCTGTGAAACTTCTCAAAATCTCGGTTTGTTGTTCCTGAGAATCTACATCTCTCTTGTGTCTTTGAAAACAGTTCACTGATTAAGATTTTTCTCAATGGTTCTCATTCACTTCTTCCAAAGTTCTTAACGAAATAAGTACTTACAAGGAACAATTTGACTTCAAAATCATACTACAACTTCTTTTCATCATCTAATACACTTGCCTATTGTCAAAGATATTGACACATTTCTGTTGCCAAAGTTAACTCTAACAAAACACATTTAGAATAGGACCTGTTTATTTACAGAAATTGTCTGTTTTAACAAGTCAAATAAAATAATATGATTGCATTTTTAAGTTGCAACTGTTTTAATTTCACATTCCAGAAGGCTTGAAAAAATAGAAAATGCACAGGTAAAATAATACCAAAATATTAGAAAGTAGGCATTTTAAATATATGCCTGAGATCATTTTCTCTTTACAATATTTCTATAACTTTAAACTTACAAAGATTGTAATAGTACCAGAGGATCAGCAAGCTTGATGCTGTGAGATTGTGTCTTCTAGAAATGTCAAAATCACACCTACAAAGAATCACCAACATGACTACCTAAACATGAGCTGAACAAAGATCACAACTTTAGGCATTGCCATGTGAATGAGAAAGTCTACAAGGCCCCAATACAACACAAAGAGCTACAAGTGTCAAAGGACTGATGAAAGAGGGAGAAATGGTCTCCTCTAGGGAAGAGCATATCACCAAATGGTCAGCCCTGAAATCATATATAAAAGTAATATTATACATATTAAGCATTGTATTTATGTACTATATCTATGTATTATATTGTATTTATGTATTTATGAGTTTAGGAATACACACACACACATTTGAAAGTGATCAAGGAGAAGTATATGGGAGTGTTTGGAAAACAAAGGGAAGGATGTTGTTAAATGTTAATCTCAAAAACTAAAAAAGAAAAGAGAAGAAAAGAAAAAAATGTAAAGGAAAATGGGAAGTAGAGAGGAAAAAGAATAATTAGACAACAAGAATAGTAGAGCAAAAGAATAGGATATGAAAATCATAAAAAGTGGGCAACCAAGAGTGCTTTATTTGAATGTCAGGTCTTCTCAGGAGGAAGACATTTATTCCTGAAACCATACATTGAACTGTGACTGGAGAGGCCTTAGACCTTAGAAGACAACCTACAAGTCATTTTCTTGTATGAAGCTAGTTTCAAACTATACTATTAATATTTACCCTGATATCCACAGATAAGTGTAGTTCTCTTCCAAGGACCAGCCTCAGCTAGGTCAAGGTTCAGAGACAGGGGGTGTCTGGTAGCAGCAAATACAAAAATGATGCAAAGTCAAATCAGGAGTCCTGGTGTCCTATGTTCAGCTGAGAAAGCTCTCAAAAAATGCCCTCTCTCTCTGTCTCTCTCTGTCTCTCTGTCTCTGTCTCTCTCTGTCTCTGTCTCTCTCTTTCTCTCTCTCTCTCTCTGTTTTGCTCTCTACAAGACAGCTTTTCTTTCTTGCTATTCTAAGAAAATTAGACATAGTACTACCGGAAGATCCTGCAATACCACTCCTGGGCATATACCCAAAAGATGTTCCAACTTGTAATAAGGACACATGCTCCACTATGTTCATTGCAGCCTTATTTATAATAGTCAGAAGCTGGAAACGACCCAGATGTCCTTCAACAGATGAATGGATACAGAAAATGTGGTACATTTACACAATGGAGTACTACTCAGCTATTAAAAGCAATGAATTTATGAGATTCTTAGGCAAATGGATAGATCTGGAGGATATCATCCCGAGTGAGCTAACCCAGTCACAAAAGAACACACATGGTATGATATGCACTCACTGATAAGTGGATCTTAGCCCAGAAACTTAGAATACCCAAGATACAATTTACAAAACACATGAAACTCAAAAAGAAGGAAGACCACAGTGATCCTTCCTTCTTAGAAGGGGGAACAAAATACCCATGTAAGGAATTACACAGACAAAGTTCAAAGCTGAGACTGAAGGATGGACCATCCAGAAACTGCCCCACCTGGAAATCCATCCCATAAACAACCACCAAACCCAGACACTATTGCATATACCAACAAGATTTTGCTGACAGGACCCTGATATAGCTGTCTTGTGTGAGGCTATGCTAGTGCCTGGCAAATACAGAAGTGGATGCTCACAGTCATCTATCGTCAAGAACACAGGGTCCCCAATGAAGGAGCTAGAGAAAGTACTCAAGGAGCTGAAGGGGACTATAATTCTATAGGAGAAACAATGAAAATAGGAATTAAGCAGTACCCCCAAAGCTCATGTTTCTAGCTGCATATGTAGCAGAGATTGTCCTAGTCGGCCATCAGTGGGAGGAGAGACCCTTGGTCTTGGGAAGATCATATGCTCCAGTACAGGGGAATACCAGGGCCAGGAAGTTGGAGTGGGTGAGTTGGGGAGCAGTGGGAGGGGGAAGGTTATAGGGGATTTTCAGAGAGGAAACTAGGAAAGGGGCTAACATTTGAAATGTAAATGAAGAAAACACCTAATAAAAAAATTAAAACAAAACAAAACAAAAAACTCTCTGGTAGAGACAGCTAGCTTTCTAGTAAAAAATTCTAAAAGCACTCTGGATAGCTTGTGATTTTCTGACCCAACTTAGAATCCTTTTAGATGAATTCTAAATGTAATTATTGGGTTTACTGATCACAATCCTAAAGCCAGAAAAAAATCTAAAAGACCTATGTTCACTCTTCAGACAGCTTTTTCTGCATATCTGCTAGAAAACATTCTAAAATTGCTGGGTCATCTCTCTAGGTAATCAGAAAACCTGCTATAAAAAAAATTAAATCTATTAAAAACATTCTAAGAGAGCCATGTTTGCTCTCTATAGATTTTTCAACTAAAATCAGAAATCCTGCTAGAAAAAAAATTATTGAAGAGCTGTGTTTGCTCTCCAGAGATCTCCAGACAGCTCAGCTCTCCTAGAGAAAAAAATCTAAAGGACTGGTATTGCTTTCTGCTTGCTTATCTCCTGCAGATCAAAAGCCCAAGTTTTTATTTTACATATCAATCCAGTCATTTACTCCAGGTTCCCTTTTGAGATAATCATTTGAATCAGCATCCCATGCCCTTTGATTCTTAAGGGACAATAAGCACATTTATATTTTTCTATTTTTTTTTTTTATTTTTTTTTTTTACCATTGCCAAAGAATTCAGAAATCTGCCTGCCTTTATAAACTTAACTGGGTACAGTCTTGTCCTTAGATTAGCATTCTGACCATACCAAATTAGCTCTGTCAAAGGCTGATCCTGAACTCAGGAATCTGCCTACATTTGTGAGCATAAACAACAACAACAACATCAACACTATCAACCACACAACAAAAGAATTTTCTGGATGGGATCCTGGCTTTCAATCAACATTCCCTTAATCTCTTTATCTCCTTCCTTAGTATCTTTCTGACAAGCTGACTCTTAGTGCAGCTGCCTCTGTTCCATATATCTGTGAAGTTCCTTTACAAATCGTATTTCATCTTTATATTTTTTCATAGTTGAGAAATTATATATTTTATAACTCATGTTTTTAGAGTCCTTTTCAACACCCTTAAGGGCTATCCTGAAGTCCAAGCCTCTAGCAATTTGGAGAAACTACCCACACTTTGCCTCCCAGATCCATGGTGTCTGATTATCATGGAGTCATTAATGTTAACAGGGACACACTCACATATTGCCATACAATTCTTTTCAGCCCTTGAAAGAATAATACTCAAGTTCCTATGAAGGAAACAAAAGACCAAGGATACTTAAAATAATACTGCACCATGAAAAAAAATCAAATGTATTATTATCCCTTATTTCAAACTCTAGTACAAAGTTATAGTAATATAAAAAAATGTCCTTGGCATAAAATTAGAGAAGTTGACCAATGGAATTGAATAAAAAAACCCAGTTATAAATCCATACACCTATGACATCCGATTTTTTATAAAGAAATTTTACAATGTAAAAAATAAAGCATCTTCAACAAATGGTGCTGGACTAACTAGATGTCAACAGTAGAAGAATTTATATAGATCCATATCTATCACCCTACATAAAACTCAAGTCCAAGTGAATCAAAGACCTTAACATAAAAACAGATACAATGAACTTGATATAAGAGATTGTGCAGAACAGCCTTTAGCACATTGGTGTAGGAGATAGCTTCTTGAACAGCCCACCAATCATGTAGGCACTAAGATCAACAATTAATAAATGGGATCTCAAGATTCTGAAAACCTTCTGAAAGGCAAAAGACACTGTCAGTAGGGAAAACAAGGCAGCCTACAGAATGGGAATATTCCTTTACTAATCTTAAATCTGGAAGAGGGGTCATATCCAAAATATATAACAAACTTGAGAAGCAAGATACCAACAAAATACAATAATCTAAAGGGGAAAAATGAGGTGCTGCTCAAAACAGGATTTTCAACAGATGAAACTCAATTTGCCAAAAAGCACATAAATGTTCAACATACTTATCAATTAGAAAAATGAAAATAAAAAATATCTCTGATATTCTATCTTACACCTGTCACAATGGCTAAAATCAATAGCAAGCAATAGCTCATGATGGCAAGGATCTGGAGCCCTCCTCCCAGAGTTTCTTTTTCTCTGAGATAGTACTCCTCCAGATCCTCCCATCCTCTTTCTCTGGGGGATTAAGTCTCTACATTAATAGTCACATCATCTCCTACTGAGTAGGGGGTTGGAAGAGAGAAGATGGATCATGCAGGGGAGAATATGGAGGAATAAAATATTGGGAGAGACAACATAGAATTGGGAGACATCTTAGAGGCAAGTTAGCAAATTCCTGGGAATCTATGAGGGTGACCCTAGCTAAGACTCTCAGCATTGGAGGACACAGAGCCTGAATTATCCATCTCCTATAACCAGGCAAGACTTCCACTGAAGTGATTGGAATACCAATCCAGCTGCATTACACCTAAAATTTTTCATGCTGACAAGATGCACGGGGTTAAAGGTGGCACAGAAATTATGGGAGTGGCCAAACAATGACTGATCCAGCTTGAGACCCATGCTACAAGAGGGAGTCCATCATGGATACTGCCTGGAAGGCCAGGATCTAGAGGCTGATATCCCAGAGTCGTAGGATAGAAACATACATGAGTGGCAAATAAATTAAACTATTGATTATGATTTCTAATGATATTCTGCTATACTCATAATTTGATACCTAGCTCAATTGAAGAGAGGATTCATCCTGGAACTGAAGGAAATAGATGCAGAGATGCACAGTCAAACATTAGCCAGAACTTAGGGAGTCGTGCTGAAAAGGGGAGGAAGAATTGTAAAAGCCAGAGGAGTCAAGAACTTTACAAGTGAACCCACAGAATCAACCAACCTGGGCTTATAGGTGCTCACATAGACTGAATTTACAATTAGGGATCGTGCATGAAACTGACCTAAACCCTCTATGTATATGTTACAGTTGTGTAACTTGGTCATCTTGTGAGACTCCTAACAGTGGAAACACTTACTATCTATGACACTTTTGAAAGCTTTTGGGATACTTTTCTAGTTCTGGATTTTATAGTCCTGCCTTATTTGAGGAAATGTGTTTAGTCTTACTGCAATTTGATATGCTACTCTTGGTTGATATCCACGGGAGGCTGTTCCTTTTCTGAAGAGGTACAGAGGAGTGGACAGAGGAGACCACACAGACTGGGGGAGAGGAGGGAGAGTAAACTGTGGTTGGGATGTAAACACATAATGATGATAATAAATATCTTAAAATAGTTCACAAACACATATAAATATGGATAAATAATTTTAAATAAACTTTGGATTATATTTGTATATCCAAATTATTATACATGTAAGAATAATTAAGTAGTTATAAATTTGATCCTGAGTGGGAAACAGAGACATAAAGTAAAGGGAAGAGGCTAGTGTGGGAATGAGGTAACTACAGCACACATTTATCTTAAAATATATACATGTAAAATTATTAATGAATGTTAAAAATTATCTCATAATTTGATGCAATTTTATTTTTTCCTCATTTGATCATCTTCTAATTATCTCCATGAAGATAGTTGTAACCTTTGTTGCTGAAATGCCTGCCTACTTAGCCCAAATAATATGTATGTTCACCAAAAAAAAATAAGCAAATGTAAATTAATAACAAATAAGCATTAAATGCTATCTCATTTAATAATTATACAATTCAATCATGATACCATAGATAAATAACATCCTCGCAGAGTTAGTGATCGTCAGTCCTTTACAAAAGCCAAGCATACAACTCTACTTATAGTACTCAGTGTTCTATGCCTCAAGGTTTTCTTTTATGAGATCACACATATGTAATTTAAGAGTGAATCAAAAACTCACATTTATAAATACAGCCAGAAAACTAGCCTCTAATTCTGATCTCTCACCAATACCTCTCCTCATCATTCACTGCTTCCAAAAATGCTTATGACTGTATTTTCTCGTACTATGTTTGGAACACCACATGAGCTTAGGAATCAAAGTTTTCAATAAATTCATTCTTACTTGGGTAGTAACAAATGCATATATCTCATTTAAAATGATAATCTAATAATGGTTGAGAATTTTGTAAGAAC
The DNA here is from genome assembly GCF_978045245.1 of Mus caroli. Classification (NCBI taxonomy): domain Eukaryota; kingdom Metazoa; phylum Chordata; class Mammalia; order Rodentia; family Muridae; genus Mus; species Mus caroli. The sequence continues at coordinate 133,821,630 of NW_028227257.1, forward strand.
TGTGCATTCTTGGTTTCCTATAGAGAAGAAATTTCTTAATAAAGACACCAATGCCAAGCAATAAATAAGAAACAGACACAGAAAATTTCCTGGCAAACAAGTCTGCAAAACTAAGAACTGTTTGTTCTATGACTTGGAGACTAGTCCCAGGGAAGGATGTGCTGTTACAGTAACAAGAACAATGTACACATATTTAGCTATATTAAAATATATAGAAAGATTATTATGCGTATCACATGCATAGAGCCATAGTTTTTTTGTATATATTAATCATGGCCATTTGTGTGCATTTTTAAAATTTTATTACCTAGTCTTGAAAATTTTTTTACAAAACAGACTCAACAAACATGGAAAAGCAGAATGAAAAGCACATTCCCATAAAGTGCCTGTACATCAGAGAAATGTACAGTTTTGGCATTCACTCAGTTTTGTGTGGTATATTAAAAAAATCCTTCATACATTTAAATCTGCTGTATTTTACATCTTCTTATGTAAAATCTTAAGTGGACTTGATGGCTTATCCCATGTGACATAGCTGTGCGATGCCTCTTAGGCTGGGGAGCTCCCACTCTGTTCTGTTTCCTATCAGTACTCCTCAGTCCAGGCATGTGGGGCCAATTTGTTCTCTCTGCAGTGAAAGGAGAGGGAGTGGCATTTAATTTAAGCCTTGACATATGGTTTAATTTGCTAAAAAGGAAAGCTCTGCCATTGTAAATCCTTCAGGAGACTCTCTACTTGAGGGAGCAGTCAGCCCCTTGTGTTGTAGCATCATTTCAGGTGTTGTTAGAGTAACAATTGCTTTTTAAAACTCACTCACTTAATTGAATGAAGGCTTCCCTGAAGATATAATACTATTCTTTATCTTGATCTACCTTTTTTGTTCTGAGTAAGACATGATAGATTACATGAAGTTATCAGTTTTAGAGTAGATACAGAGATTAGATCGATTATTGAGTATGAAATTCATAAAAGCTTTACTTTGGTTTTTATATCTAAGTTTTAAAAAAGGAGAGAAAAATTAAAGTAGCTTTGGTAGAATGGTCAGAGGAGAAAATACAGGATATTATTAATAGTGACAGTAATTTACCCTGAGGAGTATTTGTACAGAAAGCTCGATAATCTGTGATCTTAATATAGACATTTATGGAGGTAGACATATTTACTGATTTACCTATAAGTTTTAGTGGGACTTGATTAGTAGTGGAGGGACAAATAAATGGTTACTTTTCTTGATTCATTTTACTTATAATGTACTAATAATGTTTACTTATAACAACTAACAATGATTGAGAGAACATTCCATAGGACAATATGAAAGAAGCAACATAGAATACATGCTGAAGTCCACATAGAGTTCGTATCACTGTTTTACTATATCTTCACTATATTTGCAGATATATATGTATATATGTGCATATATACATATATTATATCATATTATACACACATAATGTTTATATATGACATACTGTATAAATAAATAGATACATACATATATAAGTATATACATATATACAGACACATATATATATATATATATACTCATAGAAGTAGATTACTTGCACTCAAAGTGCATTGTGTTAGTCACATGTTTGGTATTATAGAACAACACAGAATGGCTTCAAGTTGACCTTACCTGTAGCCATCCCTTCTGTATTTGCAGTCTAGTCTAGTGGTTTATTATTGTTTTAGATTTGAACATAAATTGTTCTTCAGTGTGATCATGTCTTTGTTTATTATTGTTGTTTTGGATCTTCTTTTAGTGTTGTTAATCTGCATAAATGTAATCAAGGTGTTCTTGTCATTAATTAGTACTTGAAGTATTTTAATAATGGATGGATTATAAATCTGAAGATCACTTATTTTCTTCAGACAACCAAAACTTGGACCAAGCTTCAGTAGATATTAGTTCACAAAAAATCATTATTCCTAGATGAATGTTTCATATTATGAGTCCACAATTCTATCATTGCTCTTTTTATAGGCTACATACAGTATTGGATATGGTGGGAGGTGCTATGAGAGAAACCCAAAGTGGAAGGGCACTTCAACTATCTTGTGACATGAAGAACCAGTGTAATACTTGAGGAAGATCAGAACTTAAAAGAAGGAGGCAATAATAGCTAGTTTCAAAAAAATAAAGAAAATAAAAAGAAAAGAAAAATTCCTAATGGGTACATACACTCTGAAATTGGAAGTTTAGTTGGGTGGGAAATTATCCTGAAGTTATCTTCACTTTTGTTCTAAGGCAGCCCCTTAATGATGTTAATCTCATTAAAACTTACAACATTTCTTCCAACATGAACCTTGACTGTATCATTAAATTTCCTATATCTCTTTATTTCTCAAAGCTGTACAGTTTATACTTCTTTATGTGTCACTTGATCTTTTCCATTTGAGAGCTTCAGAACCATTATCAGGGACCAAACCACACATTCCAATATTGTGCAGTCTTAAATTTTTCTAATCCAAAAAATTACTTCATTAATTTTTAATTTAGATTTTGGCAAGTTACAATAGTTCTTGGTGCTATATATTTCTTTAAAAGTAGTCATGGCTTGGCTAAACATCCCCTAGGACCCAGCTCTTAAATGTTTGACCCCTAGCCACCGCAAAATAATATGTAGTTGGAAGTTGACATACGCTGTTGAGAATATTTGGGCCCTAGCCAGTTCTCTCCCTGCCATCCTCAGTCATAATATTATATGTCACTATCTGCCCAAAAGACTAGGTCAACTCACCCTGGACTGCATTATTCAATCTTGAGCCAATGTAAACATTTCATCACTATAATTTGATTATCACACATTGTAGCACAGCAATAGAAATTTGACTTACAAAAGATTATTGAAAGACAACGTTTGTGCACTATATTTGTAGATAGAAATTAAGATTATAATAGGTTTAGAGTTTCCTGAAAATGTTTCAGCTAAAAAGTATTAGGACCAAAGCAAAGCTAAATAATCACTATAAATAAAATCAAACAAAAAAGGAAAAGAAAAGAAAAAGAAACAGCAAATACTAACATGCTAATGAACACAAACACACACACACACACACACACACACACACATATATATATATATATATATATATAATATATATATATATATATATATATAATTTAGTCAAAGTGGGTTGAGAATATTTGATGTTGTGCATGATTAAAATAGCACACCTCTTTGAGGGAGTGTATTATATGCCAAGTACAGATTTAGAACTGTTTATGATTTTGCTTTTCATTTTTTTATTTTCTCAGCACCAGCAGTTTATATGAATTATTATGTTTTTGTTTTTATATATCAAGAAACTGAGGTAGAGGAATGACTATTTCTCAGTCATAGGGCAATAACTACTTGGAAACATACCTGGGTAATCTAACTCTTTTGTTTCCTCCTGTAATTATGCCTGTACAATGAAGCTTGAGATACTGGATGGGTAGTCAGCACTACAGTGTGAATTATACGGCAACTGCTTTGTTACTGCCTTAACACTGGGAAGGAAAGTGCAGCTTTGCAGGGACACAGAACACTTTTTTCATGAATCTTACCATGTAATTCCTCAACTTGACTCTCGTAGATTTCAGTTATTTACCTTTAGTTGTTTTGCTATAAAGCTACAGATCATTGTGCCTTGTAAGACTCTGATTTCAATTTAAGCAGCATGTATTAGTGTCTTAATTTGCTATATATATTCTGCTTTATAATACAATTGACCACGGAAGGTTGTGGTGTTTTGTCTCATTTGTTAGCCAGAATAAATAAACAGCCCTTACTTTTCCAGACTCCTTGCCAACATTAAATTAATTTAAAGTGTGTTCCATTCTGTGCTGTTCTCTGAATCTCTCTTCTTGCTGTTAATCATAATAATTACTCTTTCTTAGCTCTCTGATCAGCTAGTAAATTTTATCAGTTGGTCAAACGAGGCAAATGGGATGAAACAGAAATCTTAGATACATCTATAGTACTTAAAGCCCTACTATAATGCAGAGTTCTTTTAAACTCTGTTACTTTATACAGTGTGTGAAATCATGAACCCCATAGACTAAGGTTTTATAATACATCTTAGAAAAAAATGAAAAACAACAGATGAAAAGACATTATCTTATTGCTATTGCTACCATGAACTTGCAACATACTATCATTACTAATTTAAACATTTAAAACATTTGAGTGCAACAGGGCATTGTATAAATTATTTCTTTGTATTATCAAGGGGTCTGGAAACCTTCAGTACTAATTATGAAATATGAGACAGCTATGGGAAACAAGAAATAAACTGTAACAGCCATTACAGTTTGCTGTGAAAAAAAATGCATACCGAAAAAAAAAAAAAAAACAACTTAAAAGCAGGCGATTTACTCTGACTCACAATTGGACAGTCTGTGATCATGTCAGGAAGGTGTGGTGGCCAGAGCACAAGGATGATGTCCCTAGAGTGTACCAGAATAAAGGAGTATGGATAGACATATACAGGTGCTATGATCACTGCGTAACTTTTATTTAGCCAGGACCATGTCCAAGGGATGTCCCCAACACAAAATCAGGGTGGCTCTTCTCTCCTCAGTTCATCATCTGTGGAAACAGCATGGCCGCAAACATGACCACCATATGCTTTTGAGGTAATTCTAAATCCAGCCAATTTTACAGTGACAACCAATCATTGTGATTTTACACATTGCTTTACACTTAGTGAACTTTGCTGATCGACCAGAGAAAATATAACATTTCTTAGTGCTTGTTTCCAAGCAAGAAAAATCCACCCTTTGTATTTTCTATTTAAGAATTCTCATTTTATACGTTTATAAGTTGGAAGTGTCATGGCTGGGATCTTCCCCTCAAGTGCTTGTACTATTGTCTCAGTGTCCAGCACAAGGTTTTATTAATAATGGTAGTAATGTCCCTTGCTTTCTCAGTAAACAGCTTGTTTGCAAGTTTAAATTTTTCCATGTTTTTTTTCTTGTCCAAATTAAACATTTTTCATCATTCTACTTCACATGTTCTCTCACTGTGGATTTCGATAATAGCTATGAGTAGTAAATATAGCCTAGCCTAAATATTATTCTGTCTTGAAATGTTTTCAATCAAACAAATTACTTCTTTGTTTCTGAATTCAGTATAACTCATTTGTCTTCTCATAACATGGTAAGAATGGGGATGTGTTATTTGTCATAGTGTATTACGAATGATCCAGTTATTTGAAGAATTCTTGCTCCTTTTGAAATTTCTTGAATGAGAATGAATTCTGGTCTTCACAAATCCACAGGAATGGTCCACTAGTGCATGATTATAATAATCCATGATTTTATTCATGTGGAGCTGTAAAACTCTCCACATGGCCAAGTTTATCTCAGCAATAGGTGCACTCAGCACCAATTTTCTGTATTAGTTCAAGTTTCCATTTCTGTGACAAAATACCAGACAAGAGCAAGTTAAAGAAGAAGTTGTCAATTTTTTTATTTTAAATCTGAGGGTACAATATATGGTGGCAGGGAAAGTTGGAGGCAGGAATGTGAGGCAGCACAGAGAGTTATGAATGATAATGTTCAACTTTCCTTCTTTATATACAGTTCAGAAACCCAGGCCAGAGAATGATGGCATGGATATTTATGGAGGGTCTTTCCTTTTCACTTAACCCCTCATTGGGAACACTTTCATAGAAGACATATCCAGAGGCAAATTTTCTAGATGATTCTGAATTTACTTAAATTGACCATGAAAATCTCTCATAGGAACTGATACACTCGGAATATTAGACCAACTGTGAGATATATTTTTCTTCTGATATTATCCAAAATTGAAATTCAGTTTTTACATAGACATGATAACACACAGACCAACTTGCTGCTTAAGATAGCCACAAGGCACAAAGATGTATATACTTGTTGTTAAGTGCCCTGCCTTTGAAGCATGTTTTTGAAGCTGTACACCTCTCTATTTGGGACAGTCTTATTTTCAAGAGTTGTAACATATTTTGGTTACCTTCGCACTTTTTCTAAAGGTCTTTATGGGTCATCAATGTTTTCTAAAGGTCACCAATATCTACTTTGACTTACATCCTGATAGTGTGTTAAAGCCTTTTTTTTTTATTACGTATTTTCCTCAATTACATTTCCAATGCTATCCCAAAAGTCCCCCATACCCACCCCCCCACTTCCCTACCCACCCACTCCCATTTTTTTGGCCCTGGCATTCCCCTAAGATATGTGAACAAACATTTATTCACTCCAGATAGGACACCAAATGTAGAACAAAGAAATGTCTATAACCTAATCCAGATTGGTATACTAGTAAGTTTATAAGGGTTACCCAATAAACTTAGCTGCTTAATTAATTAATTAACTAATTAATTAATTAATACAGGATGAGGGGAAATTCAAAGACCACTATGAAATGGGTGATGATCTCTAGTAGCGTTATCCCTGGGAATCTTTTAGAAAGCGACACCAGAGAGTCTCCTCTCTCTCAGCATTTTGTCTTTATCTTTCTGTTTTCGTAAAATCTGGAGGTAGCCTTAAGAGTTGTGTAACCCTCTGATATTACAGGGCCTACTTGGTAGATTCCTGAATCCTTTGATCTTTTCAGGACAGAATGTCTTAATTTGGAGAAAAAAATTCTACACAACAATGGATCCATTCCTTTAGTTGCTACACGAGTCTTACCACCTGGTTTGTGATATGTGTGAGCCTTAGATGGGGATGCTACTCTTTACACTGATGGCCAAGCATTGATCTCCTATATCACAACAACACACACTTACTCTAAGTAGACTGACTAGCTGTGAGTATCTGAAGTAACCACTGGCTACTGCAACAGATACTTGCTCCAGACTCATGACTGAGAGCAGTAGTCTTGAACAGACAATTAAGACACAATTTCATAGGCATATCATACTTGGTTAACAAAATGTGTTACTTTTATCTTGCTGTGGTAAAATACCACAACTAAAGGAAACTTGAAAAGAAGGGAAAGATTATTGTGACTTAACTTTTCCAGAGGATGATTCACCAGTTTTGATGGGGAAGCATGGCAACAAGGGTAGGTATGGCAGCAAGGACAGGTATTGCAGCAAGTGCAGGCATGGCAGGAAGAGAAGAAACTAGAATGCTCACATCTTGAACCATATCCATGAAACAGAAAGACTGTCTGTTTTAACTTTCTTGTTCTTGGAATCTCTTTCAATGTTTTTTGGCTATCGGAAGTGTCTTTTTCCACAGTTGCAGGGTGCCATCATTCAGTTTATTTAAATGCTCTTTGGAATGTTATTAGTAATACTTTTTTTTTTTTAATGTGAGACATCAGGGATTTGTTTTACATCCCTCTCCAATCTATTCCGAGGAAGTATCAATTGGTCATTGTGCAAACAGGAGGAGAAAAACCATGACAAGAAGAACACAGTAAGGAAACATTAGCATACAGAGGTTTTATTCTTTGAATCTGTCATTTGGTCCAAACTTCTATCCTTACCCTGGGAAACTGCCCTGGAGCTGCCATTCATCACCTCCACAAACCAGCAGCTCAGTTGCTTTGTTCTGTCATTCTTTGTCTGGCTTGAAGTCACTGGAGAACCTCCCTGCTATGCCCTTGTCTCATTGGTCTAACATGGTCTGGGCAAGTTTCTGACTGGCCTGGACCTGTCTTTCTATTGGCCACCATCTTCTGTAAACAGCCAAAATGTGTTAACAGTTTTGAGCACCATGTGAGAAATATACTCTACATGCCCTGGAGATATAATTGTGTACTCTGGGAACAAACTTCTCCGGTTACAATTTTGATTTCCTCTTTTGCCACCTTTTGTGTGAACTTGTGGTCATGCTTCACTACTTCTAAGCACACAAGCACTGAATTTATTTATCTTTGTTTCATCTAGGGAAACATGTTCCATACAATTATAATAACATATTACATTGTCTATTCTTTCTTTTTATCATCAGTGTTTGTGTGTTTGTTAGTTTTGTTTTGTTTTGTGTTGTGTTTTTACTGTTTACCTTCTGAACTTGGCTTTCATGTCAATCTAAATCATTCATGTAGGACAGAACTTCATGTAGTTTGTAAAGATTACATTCAATCACAGAACATATCAGATTTAATGAAACACTCTTAAGGTCCCAGAATAATTAACACTTTCATTGATACTATTGGGATGGAACTGTACATTCTTACAAATAATACCTCTCAGACACCTTGTTATCTTAGTGATGTCTGTACTTTCCTTATTGTCTTCTAATCCCTGATATTCATGGAGACTACCACTGTCAAAAACAGAGAGTTTCCAATGGCTCCCATAAGTTAATCCATTGAAGAGTGATTTCCCTCTTCACCTAGGTTTTGAAGTGTCTGTATTCTCAGGGTGAGTTAATAGTTATAATAATTATTTTCCAATTCACAGCAGTCAAACCAACCCCATTTCCTCCATGTCTCTCTCTATTATTTTCTATCTATAGATCTACTCCATCTATATAGATCTACTTTATCCTATAGATCATGTTCATTTGCCAGTATAGTATGGCTTTCAGTTTAGTGTTTATGGGATTCCTAAGTGTATGAACAAAAAGGTTTGTTTCTTTTGCCTTCTCGTTTTCTCATTTCCTTGTGTTAGTTTTAGCCTAGTCTGATATGTCAATTTTTATTTTATCTTATTTAATTTTATTTCATTCTCATCCCTTGAAATTCTACTTTGTATTAAATCAGGAATGGTGATATGTTCCTATGTTCTTTTATTATATAGGATTGCATCAGCTCTCCTGAGTTTCTTTGTTTTTCCATATGAAATTGAGATATATAGTAATAAGAGATCCCACAGACTTTTTAACCTTACAGCCTATTGCACTGCTATTCATTACCCTCCAGAACATGTTAATAAAATTCTATCCTTGAAGACACCACACACATGAGTCACAGAACATTCAGATATCAGGCTGTTAAGGATCAGAAAGCATCATTCTTTCTGGCTAGATTTCATAGTGCTGGAAGGGGATATGCATTCTCCAAGAACAGAAAAGTTATCATTATTTTTATATTGCTATGAATCTTTGAACTGCAACAATGACCAGCTTAGCGAGGCATTTTCATTTGTAAAATAATGAGATGAACATTGCAGGACTAAGTACTTTCTGATTGGATTTTATGAAATGTATACCTGACACCAATGTTGGACAAAGAATCTGTGTCTAGATAGGTCATAGGCCCAAAGGGAACAGATACTACTATTATTATGCTAAATGAAAATGATATTAAACTGAATTCTAATAACTTATTGTTATAACCACAAATTAATTCCTCTCTCAACCCTCATCACAGAAACTTCTATTTTCATTTGATGGTATTTAACACAATGGTTCACAATGAACCAAGGTGCAGAGAATAATAGCCTGCATAAAACTCAACTTTAAATGGAGCAACTTATACTGCATTCTTCGCCTCCACCCAGGGTTCATGGATTATTGTGGTAGCGATGACAAGAAGAATGTAAGAGCCATAGTTAGTAAATAAATTTGAGGATCACTGCTTTCTAGTAACATCAGTGCAGCTGCACATATAAAATCACAGTAGTCATAGCATAGCATATCATTAAAGCATGCGCACATCCCATGCAAGCTTAAGAGAAACCAAATACTAGCATAAAAATAGAATTATATAGAGAGTTCCAGTTCTGGTGAAGGAGGTATTGTCAATAGATAGCTCCTGGGAGATGTAAAATCTGAGTGTTACCATTGTTAGGTGGACTATGTGTTAATGGAAATCCACACATCCATGAGTACAACGACAGCACAAACTAGACTAAATAGTTGAAAAGGGATATGAAGTCAGGCTGTTAGGCTAAATAGGTAAAACTAAGAGGAGTTGAAAATGGTGAGAATATGGTCAAACTTCATTATTCAAAATTCTCAATGGCTTTGCAACAACAATAAAATCAAATGAATAATGCAACAAAACATCATATGACAACAACAAAAACCATACACAAAATGATTACACTAAAGTCTTGGTTGATTCATAGTTTATAGGTGTTACAAGACCATGAGTTAGTGGTTTGTTATTGTGCATAAATAAAGATTACAGGAGCATGGATGAAGGGATAATTCCAAGAAGAAGGATAATTCAAAGGCAGCTGTATCAAACCTGCATTCTAAATACTGCATTCCAAGAAATCTCTGTCCACTTTGCAGTCAGCTCAAACAAAGTAGCCTAACTCATAGATTTTTTTCACTGTTTTATCATTTTAGACAGAGCTCTTCATAGTCTTGTAAATTTAGGAGCTTCTTGAACCCAGAAAGTTTTGTTACCTTCCTGAGTTTTGATAGTTCCTTTTCATAGCAATAAGAAAAGATTTGAACTTAGAAGAAATGGTTACACAACACGACAACTATTCATTCAACTTCAAGAAAGAACATTTTCAAGACAAATAACATAAGACTTAAAATTATTTATTTATTCAAGATCCACTTGATAATCACCAACCAGGTTTGCATTCAGAGCATAACAGTGAATGAAAGGACATAGTCTCTGTCCTCATGAAGTTTATACATTGGTAACAATTAACAGTCAATTAGTATATAGTATGTAGATAATGATTAATACTACAAAATTAAAGAAATAGTCACATGAAGGCAAATTAGGATTTTTCTTTTGTTCCAGTTTCCATGAAGATTTTTCCAAGATGAGTACATTTATGACTATTAAATGACACAAAGGACAAAGACACAGAGAAGACAAATTTTCAGACAAAATTAATTAATAGTTAATTCAATAGTATAGATTATTACAGATCTTCCTCAAAGTTTGACTGTTTGAATTTTTTATATCTATCAAATTTGTGAAGTAAAATAGAATATATATATATATATATATATATATATATATATATATATATGCACTCAACTTAGAGCAGTGTTTTCAGCTGTTTTCTTCTAATCTAACTTGTCTTTTCCTTAGTCTGTTTAGCTTAACTGACTAAGATTATTAATACATGCATTTTATTTTTCACTTAAAATTAATTTTTCAATATTTTGTTCATAGATTTGCTTTTGTAACCATTCATCAATATCTGTATTATTATGACAATGTAAGTAGTATTCACTCCTAGAATAAATAGGATTAAATTTCTCACCTAAAGTCTCTGGGATCCATGCAAAATAACGGGTTTGAGGATGATATAAGCTAGAAGAGTAAGCTTGCTGTGAGATTGTATCTCCTAGAAATGTCAGAAAGGCAGAACCCATGGAGTATCACCAATATGGCTACAAAACTTGAACAATAACAACCCCAATGTACAATTAATATAGAACAGGAAAAGCATGCAGGGCTTCCCTCTCAGACAAAGAACTGGGGGCCATTGGGAAATACTGAGAGTAGGAGAAATGATCTTCTATAGGTAAGAGTCACCCCAATGGTGACAATTAAACAATTAACCAATTAAAGAAAATTAAACAATTAAAGAAAAGTGGGCTGTAAATTTGAGAGAAAGCAAGGGTGTGTGGGAGGCATTGGAAGGAGGAAAGGGGAGAGAGAAATGATGTAATTATATTATTATTTCAAATTTTTTTATAAAATTAATACATGTAATGGCGGTTGAGGTATTCAAACAAAATAATTTTCACCATCAATGACAACTAAGTTTTCTGTGTTTGCATTTTATTTGATCTGATATTAGAAGGATAGAATTATGTATGTATATATATATATATATATAAATGTTTTAATGTTTATATATATACATATATGTGTGTGTATGTATATATACATATACATATATATATTCATTCTGTAGTTTTCTACCCTTACTGTAGAAATCATGAAGTGCAATGTGGAATAATTCATTTCAGTCCTAATGAATGTCCATGGGTCAAGCCTTGCCTAGAAGGATTGCCTGGCTCTCATCACTTTTTTTTTTTAGCTCTAATATAATTCTTTTCTAATTTTGTAAATAATACTAATATCCTTATACATTCCTTTATTTTTGGAACATATATTTAAATATTTTTGAAAAGGTTATTGAAACAATGAAGCTTAGCCTGAGTATTGCCTTGATAAGCCAACCACATATTTGCTTGTGTTTGAACACCATTATGGTCAAACCAAGAACATAGACGTGTTCTGTTTCATTTTTTCTGATTCTATCTTTGTTCCAACCACAAAACTCATGACTCAGAAACCTATAATTAAGAAGCCAGCCTACTCTTTTTCCATATTTTGTAATCTTAGCTAGAAACCCCCCTGCTTATCAGTTTGGGTCTTGCGATGCTATCTTACATATGTTGCTTATGATTTTTGAGCTTAAAATCTGCTTGCTAAGAAAAGTCAGGGTCTTAATATCAGCTCCTGGATCTATACTGTGTGCCTGGTTGTTCAGTTTGCTGTTCAAATCAATAAAGTTGCTCTGCTTAAGAAAACTTGGAGTGCCTTGGGTTTTAGGTTTTTGCTGGACCCCCAAAATATTTTGGGGGCTCATCTGGGATCCAGTGCCCTGACACTCAAGCCAACATTTTGAATTTGCAGCTTTAGGGAAACCTCCAGTGGTGAATCAATTTTCTGGTTCTGTTTTTTTGTTTCTGTTAACTTTTGAGAGAAGTTGAACATAGCACTGCTCACTAAGTGTTGGGAGGACAAAGGACCTTGACCCCACCTCTGCCCCCTTTAGTCAGGTTTTTCTCCTCTCTCTTTGCCATATCTAGAAGTTCGTTGTGCATTTGTCAGTGTCCTGTGTTAATTTCACTTTCTCTTTTTACTGTCTAATTTCTTTGTCCTGGATTCTATGAGGAGACAGAAACAATCTGCTAACCATGTCCCTCTTAAACTTGTTCTTCGACAATTTAAGGATTTTCAGAAGAAAACATTTCAGTCTGGTGACAAAGTCAACCCTGGCAAACTAGAGACCATTTGTCATCTTGAATGGATCACTCTCACAACAGATTGTCCTATGAAGAAAACTTTCAAGTTAACTGTGATTTTCTCCACACAGGTTGCCATCATTTGATGAGAAGGACATCCTTATCAAGCTTTTGGCACAATTGTGAAAGAGGCTCAAATCCTTCTTGCTATAGTCCAGCAGCATCCCATCAGTCTTCTCCAAGTGACCCAACTTTCAGAGGGAGGATGAGGAGACTTCTGTTTTTCCATCCATGGACAAAGTCATCCCTCTTCCATATAATTATTCCCTCACTGCTCAACCTTCTGTGCCACCCATGGATCTCTTCCTGAATCCCCTACCCACTTCATCTACCTCCACCTCTAACCCCTTTAAAGTCCCTCTCACAAAGGTCTGGTTCAATATATTGAAGGGACTTTAAATAGGGAGACTTCACTTCCGGGGAAGACTTTACCTTACCTCTCTCTATATCAATCTGTTCTGCCAGGTCCCCAATATGGGGACCAGGGGTCAGCCCTTTTTGTGGTCTATACCCTGTTCTTGACCAATGACCTCTGTAACTGGAGACTATTTTCTATACCCTTTACCCAATTTGGGATAATTGGCAACACCTCTTGCATAGTCTCTTTACCTCAAAAGAATAAGAATGGAATCTCCCAGAAACCAAGAAATTAGTTCCTGGCTATAATGGTAGCTCTTCAGTCAATTTCTTGACCACTGAGACTATTTTTCCATCCATGTGCTCAGATTGGGAATCAAAATTAGAAGAAGGGAAGGAGTCCCTTAAAGTCTTTTTTCAGACTCTCTTGGGAGTCTTCAAGCTGATGATGGTTGGCCTAAACATTTATCAAAAGTTATTCTGGATATTCACACACCTAAGGAATCTTCCTTGGCCTTTCTGAAATGACTACTAGAAGACTATCGGGACTTATACACCAACAGTTCTAGAAGTAGAAGAACTCAGGAGATCATAAATATTGCCTTTATAAACCAGTCTCCCCTGATATATGAAAGATACTTCAGAGAATGGAAGGTTTTGAAGGAGAAAACCTGTGGGAAGCCACATATGTCATTACAAGGTGGCACTGGCTACTGCTGGCCACCACACATAAGTTTGGGTAAACAACCAATGTGTACATATGCAGTAAAGATTTTTTGCCAAGACACTGCCTGGCAAGGTATGTTAATGAGGTTCTGTGAGGTACTGAGAGTATAACCAATCAGATGTGAGACATACAAATGAGGTATGTTAATGAGGTTTTGTGAGGTACTGAGAGTATAACCAATCAGATGTGAGACATGCAAATGAGGTATGTTAATGAGGTTTTGTGAGGTACTGAGAGAGTATAACCAATCAGATGTGATAGAACTGAAACTACCAGCCTAGAGATGGTCGCACCCCCAAGGGGCTTTTCCCCCTTGATCACTAATTGAGAAAATGCCTTACAGTTGGATCTCATGGAGGCATTTCCATAACTAAAGCACCTTTCTCTGTGGTAACTCCAGCTGTGTCAAGTTGACACAAAACTAGCCAGTACACACACCAATTCAAAAACTCTAGAATCATTGATGATTCCACATGGATATGAGTGACTATCACTAGAAATTTCCCCAGGTAAAGTTACTGCAATATGTGAATAGCCTCCTGATCACAACACAGAAATGAACATCTGCATTTTGGCCACTGAAGGGCTCCCAAAAGTTCTCTGACAGCTGGATACTGGATATCTGCCAAGAAGGTCCAACTCTGCAACAGGAATGCTGTGTCCCTGTGATTTGACTTCCATGGAGGTAGGAGATCCTTGTCCATATTATATAAACACACAATCTTGGAAATTCCCATTCCATCAACAAAAAGGCAAGTCAGGGCTTTTGGGGATCAACAGGATACTGTAAGCTCTGGATTCTTGGCTTTACTGGATTTGATAGATCTTTACATGAAGTCACCAAGAGACATGTGGGTACCCTTCAATAGCCTGGTGCTAAAGAGATGGTCTTCAGAGAGATTAAATAAGCCATGTTTTCTACCTTGATAACACTTCCTGCCAATAAGCTTTTCCACTTATATGTAGATGACATAAGGAATTGATAAAGGGGTCAATACTCAAAAAGTTGGTCCATAGCAATGAACAGTAGCTTACCTGTTAAAACAATTAGATAATGTGGCTGCTGTCTGTCCAGGCTAACTGAGCATTATTGCAGCCTAGCCACAACCTTATTGAGAAAAGACTCAGATAAAATAATTTGGGGCAGAGCTTGATCATTACTACCCCCTCATGCTCTAGAGAGCTTACTCAAGAGTACCACTGACCATTGGATGACTAATGCATGGCTGGCTCAATATAAGGACCTTCGCTTAAACCAACCAAAATAATTTCTGACTAATCTATTACCCTCAAGCCCACAACCATGTTACCAACCACCATAGGGGAGCCCCACCATGACTGTGTGGAAATGACTTAACACTTCTAAGGGTAAAGATTTGACCTAACTGATTTGGCTTGGAAAGATCTTGACTTGACCATGTTTATGGATAAAAGCAGCTTCATAAAGCAGGGACAAAGTTTTGAGGGGCAGCTTTAGTGACTTCATCAGAGGTCTTCTGGGCATAAGTCTTGCCTGATGAAATCTATGCCCAATGGGCTAAAATAATAGCTCTCACACAAGTGCTTAAATTGGGGAAAAAAGACAGTAAATGTCTACACATATAGCAGATAAGCATTTGCTACTGCACATGTACACAGGGCCATCTATTGGGAAAGGGAGTTTCTTGCAGAAGAAGGTGCCTATCTGGGTTCCTACCAAAGTATCAAAAAGGAGATTCCCCAATAGCTTAAGGAAATCATAAAGCAGAGTAAGCCACCAATAAGTTGCGAAAATTCTGATTGTATATAACTTTCCACTGCAAACTTCACCAGCCCAACATGAACAACCCTTTACTCTAAAGAAGACCTTGGGACCATTCAAAGGTTTACCAACACCTCTGCCATGAAATGATGGCACTTCACCATTGACAGGAGATGACTCTTTGCCCAGATGCTGGGAAGGACAATGGTACAAAATTACATAGTGGGTCTCATCTAGAGAAAAATAAATTGACTAGTTTACTCAACAGGGAGTACTATATTCTTGTTCTGGACAAGATTCTGCAATTTCCAGATGTCTTTCTTGCCATGTAACTCCCAACTCTACTGGGAGTTCCTGTCCCAAAAGTAAAAGAGAAAGGGGAATTTCATCAGGGATATTACTAGAATTTTGAGTTCATTGAGATCAAACCAGGCTGAAATGGATGCAGATATTTCCCAGATTTTGGAAATATCATTTCAGAATGAACTGAAATATTTATTATAAAAGGGAAATGTCACTGATAATTGCAAAGAAACTATGGGAATAACTCATCCCTGGGAATGGTGTTATATTAGCCTTAGGATCAGACAACAGGCCAGCATTTATATCTCTTGTTTTATAAGGCATAACTAGAGCCTTGAGGGTTATTTATATCACTCCCAGAGTCCAGGATTGATAGAAAGAATGAATCAGACTTTAAAAGAGACCTTAACTAAATTAACCATAAGGACAAGTGGGGAACGGACAGCTCTGGTCCCCTTTTTCCCTTTAAAGGATAAAAATACTTCCTATATTTAAGAAGTGACACCTTTTGAAATTATGTAAGGAAAATTCATACATATTAAAGGTCTTGATAACAGATACAGAAATTATGTATGTTCTAGCCTGAAGTTCAAGTCAGTTGCAGAAATATCTAACAAATACCTACTCTCCTCTTTCCATGTCCTACAAAAGATCTATTATCATCCATACTCCATGTTGTGAGTTCTGAGCATGTTTATCCCTCATGCTGCCTCCAACCTTCATCATGCTGCATTTTTTCCACCCAAGCAGGCAGACCAATCATTGCAGATTTTTTCAGGCAACATGTTGGGTATGAATTCATGTCATGACAAGTCATAATGATAAAAAACTATTTATATAATAATTACCCATACCAATATACTTACTGTTTCAATCACAATAGAGATCATTTGATTGTTTTGGATAAAATGTTCTTGTCTGTTCTCTTTCATATGTGTGTGTTATGTGGTCTTTGATTGGTACCTGCAACAATCATTTTTTCTTTCTTTTTTTAAAATTAATTAATTTAGTTTTCTACACTCCATATTTTATTCCCCTTCCATCTACCCTCCAAATGTTCCACATCACATATTCCTCTCTATCCCCCTGTCTCCATGTGGATGTCCCCACTCCCCTCCCCACCTGATTTCTAAACTCCCTGGGCCCTGCAGTCTCTTGAGGGTTAGGTGCATCATGTTTAATGAACACAGACCCAGCAGTCTCTGCTGGCCCTCAGGGTTTCAGTCCTCTCCCCCCCCTCCACAATACCAGATCATGTTCCCCTCTCCATCCCGTGATACCAGTCTGCTTTTCCTCAGAGGTCCCTCCCTCCCACCCCATTTGTGATTGCTTTCTTCTCTTTTCCAAGTGGGACTGAAGCGTCCTTACTTTTCCAAGTGGGACTGAGGCGTCCTTACTTGGGCACTTCAGCTTGTTGAGATTTTGAATTCTGTGGATTGTATCTTAGGTATTCTGCACTTTTTTGGCTAATATCCAATTATTCATGAGTACATACCGTGCATGTCCTTTTGGGTCTGAGTTACCTCACTCAGGATAACATTTTCTATTTCCATCCATTTGCCTGCAAAACTCAGGATGTCCTTGTTCTTAATAGCTGAATAGTATTTCATTGTGTAAATGAACTACATTTTCTGTATCCATTCTTCTGTTGTGGGACATCTAAGTTTTTATCCACCTTCTGGCTATCACAAATAAGGCTACTATGAACATAGTGGAACACGAGCTCCTGGGGCATGTTGGGAAAATCCAAGAGTGGTATAGCTGTGTCTATAGGTAGATCTATTTCCAATTTTCTGAGGTACCTCCAGATTGATTTCCAGAGTGGTTGTACCAGTTTGCAATCCCATCAGCAATGGAGGGTTATTCCTCTTTCTCCACATTCGTCCCAACATGTGTTGTCACCTGAGGTTTTGATCTTAGCCATTCTGATTGGTGTAAGGAAGAATCTGACCAATCTCACTTATGAATATGGATGTAAAAATACTCAATCAAATCCTTGCAAACCAAATTCAAGACCACATCAAATCCATCATTCACCACGATCAAGTAGACTTTATCCCAGGGATTCAGGTTGATTTAATATATGAAAATCCATTAATGTAATCTACTATATAAACAGACTCAAAGAAAAAAATCACATGATCATCTCCTTATATGCAGAAAAAGCATTTGACAAAATACAACACCCATTCATGTTAAAAGTACTGGAAAGATCAGGAACTCAAGGCCCATACCTAAACATAATAAAAGAAATTTACTGCAAACCAGCAGCCAGTATCAAATTAAATGGAGACATACTTGAAGCAATACTACTGAAATCAGGGACAAGGCAAGGATGCCCACTCTCCCCATATCTATTCGATATAGTACTCAAAGTGTTAGCTAGGACAATAAGACAACAAATAGAGATCAAGGGGATAAAATTTGGAAAGAAGAAGTAAAGGTACAACTATTTATAGATGATATGCCAGATACATAAGTGGACCCAAAAATTCTGCCAGAAAACTTCTCCAGCTGATAAACAACTTCAGCAAAGTAGCCCGAAATAAAATTAACTCAAATAAATCAGTAGCCTTCCTTTATACAAATGATAAACAGGCTAAGAAAGAAATTATGGAATCAACTACCTTCACAATAGCCACAAATAATATAAAATATCTTGGTTATAACTCTAACCAAACAAGTAAAAGATCTGTATCACAATAACTTCAAGTCTCTCTAGAAAGAAATCAAAGAAGTTCTCAGAAAGTGGAGAGATCTCCCATGCTCATGTATTGAGAGAATTTATCCAGGGATCCATCCCATAATCAGCTTCTAAACGCTGACACCATTGCATACACTAGCAAGATTTTGCTGAAAGGACCCAAATATAGCTGTCTCTTGTGAGACGATGCCGGGGCCTAGCAAACACAGGAGTGGATGTTCACAGTCAGCTATTGGATGTATCACAGGGCTCCCAATGGAGAAGCTAGAGAAAGTACCCAAGGAGCTAAAGGGATCTGCAACCCTATTGTTGGAACAACATGATGTACTAACCAGAACCCCGGAGCTCTTGTCTCTAGCTGCATATGTATCGAAAGATGGCCTAGTCAGCCATCAATGGAAAGAGAGGCCCATTGGACTTGCAAACTTTATATGCCCCAATATAGGGGAATGCCAGGGCCAAAAGAATGGGAATGGGTGGGTAGGGAAGTGGGGGGCGCTATGGGGGACTTTTGGGATAGCATTGGAAATGTAATTGAGGAAAATATGTAATAAAAATATTAAAAAAAAAAAAAAAAAAAAATAGTAAAAATGGCCATTCTACCAAAGGCAATCTATAGATTCAATGCAATCCCCATCAAAATCACAACACAATTCTTCAAAGACATGGAAAGAGCAATTCTCAAATTCATCTGGAAACGCAAAAAAATCCAGAATAGTGAAAACAGTTCTTAACAATAAAAGAACAGCTGGGTGAATCACTATCCTGACATCAAGCATTCTTCAGAGCAATAGTGATAAAAACTGCATGGTATTGGTACAGAGACATTGATCAATGGAATAGACTTGAAGACCCAGAAATAAAACCACACAGTTACAGTCACTTTATCTTTGACAAAGAAGCCAAAAATGTATAATGGAAAAAGAAAGCATCTTCAATAAATGATTCTGGTCTAATTGGTTGTCTGTATGTAGAAGAATGAAAATAGACCCAAATTTGTCACCATACACAAAGCTCAAGTCCAAGTGGATCAAAGACCTCCACATAAAACCAGATACAATGAATCTAATAAAAGAGAAACTGGGAAAGAGCCTTGAACTCAATGACACATGGAGAATTTCCTAAACAGAACCCCAAAGGCTCATGCTCTAAGATCAAGAACTGATAAATGTGACCTCATGAAACTGGAAAGCTTCTGTAGGGCAAAGGACATAGTCAAAAAGACAAATCAGCAACCTACAGATTGGGGAAAAAATTCTTCACTAACCCCACATCTGATAGAGGGCTAATATCCTAAATAAATAAATAAATAAATAAATAAATAAATAAATAAATAAATAAATAAAATGCAATGCAATGAAATACCATACTATACCATACCATACCATACCATACCATACCATACCATACCATACCATACCATACCATACAATAAAAAATAAATAACTCAAGGAGTTAATTACCAGAAAAGCCAAACAACTCAATAAAAAATCGGGTATAGAACTAAACTGAGAATTCACAACTGAGGAATATCTAATGGCTGAGAAGTGTCTAAAGAAATGTTCATAGTCATTGTTGATCAGAGAAATGCAAATCAAAACAATAATTTCAAATTCTGACAGGAGCCACCATTTTGGTTTCATTCTACTGTGATCCTCCCTCCCTTTCTCCTCCCTCAGCCCCTCTGTCCTTCTCTTCTTTCCTGTCTTCCTTTCTTCCTCCCCTTTTTTTGTTTTCCCCCCTTTCATGTAATTTTTGTTATAATGTTGTGGGAGGAAGCATATATGCAGGCCCATGATGAGGGGGCCCATTTATCCTATCTATAAGACGGGCCTAGTATAAATGGAAGTTTATTAGGAAAAGGGAAAGGGAAGGGGAAGGGGAAAGGGAAGGGAAAGGAAGGGGAAGGGGAAGGGGAAGGGGAAGGGAAAAGGAGACCTGGAAAAGGGTGGAGAAAGAGAGAAGGGGAAGAAATATAGAGAAAAGAGAGGTTGAGGCCAGACAGGAACATGTGTGGACAAATGGAAAAAGTGAAGAAAAAAGCAGTGGAGAGAGACTAGGAGATGGAGGAGAGACTAATGAACAGTCTTCTTATTTCCCTGACTCCTGACTTATACTTGGTGGACAGAGATGCAAGGTGTTATTAGGTAGCTGTTGGGCAGAGCCTATAGTAATTGCTAACAATTTTAGTCTCTTTGACTAATAAACTCATTCTATTACCTAATAGGAAAATTGACTTTAATATTCTACAATAGCTTGTATATAGACAGTTCTAGTCTACACATGTGTCTCAACTTAACAAATATTATAAAACTTCTCCTCTCATGCCTATCTCTACTTAGCCTCTTAGGTTATCTGTTTTTATTTATTTTATATTGATGTGAGCTTTTTTTATCATATAGATCTCAGAAGGTAAAGGAGATGAGCCGCATTCTCACCACCCATTATGAACTGAAACTCAAGAAGAGACATTCAAATGCTCAAACTCCTCATAGTCCATCTTTAAATAAATGTGTATTAATGACACCCTTAAAAATTTGCAGCACTAAATTAATTCCACCCACCCATTCCCTTCAAAAACTGCTGTCAGACATTATAAAGCTTCTAAAAAAAAAAAACAAAAACAAAAAAAATAAGCAAACAAACAACAACAACAAAAAAAAAAACAAAAGAAACTTTAAAAGAAAACTCCAAAATAGCAATTCTCTTTTAAGATTTTCATTTAATTTCAAGACTGGACTTGCCCTTAGCAACCAGGGAATGTCAGTGAGTGAACATAAGGGGATTCTGCTGGATGAAGCATTTCACAGAGGCCAAATCTCAGGGTTATAAAAACAAAGCCAGCTTGAAAAAGGAGTTTGTCCACACCTGTATTGCTCTGTATCTTTTGAAAGTAACTGTACTGTCGTCTATGTTCCACTGCAGAGCTATATTCAGAAAATGTGCTTTGTAAAATGAGCTGTTTTATTGATTTTTAGGATATTTTCTTATCTGACTAATCAGCATGTAGCTGGTTACTTGTCAGTTCTATCATTCTGGCAGAGTTTCTTTCCTCCAGGATTTATAATGTCATACCTTATTGTGAAAGCAATATGAAAAGCCTAGTTTGATGAGCTAGTTCTGTGCCTCTGAATAAAAAGGACCATTAACTCCTTACGGCACATTCATTGCTGTACAGGTATTAATTTAATTGTTTCTTTATAGAAAGCTTAGTGGGAAGCAATTAAAAATTACTGATTTGATTTCTTCATGGTTATTGCATACATTTGATAGTTCATTATAATCATAAATGTATTATGAGTTATATAACACACTGTGAACTATTAGCTTATAATTCGCTATAAATTCATCCTTATTTTGATAGTAATAACATAAGTAAATTATTGCCCAAGGCTATGATCAATAATAAATACATGCACTTTATTTCAAAGAACTAAAACATATTCCAAATTTTATGATAATTGTCTAATCTTTGCTAATTAATGTGTAACAGAGTTCTCTGTCTCTATCCCTGAAGGACGCTCTAAACTAGAGTATTATAAAATAATGCCTCTGAAGGGTAACTTTACATAAGGGTTATTAAAATCTTAGAGGAAACAAATCCTCTGTTTATAAAGGCATATTTTCTCTGGACACTTGTAAACAATTTGTATTACCCAGAAAATCAGAAGTTTTAGGCTTTAATCTGCAGAATTAGAAAAAGGATAAAATCCTAGAATATACATTCTTTGGATATAGTTTAAACAAGAAAAAATTTGTGACTATAATATATATATATATGTATATATACATATATATATCTATATATAGTATATATGCTCATTATTCTGCTTTATAAAAAAAGTTAGCTTTCACCAGTATTAATAATTCCATTTTACTTCTTAGAATTTGTGTAGGAGTCAAAGGTCATGAATTTCAACTATTAATCTTTCCTCTGTGGAAAAACAATAGAATGTTTAGCTGGGAGAAGAGCTTCAAGCTGTTCACTCTGTAGCACTGAGGTTTAGAGCTAATCTCTCTTAAATTTCAATGACATATGTTTTGCTTTGTTTACCACAAAATAGCTCTCAAGCTTGTCCTGATGTAGCCTAGACCAATTCTGTGGTCATTGGAAGGGCTGTAGACTAAATTGAATTTTGGGTCTACTTCTCTTAAAACTTATTAAAAATGTTTCTCTTTTAATGTTGTGAGCAGCTGTTGGACGACAAAAATGAGACTTTGCATCCTTCACCATGAGAGCACCTCAATGTGTCTTCCTCATTATTGCTTACTTCGTTTATCCGAAGAATTGTGTTATTACAAGGTTTTTCCAAATAGCAATATGAAAGAAAAAAAAAAACTACAAGTGATATATCATCATGGTGAATATTTGTGGAATTCAAAGTCCAGTTTTAAAATTACACAGGCATTTTATGTGTTTATCGTAATAGAATAATTACATTTTCCCAGAGATTAGAATGTAAACTTTCAGAAGAGCACTCATGCTGTATTTGGCCATACAAACCTTATTGTGAAAGCACCATAGAGCTCTGGTCTTTTCTGGGTAATTATGAGGAAACAATAACTTTATGATGAAATCATCTTCAGCTTGTGACTCTGAACTCATTTTTCCATCTTGTGTTTGTCATGGAAAGATGTCCAGTAAGCAGAATTTAGCAGCTTGAAAAGGAACCACTGGAGTTCTTTCTACTTACAAAGTGCCCCCCCCCCATATATATTTTCTCATTCTCTTAATCATTCTCTCTCAGTCTTTAATCCATTATATTTTTCTCTTCTCCCCTTTAACTTTCCTTCTTCAAAGGACAAAAGAGTGCCTGCTTTTTATTTCTAATTTTCTCTAAATGATAAAGTACCAGAATTATTCTCTATTAATAGTTGGTCTTTCATAGATGATAAGTGCAGGTGCTAAGAAAGTTTGTTCCTTGGATAATGTCCAGATTTGCAAGAAGTAAGATGATTAAATAATAGGACCTCTCTTTTTTAGTCCCTGTTCCATACTGTCCTGCGATGGTAAATTTTCAAAGAACTTTCTTCCACCCATATCATCCTTATCACTGTCAGGCTTAGAATAAAATATCTTTATCCACATAACTAAATAAAAAAAAATCTGTCAAAAGAATTCCTCATAAATCTCTTTCCATGTTTGTATCATCTTTTAATAGTTCAAATACTCACTAGTGTAACTTTTAGAATCTTCATTGAAAATGATGAGAGAAGCTGTTAAATGGCCTAGTTGGCCATCACTGGAAAGAGAGGCCCATTGGACATGCAAACTTTATATGCCCCAGTACAGGGGAAAACCAGGGCCAAAAAAATGGGAATGGGTGGGTAGGGAAATAGGGGGGAGGGTATGGGGAACTTTTGGGATAACATTGGAAATGTAATTGAGGAAAATATGTAATAAAAAAAATGCTCTGTCAGAGTTTTGCCTGGTGAGGTGTTCTCAACTGCTTAGTGTAGCTATGACCTTCTTGCTCAGTGGCTTTGTGTTGATTTCTTTGCTCCCTGAGTATAGTCCAGGAGGTTGGGTCTTTCTGCATTAATAAGGCTTGTGCCATTTTTCCTAGTAGGATGAATTGCCAGGTGATTGGGAGGATAGCAAAAAGAACCTAAAATGCTCTGATTTTTGAACTTGTCAGTACTATCTCCACTTGAAGTACTCTTTGTGCATGCATGTGAGTGTGTGTGTGTGTGTGTGTTCCCACTGAGCAAAGCCTACACATGTATGTGTCCACATGATCTTGTGACATTTCTGCTCCTTTGACTGAAGTAATGTGATATGGGCACTAACACTGCCTACCCTTCGGAACCCCCCTTTAATATAAAAATGTCCTATACCTTCTTGTAAAGTTAGTATAACTACCTACCTGTCTTGATATCTCTTTTATTGATTTAATTAAAATTGATTCTGCCTTTATTTTGGGTGCACCTTCAGATACACCAGGTATGTCTGGTATTAATTTTGGATGATGATAAAGAAACATGGGATAAAAAGTTTCTACTGTGTAACTGCTTCTTGAATGCTGAAAATTTCTCTGGTTTTCACTCTTGATTATCTGGCTGTAAGTAGGCTGAAAAGATTTAAGTATGTGTCTTTTCAGGAGGAGTGTGACTAAAGGGAGAAGGACATAGACATGGGTTGAAAGTGAACTGTTTAAAATAATTGTTAAATAATATTCACAGAATTATAGGCTATTTCATAACTTGATTACTATGATCAATGCCTTGATAAATATGGGATCCATATATCTCTGTTGTATGCTGATCTGATTATTCTTTTAGTTTTATTTCGTTCAGGGACTTTTGAAGTGGCAGTCCTCCATCAGTTTCCCTGGAGTAGTCTACAAGTAGTTTTTCCTTATGTCTTTATAAGATTTATTGTTTGTCTAGATGCACACTATGGATATTATTCAATAATAAGCAAAAATCAACACATTAACAAAAAATAGATGGAACCAAATTTCATTGTGTTAATCAAAATAAGCTAGGCATAGAATGCTAATATGTTGTGTAGTCTCTCATAAATGGAAATGATATGGAAATGGAGATGAGATTATTCGGGAAGATAGTCTCCAGGAATAGAGCATATGAGAAAGGGGTAGTAAAGGTACCCTGTACAGGGTGATCAAAGTACTCTGTGCAGGAAGGGCATTGTTGTGTATAATTAATACACATTCAAAATACAAACATGGCAAATTTCAATTAAACATAACTCTATCTTATTAGATTTTTGCCTGTTTAGTTTTAGAAGATATGTGAAATACAGATAGGAAAACACACCCCAAGTATGAAACAAAAATACCAATGTAGTGAAGGAAAAAATATATATGGACTGAAGTTGTCTAGAATGGATTCATGGGAGAAATATAATTTCATCTCATCCTTGACATACAGAAAGGATTTTGAAAACATTAATTTGCTAAAAATGTCTAATACAATCAGTATCTTATCAGATTTTATGTCCTTTAGATACTGACAGAAATGATAATGACAAGCAACAAATCTCGTTCTGTGACATAACAATAAAGAAACAATTTGTTTACAAGTTGAATATGGGTATGGATGTTTAAGGAAAAACACTCTAGGTAAAGTTATACTAAATTGATAGTACTGTCTGAAATGAAATCCTGGTATCACCTACCCACAGTGTTCCTGAAAAGGTACCCTTCAGGTATCAATGTGTTTCAGTGGAGTGCAGACACTTTCTAGTATAAGTGGATCTATTGTAAATTCATTCACAAATATCTATTGTAGATATGGCATCTAGTTTAGATTCCAAAGATGTTACAAGAATGTTTTCTCTACAGACTCACAATCCCAGAAGAGGTGAAAACAATAGCAACAACAACTACCACCACAATAGCAGCAACCAAACAAGGTAAATATGTAAAGATAACTCATACATCTGAAAAACAGATAGGATGGATAAAATCAAGAAGACAGAGAAAGGACAATGACAAGGCCTAAAATTAGTTTGCAATTCTAAATTAGTCAAAGCAATGAGTAACCACCATAAGCACAAGCCATCTTTAGGTCCTAAGATAGGAGCATCTAAGTAGGAGTCTCATGCCTAAATGAGGCAAAGACTGTGTTGCTGCCTTACTGAAGGTGAGTTGTGTTCTTAGCTGTCAGAATGTGTATGTCTTTGCTTTCACTGTACAAAATGCTGTACTGTGAAAATTATAAGTTGTGACAGTTGTAAGGTAGAAAACTTTGAACTTGTTAGACTTTCTTTACATTAATATATTTATAGGTGAGATATTCTTTTGTTTGTGTTTTGACGAATTAAATTCGAGATCATCAAGTACTTTTGAGATTGTTAAAAATTTAGCACTCAATCTGGGACGTGGGGATGCACCTCTAGAAGAATTACATGTTAACATACATTGTTATATTAGTTCTAAAAAGTAGAATGTAATATGTATCCATATAGGAAGATTCCATAGTTTGTCAAATCATTTGTTATCTTTGAAGGCAACAGAAAAATAGGCTCAGGTTTACCAAGACCAAACTTTACAACGAGTGCTTTCAATGTGGGATGTGATGGAGTTGGAATAGATTAATCTTTTACTTTCTTTGAGTATCCTCTGCAGTGGGCACATCAAATCAGTCTCAGACTTTCTAGCCAGCATATACTTATACTTAAGCTAAGCAACAAGTTCAGATAGGGGGAATTAGACCACAGCCCAAATTCCAAAAGGGATTTTCTTCAAGTGGCAGTAAAAGTGCCAACGTGGAAAATGTTGCAAACTGAAACGTCAGAAAACACAACCTCCATATTTTCCAAGGAAATAAGATGAAAGCTGGCAGTGCAAAGACAGGCACGCCCCAGATTTCTAAACTAACATATATGAGGTGTTAATTACCCGTGGATTAACATCCACACCCGCCATGGGCAGAAAGAGTGATTCCAAGGCAAGTGGTTTCCAAATACCTTACCCAACCAGGAAGCAGATGGATTATCCCTGAAGTACATGAATTTACATGCAGCAACTCCATACACTTATGGAAGGAAATGCTTCCAAAGAACTTCAGAAATGTTCAGGTTTCATTTAGCTCTCTAAAATGTAGCAAGGGCTTATAAAAGAAACCACTTTTGATTCTGCGTTTCTGTGGAAGTGTAGTTAGAAAAGTTGAAAGAAGTATTTTGTTGTAAATTCTTGCTTTTGTTCTCTTTTCCCACTGGTGCCTAGAAATTTCCATATCTGGTGTTTTTGTTAATGGAAAATCCTTGGAGAAAATGAGACACTATCCGTAGATATAATAACTGTTTGGAATTTTTACATGGAAGCAAGGTTTTCTTCTGCTGTCCTCACAAAAGTCAGTATAATTTCTCTTCTCATTAATGTTTGGGAATAACATCAAGAACCACTCCCAGAGTCCTGCCAGGTTGGAGCTCCAAGGAGACAGGAATAAAACAGCAACCCAAGCAGAGAGAGATGGGGAGTCACTGATCTAGTTTGCATTTGTTTCATATGCAGAAGGTGATGGTGTCATTCTGTGACACTACTTAAGAAGAATTTAAACATGAAATGTAACAATTTCTTTAGACAATTTAAACAAGAAAAAGATGTCTTCCATGTCTCTCACTCTGAAACCCAGAGCCAAACTCATGTTACTTCACAGAATAACAACAAAAAGATTAGGGGGCTAAGGCTGTGACATATGGGGAGAGATTAAAATTGCACAAAGTAAAATTGGCTAAAAAAAATGACATAGAAGAAAGCCATATTTTGGAACATGAAAAAGTAGGTACTAGATGCTCTGAGACCTGGTGAGGGAAACCTCTGCTAATTCAAGTCCAAGTCTACCATTGACCGGATAGCCTTTCTGGGCTTGATGGATAATGGTAGACTCCCTTCCTTAACAGTTTGTCCTTGTAGAATTCTAAGCCCCCACACTCACCTATACCTGACATATGTCACTTAGCCTCAGTTAGTTTATAGGATCAATTTCCTTTCTTCTCCCAAAGCTTGTTCAGCCAGCTCCTGAGTTTCCTGAAATGCCTCCCATGCTAATGAGGCATTCCAAGTTCCCAGACAATGACCTTTGACCATTCTGGATGTCCCTGCTTTCAGTCCCCCAAAACTTTATAAACCTTCAATTTCCTTAAGTAAATTTTATCTCTCTACTGACAAGTGGCCCGGATTCACAGGGCTTCCCAATTCCTGTTCAATGTCTCTGGTCCTACTGCCCTCAAGGACTGTATCATCTGACAGTCTGCCCTCAAATAACATGACTTATGCTCTTAGAAACTTTTATATCAGCTTACTGCACACACTTTCTACGCTTACATTTGGAGGGATATTGTAGAATGTACCACTTTAAAACATTTTAGAGTGTTTAAGTCTTTTACATCTAAAAATAGTATATAACCATCAGGTCCATAAAAGAGTTTTGCCTCAGCCTTTGGCAATGTGAACTAAGCCATACTAATTTGGAGAAGTAGAAAAATCGGTGTTTTAATTTCTACGCAATTGTCCCAGGCCTTGGCCCTTTCCTCATCTAAATGTCAACATATGTGTTAGCTTCTGTGTCAGCCACTGTTCTGGTAAGAATAGTGGTTCTTACCATGCAAACTATCTACCTTCAGCAGTGTTTTTGTTTTAGACAAGCACACTTATAACCCTAGATTCAGCATGGAGAACATCTGCGTGGGAGTGTAAATACATATATGTTTTTGTGTGTTTTGATTAGCCCCCTTTTATTTTGGAAGATAGGTATAAATTTTAAAAGTTGGAAAATGTTTATTTTTGAATGTTTACTGAGAGTATGAATTATATTGAGTTCAGGATAAGGGGGGAAGATACATTTTTATTTACTTTGTTTTGTAAGAATCTTGCACAGTAAGAGAAAGTTGGGGTTAAAGATGGTCAGAGCTGGATTGTATCTGCCTGCTCCCCTTCCTCCTTATGTTTGCTGATTACCAACTGGAAGCCTCTGTACCTTCTGTACAAAGGTCGAGAGCACAGACTACTGCTCACCAGTCCTCTATAGCTCAAGGAAAGTGCTTAGCTGCCAACATCCTTAGACAGAGCACATCTGCTCTCTGAATGCAGCTTTCCCTGACCTGGGGCATGAGAACCTCAGAACATTTTCTAACCCAGGTCTCATTAGCTGGCTACAATTAGATTACTGAAGAATGCAGTTGACAAAAGGCACATATTATTTACAATTTCCATTAACTTCTCCAGACAAAAATTTCATAAGGCCATTTCATGTCATTTCTCACATAATCTCACTGGGAGGAACAAGCATTGGTATAAAGAAACTATTGGAAACATTTGCATGCTAAGCGCTTAAACTCTCTTTTTCTTTTAGATAAACACTCTTACAATCCTGGATGCACTACAGACAGCATCTGAGTTTGAGTGTGAATGCATATAAGTTCTTTTTTGTTATCATTTTGACAGATAGGTTCAAATTTAAAAAATTAGAAAAGGCTTATTTTTAATTTGAAACTGTGAGTTCCAGATAAATGAGAGATATATTGTGATTTATAGTGCTTACGTCATAAATAGTTATCCACAGCATTATATGTGATGTATGTTAAATTGAAAGGTGATTTGTATGTTGCCAAAGGCTGCAGACTGTGTGGAGATGTTGCCAGAAGTTTTTAGAGTTCTGTCAAGTGTTTATACTCAGTCTTCATAGAAATCACAAATCATCATATGACTTCAGTCTCTACATCATGCATGTACAAATAAATGTAAAGTCAGATAAATTAAGTAGAGATGAGATTTTGATGTGGGTTATCCTTTATTGTTTGAAACTTTATAAATAAAGTGCACACCCAGACATGTATAAAAATATATGGAGAAGTAAACCTTTATTTTGATATGTGACTCTTAAGGCTGGTTGTGGTGGCACATGCTTTATCCAGCACTCAGGAGTCAAGAACAGTCAAATCTTTGTGACCATGAAGAGAGCTGGGTCTGTAAAGTAAACATCATGAAACCAATGGCAACCAGGGCTACAATGTAACCAGGGGCTTTTCCATCTGACTTCTTTGTTCCTGATATAAGAACTCAGAGACTTACATATTTCATGAATAAATGCCAAGGCCAAAACTTTTGGAATTTTCCCTTATCAGTTCATAACTTAATCACCCAAGTACTCTATTCTAGTGTTTTGCCATGTAGTTGGTTACCCATCTCAGTTTCAGGAGACTGTGTTCTTCAGTGTTGGAGATGAATCTCCTGCCTGACTCTACCTCTGAAGTGGGATAAAGCAAAATGCTGCAAACAAAATGTTTCAGAAAATCTTGTCAGGCCAGCATTAATACTTCTTTAGTGTTTGATCCTTTTGTTCTGCAAACATATATAAAGTTTAAGAGGTATTGTATATTTCTACATTAACATAAGTATGAAATGTGTGGTATGCATAATTTAGTTAAAGGTGGTTCTCTGCTCTTTGTTGAACAGATAAGACATCTGTTTTTTATGTTAGTTTACATTACATAACTAAATTGCAATATAAATTTCTATCTATACCATTTAAAAACATGTCATGATATGTCTTGAGGATTTTGTAGCCAACAAGATGAGTTAATTATACTTACATGATATTCTAGCTGGAGATATCTTCATGTCTCAGCTAGGCTCAGAGGTCTTCCCATGCAGAGGGGTCAGAAATTTATGTTACCAGCGTTGTCCTTTGTTTCTTTATTCTTGTCTACGACCAAGGTCTTCAAGGGGTCTCATCCTGTAAAAATTCTGCTTTTATTGATTTGAAAGGAATCCACAATTTTTATTTTCTATGGAAACAAATACAAAGCTTCTTCCTCACCATAACTCCCTACTTTTCATCCATTTTGGAGTGAAGACATATATAATATAAACAGGTTGACTGAGTTCAGCAGTTTTTTTCTCCCATAATTCAATGTATTTTATCGAGTGTGTGTGTGTGTGTGTGTATCATTGATATTTAACGTTAGTAAAGAATTATTTAATCTATCTTTGGGAAATTCCATATCTCCTTCTGTTCTATGAACATTTCCTTTAAAGTCTTGTTAAATGTCTTCATAATTGTAACATTTTCTATGCCATAATGTCTAAAAATTGCTGGATTCTAATGCATACACATGATAAAGCTTCATCAGCTTCAACTACAACTATAAAGGCATTTCCAAGAAAGCCATCATCTCAACTTAATGGGCAATCTCAGAATACTTTTCAGAACTCGAGGAAGAAGCCCATTGGCTCTCCAAATTTGTCAGTAGTATTTTCTATCAACATGTGCACATATCTTAATTCTCCAAATGCTACAAAATGAAACATATAATCTAATGTATGACATTGCTTTATGGTAGCATTGTTTCTCAGAATTTGGATTTTAAGTTAAGAATATTGCATATCTGGGGGCTTCCAATCTAATTCCCCAAGCCATTGTGGAATTTTCTCATCGGTAAATACCTTTTTGTTGTTACTGTAGATTAGATTCTTCTGAAGGTTTTTATTATGATTTAAAGAGTCCTCTAACCCTGTTCCATGGCTTCTAATCTAGCATTTAATCATTCTGTCTTCTTTCTCTAAGTCTGCTTTATTCTGATTTCCCTTAAAGTGGTTATACAAAAGTGTAATCATTATTGAACATACACTTACTGTCATGCTGATAATTGGAACAAAAGTATAGAAGGTCCATGTGCTCTCTGTCATTGCATTTTAAATATAGAACATATTTACTTTTTAACATTTTTCCCTCTTTTATTTTTCCTCTTGCTCAGGCACCACTCACTCCTTTTTTTGTTTGTTTGTTTCTTTGGTTTGTTGTTATTTGCTTGTTTCCCATTAAGTTGCTGGGATTTGAACTCGGTGCTCTTAACAGCTTGCAACCATCTTACCAGCCCCTTCTTTTTAATCTCTAATTCTCTTCTTAAGGACCTTGCTCTAGAACCATGCTGTGCTTGGAAGAAGTTACAACTGCTATGCCTTCAGCATCCAGTTCCAGAGAGACTGTGGAGCAGCCCCTTTACTGAGTTAGCACTCTGGCCTCTGCTTTCTGCCTTCTGTCAGTTTTGCTGCAAAGTGATGGTTTCTCCTAAAGGAGATGTCCTTGGGGAATTCATTTTTTCAGTTTCCTGTATCAATCTAGGAACCTGTTCTGTTTCCGAAGGTGCTTGTTCCTGTCTTCCATCTCAAACTTCTCAGACTCTAAGCCTGGTTCTTTCTAAGCTGGGATTTTATGCCTGACAGTGGACACCATTTGTATTCATGGGCTTTTCTACACGGACTGGACTCTTTGTTCCCCAAAATTACAATTCTGAGACTTAATATTTTATGAATAAATAGGCCAAAAGTTTTGGTTTGTTCCCAGACTAGCTCATAACTTACCTGTCTATTCTAAGTCCTACCATGTAGTTCCCAACCTCTATTCAGATTCATGTAACCATCTCCTTCCATGTTTGGGTAGATCTCCTGCCTGACTCTATACCAAAATTACAATATTGCTTTGTTAGATGTCCCTCCTTCTAATCCAGCCTAATTTCATTCATTGACCATAGGCTTTTTATTGGCAGGTGATGCTTACTAGATTCTCTATATACTATATAGTGAGACCCAGTTGAAAGAAAGAAAGGAAAGAAGGAAAGAAATAAAGAGAACAATGAAGAAAGAATGAAGGAAAGGAAGGACAGAAGCAAGGAAGGAAGGAAGAAATAAAGGAAGGAAGGAAGGAAAAGTAACTCTTTGATGTATACTAGGAATAAACTAATGATTTTAAACATAGACAGCAAGTGAGAGGGATGGGAGGGACCAAAGCAGCTTCTTCTCACACAGCTGTGTTCTTCCGTTCTCCACATCCACTGGTAGATTGAGAGAATTAGGCATCAAAGTATTCTTAGGTGAATAAAGAAGTAAAAGCAAGCAAATGTTGTTTGTATTTGTTGGAATGACCAAAAGGAATCCTCTCCTTAATCAAACCTGTATGTCCTTTTCCAGGAGTAAATCCTAGCTAGTGCGGGTGAAGGTCAGTCATGAACACAAACAATGCAGAGATCAGAGTGACCATTCTCAACTCTGTGATTGTCCTGAATGGGGAACAATCTGTACTTTTGGAGGTATGCTTGTCATTATGACTAAGAGGATATTATTTCAGGCACAGGGATTCTTCCCTGATTCCATAATTAAGGACACATAGGTTTGCTGAAAAAAAAAAAAAGGAATGGAAAGGTCCTAGTGTCTTTGTTATATTACAGCTCTCATTTTAAATGCCTTTGATTATTTTATACTATGGGAAAAGGCAAATCATCATTTACTCACAGGTTTAGCAGTAACATAATAAATATTAGGTATTGCTAATATGGAGAAAAGTTTGATCCGTGTAGAGAATGAAGCATAAATTAATATAAGTTAATTAATATATTTAGTTAATGAATATATTTAGTATCAATACAAAGCCATCTAATGTTTTTTTGTTTTTTGTTTTTCCTGAGACAGAGTTTCTCTGTATAGCCCTGGCTGTCTTGGAACTCACTTTGTAGACCAGGCAGGCCATCGATTGTTTTTAAGATGAAGAAGAACTTGCAAAAGGAAACAAAATTTAAGGAATGGAAATAGTTGTTGTCAACATGAATACACATGAACACAAAGAATATTCTCTTATTTTCTTAGGTTATAGATAAATGACTTAGCTTAATTTCGGTAAGAATTTCACTATATATATGGAATATATGGAGTCCACAGTATAACATTGAATGTCATCCATTACATACAATCTACCTTTCTATGATATCAAAAATAAATAATTAGACAATTAAATTAAAAAAAAAAACTGGATGGTTTGATGGTGAACTATGACACTCATCATATGATTGAAACAAAAATTTAGGGACCAGAGCACAATAACAAAAGGCACAAGTGTACCAGAGACATGTAAAATGGTGAGATGTCTTAACAGGGAAGGAAACTAGTGAAAGTGTCTAATGCCATAAGAAAATATTCACTCATTTCTCAAAATGGTGAGGACAGAGGAAGTAAGCTAAACACTGTCCTTGTACATTTGTCATAACTTGGTGTTTGTCCAAATATGCACATTCATGGATTTTAGAGGAGAGCATTGCATACATTATTCTATTACATTTTTCTTTATTCTCAAAACACAGGTTCTCTCATGGAGTCTGGAGCTAGGCTGGAGGAGAACAAACCCTGGTGATCTTCCCTGTCTGCTCCTTACAGAGTGTGAATTATAGGTGTGTGTGTGTGTGTGTGTGTGTGTGTGTGTGTGTGTGTGTGAGAGAGAGAGAGAGAGAGAGAGAGAGAGAGAGAGAGAGAGAGAGAGAGAGAGAGAGAGAGAAATACCATCTTTTCACATGACATTTGAAGAATTGAACAACTCAGGTCTTTATATTTGTGTACCAAGCACTCTTGCCACTTTAGTCATTTTCCCAGTTGCTGAGATTACTTTGTCTCTTAATAAACTTTCCCCCCCTGGAATTAATGGAGTCAATTACTTTAATTATTCTTTTAAACTATAAAGGTTTCCATGGCTGGCATTTGGGAGTTGTAGTAATTTTCCATCAGCTAGTTCCACTAAATTTCACTGTCAATAAATCTGACAACTTATTTGCTGAATTGTTTCATACAAATTATGGAAAGTCACTCATTTTCATAATATAAAGAAAATATAAATTCAAAATGGTTGTGTTTGAAAACTAATGTTTGAGTGGTAGATGCCACTTGACTTTTGAGGGAAATAAAAGGTCTGTGCATACTACCAATGGTTGCATGTGCTCAAATGATTACACACATGAGGCTAAAGTCATGAATTTTGATCAAGAGGAAAGGTCACATTTTAGACATCAGTATTCTAGTTTTCTTACTTCCTTCTTTTTGATATACCTCCTTTCACATACCTCCATAACCACCCTGAATACCCAGAAGAAAGCTTCCATATTGCATGGGGCTTAGTCTTTATCCTGTTAGTCTATACTGTTCATTTCTCTCTTCCCCAGAGAAAGTTCATGTAATGCGAAGGTAAAAATTAAACGGAGATTAAAAACTTAGTACTAGAATGCTCACTAGTTATAATCTGGTGTTGAGAGTACTTTTCTAGGCTTTCTAGGCTCTCCTAACAGCAAACAGCTTCGATGTAATTTCTGACAGCATTTTCCCTGTCCAATCACAGTAAAATATTAGTGCAGCAGGAGGCCTGTGATTGGACAGGAAAAAGGAAGACAAACCCCAGAGTTGCAGAGACAGAGTGCCTCTAAGGAGAGAGGGGAAGCCAAGATGGAGGCAGATGGACAGGAAAAAGAAAACAGTGTGACTTCAAATAGCCATACATAGTTACGGTATCATAAAGGTTAGAATAATTGCGATAATTTGTCTAATTTGGTGGAAAGCTATTTATCATTATAAATTGGTTCTGAAATTATTGCTTTGGCATCTTGTGAATTGAGAATTTTTCTTTCTTGTTTTTAATTAGATATTTTCTTTATATACATTTCAAAATTCCAATGATATCCCGAAAGTGAAAGTTCCCTATACACTCCTCCCACCATGCTCTCCTACCCACCCCCTCCTGCTTCTTGGCCCTGGCATTCCCCTGTACAGAGGCATATAAAGTTTGCAATACCAAGGGGCCTTTCTTCCCAGTGATGGCCGACTAGGCCATCTTCTGCTACATATGCAGCTAGAGACACGAGCTCTGGGGGTACTGGTTAGTTCATATTGTTGTTCCACCTATAGGGTTGCAGACCCCTTCAGCTCCTTGGGTGCTTTCTCTAGCTTCTGCACTGGGGGCCCTGTGTTCCATCTATAGATGACTGTGAGCATCCACTTCTGTATTTGCACGGCACTAGCATAGCCTCATACAAGACAGCTATACCAGGGTCCCTTCATCAAAATCTATCTGGCATATGCAATAGTGTCTGGGTTTGGTGGCTGATTATGGGATGGATCCCCAAGTGGGGTAGTCTCTGGATAGTCCATCCTTTCATCTTAGCTCCAAACTTTGTCTCTGTAACTCCTTTCATGGGTATTTTGTTCGCTATTCTAAGAAGGAATGAAATATCCACCCATTGGTCTTCCCTCTTCTTGATTTTCTTGTGTTTTGCAATTTGTATCTTGGGTGTTCTATGTTTCTGGGCAAATATCCACTTATCAGTGAGTGCATGATAATGACTTCTTTTGTGATTTGGTTATCTCACTAAAGATGACATCCTTCAGATATATCCATTTGCCCAAGAATTTCATAAATTCATTGTTTTTAATAGCTGAGTAGTACTCCATTGTGTAAATGGACCACATTATCTGTATCTATTCTTCTGTTGAGGGACATGTGGGTTCTTTCAAGTTTCTGGTTATTATAAATAAGGCTACTATGAACATAGTGGAGCACGTGTTCATATTACTAGTTGGAACTTCTTCTGGGTATATGGGAATATGCTGGATCTTCTGGTAGTATTATATCCAATTTTCTGAGGAAACTCCAAACTGACTTCCAGAGTTATTGTACAAGCTTGGAATCCCACCAGCAATGGAGGAGTGTTCCTCTTTCTCCACATCCTCATCAGCATCTGCTGTCCCCTGAGTTTTTGATCTTAGCCATTCTGATGGTGTGAGGTGGAATCTCAAGCTTCTTTTGATTTGCATTTTTCTGATGATTAAGGATATTGAACAATTTTTCAGGGGCTTCTCAGCCATTCGGTATTTCTCAGTTGAGAATTCTTTTTTTAGCTCTGTACCCCATTTTAATGGGGTTATTTGAATTTCTGGAGTCCAGCTTCTTGAACTCTGTGTATATACTGGATATTAGCACCCTATCAGATTTAGGATTGGTAAAAATCATTTCCCAATCTGTTGGTGGCCTTTTTGTCTTATTGACAGTGTCTTTTGGCTTACAGAGGCTTTGCAATTTTTTGAGGTCCCATCCTCAATCTTACAGCATAAGCCAATGCTGTTCTATTCATGATTTTTTTTTCCCTGTTCCCATAGCTTTGAGACTTTTCCCCACTTTCTCCTCTATAAGTTTCAGTGTCTCTGGTTTTATGTGGAGTTCTTTGATCAACTTAGACTTGAGCTTTATACAAGGAGATAAAAATGGATCAATTCTCATTCTTCTACATGCTAACTGCCAGTTGAGCCAGCACCATTTGTTAAAAATGTTGTCTTTTTTCCACTGGATGGTTTTAGCTCCCTAGTCAAAGATCAAGTGACCGACCATAGGTGTGTGGGTTCATTTCACAATTGCTCTGTAGTACAGCCAGAGGTCAGGCATGGTGATTCCACCAGAGGTTCTTTTATTGTTGAGAATAGTTTATGCTATCCTAGATTCTTGTTATTCCAAATGAATTTACTAATTGCCCTTTTAACACAGTGAATAATTGAGTTGGAATTTTGGTAGATATTACATTGAATCTGTAGATTGCTTTTGGCAAGATAGTAATTTTTATAATATTAATCCTACCTATCCATGAGCATGGGAAATCTTTCCATCTTCTGAGATCTTCAATTTCTTTCTTCAGAGACTTGAAATTCTTATTATATAAATTTTTCAATTCCTTAGTTACACCAAGGTATTTTATATTAGTTGTGACTATTTTGAAGGGCATTGTTACCCTGATTTCTTTCTCAGCCTGTTTATCCTTTGTGTAGAGAAAGGCCACTCATTTGTTTGATTAATTTTTATATCCAGCTACTGTACTGAAGCTGTTTATCAGGTTTAGGAGTTCTCTGGTGAAATTTTAGGGTCACTTATAAATGCTATCATATCATCTGCAAATAGTGATATTTTGAATTCTTCCTTTCCAATTTGTATTCCCTTGATTTCCTTTTGTTGTGGAATTGCTCTGGCTAGGACTTCAAGTACTTTATTGAATGGGTAGGGAGAAAGTGTGCAGCCTTGTCTAGTCCCTAATTTTAGTGGGATTGCTTCATGTTTCTCTTCATTTAGTTTGATGTTGGCTACTGGTTTCCGTATATTGCTTTTATTATGTTTAGGTATGGGCCTTGAATTCCTGATCTTTCCAAGACTTTTCTCATGAATGGGTGGTGGTTATTTTCCAATTCTTTCTCAGCATCTAAGGAGATGATCATGAGGGTGTTTCTTTGAGTTTGTTTATATAGTGTATTATGTTGATAGATTTCCATATATAAAACCATCTCTGCATCCTTGGGATGAAGCCTACTTGATCATGATGGATGATAATTTTGATATGTTCTTGGATTCGTTTTGCAAGGATTTTATTGAGTATTTTTGCATCGATATTCATAGGGGAAATTGGTCTGAAGTTCTCTTCTTTGTTGAATCTTTATGTGGTTTATGTTTCAGAGGAATTGTGGCTTCATAGAATGATTTGGGTAGAGTTCCTTCTGTTTCTATTTTGTGAAATAGTGAATAGAGGAGAATTTTAATTAAGACTTCTTTGAATGTCTGATAGAACTCTGCACTAAACCCATCTGATCCTTGGCTTTTTTTTTTTTTGGTTGGAAAACTATTAAAGACTGTTATTTCTTTAGGGGATATGGGACTGTTTAGATCATTAATCTGATACTGATTTAACTTTGGTACCTGGTATATATCTGTCTAGAAAATTGTCCATTTCATCCAGGTTTTCCAGTTTTGTTGAGTATAGCCTTTTGTAGTAGGATCTGATGATATTTTTCATTTCCTCAGGTTCTGTTGTTATGTCTCCCTTTTCAAATCTGATTTTGTTTATTAAGATACACTTCCTGTGCCCTCAAGTTAGTCTGGTTAAGGGTTTATCTATCTTGTTGATTTTCTCAAAAGAACAGCTCCTGATTTGGTTGATTCTTTGTATAGTTCTTTTTGTTACAACTTGGTTGATATCAGCCCTGGGTTTGATTATTTCCTGTCATCTACTCCTTTTGGGTGAATTTGCTTCCTTTTGTTCTAGAGCTTTTAGGTGTATGTGCTTTCAAGCTGATAGTTTATGTTCTCTCTAGTTTTATATTGGTGACACTCAGAACTATGAGTTTTCCTCTTAGGAATGCATTAATTGTGTACCATAAGACTGGGTATGTTGTGGCTTCATTTTCATTAAACTCTAAAAAATCTATAATCTCCTTGGTTTTTTTTTTCTTCCTTGACCAAGTTATCATTGTGAAGGATACTGTTCAGCTTCCACTAGATTGTTGGCTGTCTATTATTTAAGTTGTTATTGAAGATCAGCCTTAGTCTGTGGTGATCTTATAGGATGCATGGGATAATTTCAATATTTTTTATCTGTTGACTCCTGTTTTGTGACCAATTATATGGTCAGTTTTGAAGAAGGTACCATGAGGTGCTGAGAAGAAGGTATATCCTTTTGTTTTAGCATAAAATGTTCTGAAGATATCTGTTAAATTCATTTGTTTTAACACTACTGTTAGTTTCAATTTGTGTCTGTTTAGTTTCTGTTTCAGAATCTGTCCATTGATGAGAGTGGGGTGTTGAAGTCTCCCAGTATTATTGTGTGAGATGAAATGTGTGTTTGAGCTTTATGTATGTTTCCTTAATGAATGTGGATGCCCTTGCATTTGGAGCATAGATATTCAGAATTGAGAGTTCATCTTGGAAGATAGTAACTTTGATGAGTATGATGTGCCCCTCCTTATCTTTTTTCATAACTTTGGGTGGGAAGTTGATTTTATTAAATATTATAATGGCTACTCCAGCTTATTTCTTTGGGCTGTTTGCTTGGAAAATTGTTTTGCAGCCTTGTACTCTGAGGTAGTGTCTGTCTTTGTCCCTGAGGTGGGTTTCCTGTATGCAGCAAAATGTTGGGTTCTGTTTATGTAACCAGTCTGTTAGTCCATGTCTTTTTATTGGGGTATTGAGTCCATTGATATTAAGAGATATTAGAGAAAAGTAGTTGTTGCTTCCTCTTATTTTTTGTTGTTAGAGTTCAGATTCTGTTCTTGTGCCTGTCTTCTTTTAGGTTTGTTAAAGGATTACTTCCTTGCTTTTTCTAGGGTGTCATTTCCCTCCTTGTGTTGGAGTTTTCCCTTTATTATCCTTTGAAGGGCTGGATCTGTGGATAGATATTTTATGAATTTGGTTTTGTCATGAAATACTTTGGTTTCTCCATCTATGGTAATTGGGAGTTTTGTTGGATATAGTAGCCTGGGCTGGCATTTGTGTTCTTTTAGGGTCTATATAACCTCTGTCCAGGATCTTCTGGCTTACATAGACTCTGATGAGAAGTCTGGTTTACTTCTAATAGGTCTGCCTTTATATGTTACTTGACCTTTTTCCCTTACTGCTTTTAATATTCTATCTTTATTTAGTCCATTTGTTGTTCTGATTATTATGTGTCCGGAGGAATTTCTTTTCTGGTCCAGTCTACTTGGAGTCCTGTAGGCTTCTTGTATGTTCAGGAGCATCTCTTTCTTTAGGTTAAGGACGTTTTCTTTTATAATTTTGTTGAAGATATTTGCTGGCCTTTTAAGTTGAAAATCTTCATTCTCATCTATACCTATTATCCATAGGTTTGGTCTTATTTTTTTCTGGATTTCCTGGATATTTTGACTTTGGATCTTTTTATGTTTTGCATTTTCTTTGTTGTGTCCATATTCCCTGTGGAATCTTCTGCTCCTGAGAATCTCTTCCATCTCTTGTATTCTGTTGCTGATGCTCATATCTATGATTCCTGATTTCTTTCCTAGGATTTTTATCTCCAGAGTTGTCTCCCTTTGTGTTTTCTTCATTGTTTCTACTTCCACTTTTAGATCTTGGATGGTTTTGTTCAATTCCATCACCGGTTTGGTTGTGTTTTCCTGTAATTCTTTAAGGGATTTTTGTGTTTCCTCTTTAAGGACTTCTATCTGTTTAGCAGTGTTTTCCTGTATTTCTTTAAGTGAGTTATTAATGCCCTTCTTAAAATCCTCTCCAGCATCATGAAATATGATTTTAAATCTGAATCTTACTTTTTGGGTGTGTTGGGGTATCCAGGACTTGCTGTGGTTGGCGTACTAGGTTCTGATGCTGCCAAGTGGTCTTGGTTTCTGTTAGTAAGATTCTTATGTTTGCCTTTTGCCATCTGGTAATCTCTGGTGTTAAATGTTCTAGCTGTCTCTGGATGGAGCTTGTTTCTCTTGTGATTCTGTTAGCCTCTGTTAACACTCCTGGGAGTCGAACTATCTCCTTAGTCCCAGTAGTCAGAGCACTCTCTGTAGGCAAGCTCTCATCTTGTAGTTGAGATGCCCAGAGGTCTGGGTCTAAGCTCGGCCTCCTGGCTGAGGATGAAGGCCAGAAGGGGACCCTGTCCAACAAGCTCTGTTGCTTATGAGGCCCATGTGCTTTCCTGTGAGGACTGGTCTCTGAGAGACCCAGAATACAAGATTGTGCTCTCACCTGAGTTCTGGGGTCAGAGATCTCTCTGTAGGCTGACTTTCCTCAGTGATCCCAAGATCCTGGGTGTGCTAGGGCACCTGTGGTGTGAATAGTCCTCTGGGAACTGTGGGACCATTTGCTGATTTCACAACCAAGGTGGTGCAGGGCTGGCCCCGACAGGAATAAACCCCAGCCACTGGTCGTTTGGGTTTCCTTTGTTCCTGTTACTGCTGGCACAAGCCCCTTTTGGTTGCTTTGGAACAGATGGTGCATTCCACTCATCAGTGAGCCTAAGATCCTGGGTGTGCTAGGGAACCTGTGGCATGGAGATTCCTCTGGGGAACTTGGGATCCTCGGCTTAGATTGCACCCAAGGTGGAGAGGGGCTTGCACTGACCAGAAGGAGGATTTACCATTTCTTTAAGAGCAGATTTATGACGTACAAAATTGCAGTGAATTGTAGCTATATTTCAGTTCAAGTTAAGGTAATACTTGCGTTTCAGAACCAAATATTCCAAGCTTTCAAAACTTCTGTAGTTAAAACTAAAAATGGTTAAAAATTTATCTTTTATGTATTTGTTGAGGATGTGAATGTGTGAGTGTGTCTGTGTGTGTTTTCTGTGTGTTCCTGCATGATGTGTGTGAAGCTTGTGCCATGGTGTATATGGAGGTAAGAGTAGTGTCTGGGGAGTCAGTTTACTCCTGCCTGAGTCACTCTGGTTCCCAGGCCTTTCACATTAGGCCACACCTCTAAGTCCCAGAAGAAACTATTTAGAATTCAGTTTTAATTGTAACTTAGTTTATAAAGTGCAAAACTGAGTACATCCTAGAAATATACAGTAGATTAACTTGTCAGCAATTTCTACATTATTTGACATTGCAAACTCACAAAGGGAATAAAAACCTGATTTTGGTTACTAGCATGGAAATTAAGCTAAATATTCTGCAATCTGGTACTAGTAAAAGCAAAAAATATGAAAGGCAGAGCAGTAAGTAGTGGAAGGCAGGACATTAGTCATTTTAATTTTGAGACAAAGTATTTCTGTTGGTTAGTTTAGTCAAGCTGAAATTTCAATAATCTAAATGACAAAATGAAGTTTAGATGATACAGAAAGGGTTTCTCCATCCTATTTTAAATATAATTTGTACATGTCAACAGGTAAATTTTGTTTTTACTTAATTTTTGAGATGTAATGGATCCTAAAATTTACCTGTTTTATTTTTAATATGTTTAATACCATGGTGATTAATATTTTTATGTTAGGTAAAGAAAATATCCTCATCCTAAAAATTATTAGAAAATTGGATGATATCTTGATTATTTAAGCAAACATAGAGAAGTTATCTATTTTATATTTGTACCAATTTTATTTATTTATGTGATTAAAAACATAAATGTTTTCTTAAAGAAAACAGTTGCTAGACCCAGTGTTGCAAGCACTTAAGGTAATGATAAACATATCAAGTCAAACATTATATTATCCAAATAAACTTATCTTAATAAACAATACCAACAAGACAAAACAAAACAGAATTATAAGTCCACATAAGGATTGTTGTAATGTGTTCATTAAACATAGTCTCCATACTTACAAAAACCCAATTCATGATGCTTTTCTTTCAAGATAACCAGGATGGCAAAGTTTATCCTTTGTTTCCTTTATTGGCTCTTATGTCCTACATGTAACTCTTAATCTGACACTCATGTTGAATCATCAGCTTCCAATATATGGCTACCAGATTCTAGCAACCATTAAGTAGCTATTAAGAAACCGTCAAAATACGATCAAAATTCAGGTGACAGCAGATGCTGGCGAGGATGTGGAGAAAGAGGAACACTCCTCCATTGCTGGTGGGATTGCAAGCTTGGACAACCACTCTGGAAATCAGTCTGGCAGGTCCTCAGAAATTGGACATAGTACAACTGGAGAATCCGCAATATCTCTCCTGGGCATATATCCCGAAGATGTTCCAACTGATGAGAAGGAACATGCTCCACTATGTTCATAGCAGCCTTATTTATAATAGCCAGAAGCTGGAAAGAAACCAGATGCCCCTCAACAGAGGAATGGATACAGAAAATGTGGTACATTTACACAATGGAATACTACTCAGCTATTAAAAAGAATGAATTTATGAAATTCCCAGGCAAATGGATGGACCTGGAGGGCATCATCCTGAGTGAAGTAACCCAATCACAAAAGAACTCACATGATCTGTACTCACTGATAAGTGGATATTATCCCAGAAACTTAGAATACCCAAGATACAAGATACAATTTGCAAAACACATAAAACTCCAGAAGTACGAAGACCAAAGTGTGGACACTTTGCCCCTTCTTAGAATTGGGAACAAAGTACCCATGGAAGGAATTACAGAGACAAAGTTTGGAGCTGAGATGAAAGGATGGACCATCTAGAGACTGCCATACCAGGGGATCCATCCCATAATCAGCCTCCAAATGCTGACACCATTGCATAGACTAGCAAGATTTTGCTGAAAGGACCCAGATATAGCTGTCTCTTGAGAGGCTATGCTGGGGCCTAGCATACACAGAAGTGGATGCTCACAGTCAGCTATTGGATGGATCACAGGGCCCCCAATGGAGGAGCTAGAGAAAGTACCCAAGGAGCTAAAGGGGTCTGCAAGCCTATAGGTGGAACAATATGAACTAAACAGAGCCCACTGACCTCGTGTTTCTAGCTACATATGTATCAGAAGATGGCCTAGTTGGCCATTATTGGAAAGAGAGACCCATTTGTCTTGCAAACTTTATATGCCTCAGTACAGAGGAATGCCAGGGCCAAGAAGTGGGAGTGGGTGGGTAGGGGAGTGTGGGGGGGAGGGTATGGGGGACTTTTGGGACAGCATTGGAAATGTAAATGCAGAAAATACCTCATT
Organism: Mus caroli; assembly: GCF_978045245.1. Classification (NCBI taxonomy): domain Eukaryota; kingdom Metazoa; phylum Chordata; class Mammalia; order Rodentia; family Muridae; genus Mus; species Mus caroli. The sequence continues at coordinate 133,866,025 of NW_028227257.1, forward strand.
AAAAAAAAAGGAAAGAAACAGTCAAAATGACTGACTTGCTAGGTGGGATTTGACTCAACATCAGAAAAGGAGGCATATTCCCTGCTTTCTGGGTACTTACCAAGCCCCGTATCACATGAGGTCTGTTCTGTCCCCTCTGTGCTCCATCTTTCGGTACATACCTCTAATCATAATTCCAGATGCCTGCAGATATCAGTGAAATGCCTTACCCCAATTATCTGCCTTTCAGTCCCTGTGGGCAAACCTAGCAAGGGAGAGCTCCCCCTACAGATTCTGTACTTCATTTGTTGGAACATACTCTGCCTGACCCTTGGAGGTCTGCTCCTTCAAAGGACAAAGAGCATCCTGCAAATGTCAGGGACCACCAGGTACACCTGCATCACTGCCCACTCTGCTAGGAAACCAGAAGTCTGAAGTCATGAGAGCTTACTGGTTCTGCCCGCCTCCCTGGATGCCTGCTGCCACCAGGGAATACCAGGTCTGCCAAAATTAGGGACAACCAGATAGCTAAAGGCCAGTATAAGAACACAATCAACAAAAGCCAGGGCAATATGAAACCACCAGAACCCAGCTATCCAACTATAGCAAGCCCTAAGTATCCTAATACAACTGAATAAGAAGAAAATGACTGTAAATCTAGCCTTATGTAGATCATAAGAGCTTTAAGAGGAAATGAACAAATCCCTTAAAGAAATACAGGAAAATACAGTCAAGCATGTAGAGTTCCTCCCTTACAGAGGAAAAGAATAATATAAAGACATATAGGAAAATACAATCAAATAGGTGAAACAATCAATAGGTGAAACAAATGAATAATACTTTCAAGACATGAAATGTTAAAGACACACAAAGACTCAACAAAGAAAGAAGTTCAGACCAATTTACCTTATGAAAATTGAGGCAAAATACTCAATAAAATACTCATAAACTGAATCTAAGAACACATCAAAGACATCATCCATTATGATCATGTAGACTTCATCCCAGGAATGCAGAGGTGGTTCAGTATATGAAAATTCATTAAGATAATCCACCATATAAACACACTAAAAGAATAAAAACACATGAGCAACTTATTAGATGCTGAAAAAGCCTCTGACAAAGTCTAAAACTCCTTCATGTTAAAAGTCTTAGAGAGACCAGGAATACAAGGCCCATAACTAAACACAATAAAGGATATACAGAAAATCAGTAGTCAACATTAAATTAAATTCAGAGAAACTCAAAATAATTCCACTAAAGTCAGTCACAAGGCAAGGCTATTCAGTCTCTCACTTCATGATGTTACATTTATTAATTATTTTTATTAGTGCCTGAACTATAAGTTTTATATAGAGGGAGTTGTCTCCTGTACCAATGAGTTCAAGACTAGTCCCTACTTTCTGTCCTATTAGATTTAGTATATCTGGTTTTACATCAAGGTCTTTGATCCACTTTTACTTCAGTTTTGTGCAGGATGATAAATATGGATCTGTTTGTATAATTCCATATATAGCAGTTGAAATCCTAGGTATAGCAGAAAGACAATTAAAGGTGATGAAGCAGATACAAACTGAAAAGAATGAGTCAAACTATTCACAGATGATATAATAGTAGCATAAGTAACCCCAAAATTTCTACCAGAGAACTCTTACAGTTGAAAAACACCTTTGCTAAAGTGGCTGGATACAAAATTAACTCAAAGAAGTCAGTAGCTCTCTTTTATACAAATGACAAGTGGGCTGAGAAAGAAGTTAGTTGGAAAGTACACTTCACCACTGACTTCAAGATCTTCTACAGAGCAATAGATATTAAAGTTTAATGGTATTGAAATAGAAAAAGACAGCTTGCTCAAGAAATGAATAGAAGACACAGAAATAAACTCACACATCTGTGTGCACTTGGTTTTTGACTAAGAATCTAAAACCATACAATGTAAAATGGAGAGCTGGTCTAACCATATATCTACAAGTGAAAGAATGCAAACTTCCATATTTATAATCCTGTACAAAACTGAGGTCCAAGTGGATCAAAGACTAATAGAATAGAAAAGAAAGTAGGGAATAGCCTTGAACTCACTGCTAAAAAAGACAACTTCCTGGACAGAAAACCCATAGCTGAGGTACTAAGGTCAATGATTAATAAACTGGACCTCATGAAACTGAAAAAGATTCTGTAAGAAAACAAAAACTATCAACAGGATGTAACATCAGCTTTCAGAAAAGGGACAGATCTTCACTTTGTGATGATTCATTGATAAACGATAACTAAAATCACTTAACAATTACATTTTACTTTTTAATGAAAAGTCCATTTAAAAAGATATTTTGTATGCTCACTGTGCTTTATTTTGAATGACTTAAGTAACAGTCTTGTTTTAATAACAATGGTAAAATTAACTTCTGTACTACTGAGAAGTGGATGTAAATGAAAAATAATTTTGGAGTCAGATATACTAGGTTATAAATAGTCCCGAAGCCTGGGTTTCTGGACAGGAGCTTGGTTCCTATAGAACCAGCTTTTTCTTCCTATGATGTGAAGATTATGAAAATATAGGATGCAGAAACCAAAATAACAGTTCAAAAGATGAGATTTCATTATAGCAGGTACTTAATAAATAGCTTATGAATGGATAATTTGAAAATTATCTCCTAAATTTGGTAAGCACAAAATAAAATATAAATGAAGAAACCATGTTTATCCTAGCTGAAGATAGGCATGAGTTAAGCAACAATGAAGTTCTGGGAAAATGCAATGTTCTCAAAAAGTCCTCTTGAGACACATCAATCTGCATGTCACGTGACTGTTTCTCTTCTGTCCTCTCTTATTCCCTTCTAAAACCAACTTCTGCTCATTGACCTTAAAGCTATTTATTCTTCCTTGATGAGTCATTGTTCTTTTAAGGATCTTGTTTATACAGCAAATAAAATGCAAACAGCCATACAAAATATGTTTATTATTGTGTTTTATTGCACTAAAAAGTATATTAACCCACAACAAGCCAGAATAGGAAAAGTGTTTGGGACATTTACACTTTTTCATATGTACATCACTAAAAAGTCACCACTGGATACATTTATCATCCTTACATTTCCCTGCCTTCTAGGTTTCAGAATAGTATTTATGAGTAACTTGTGAACTGAATCCCTAAGAAAAAAACACACAAAAACTACAAAATTAATTTTGTTTCTTAGGTAATTGAGGAAGGAATAACAGTTATGTATACATAGTATATATAGATGGGTGGCTGATATACTTTGCTGAAATATCGACTGTTGTATGTATGTTTTGCTAGTCAAATGCCATTTTGTGCTAATAAGTTATACAGACTTTTCTTTGAATCAATGAAATTATGATCTTAGTCATCCTTTTAACATGGTTTTTATCTCCTAGTTTGAGTTCCTCCAATAGCTTGTACTTTCAAAAATCACTTCTTTGCAGATACCATTTAAGCAAATTCTATGCAATAATAATATGAATATTAATAATAGATTATAATAAGTTGGCAAAAGTATAAAATTTAAAATAATCAACTATTCTTTATTAGCTTTGAGAAATGAAATACTTACAGGTTCACAGCCATTTTCTACATGGAGATTGGATGATCCAAAGCAGTGCAGCTCGTTTTCATACTTGAGTGATGTGGAGTGGTGGAGTCTACAGTACATAGGAACTTAAATCTTTTTCATGAAAGAAAACCGTAAAACATAAGTACATGTCATTCACTGTTGTTTGTGCTTGTTTAAACTCTGACTGGATTGGAGCTGCGAGATTCTAGGGACTGATCTAACCTTGATGGCAAGGTGTTTAATTCTGTGTTATATCTAGGACATAAGACAGAAACCTTCACAAGTATTTGAATACTTAATAGTCTAACACATGCTGCCATTTTGTAAAAGTTCCTTGATTAGATGCCTCCCAACTTAAACAGTAAGAATATGTCTACTAATATAATTGCTATTGCAGGTAATTTAAGTTTTCTTTGGAAACATTGCATAATTCCAAGGTAATATTATATTATATTGATACCATGCCTACTTGTATGCTTTTACACGATGATGGCTAATGGTGGGGTTTCAAGATGGACTTACATTTCTAATGTGATTTGATTATCGTGAAACAACATCTAGTAGCTTAAGTATTTAAATTTGTTAATTATATGCATGTGAAAAAATAAAACTAATTTGTGATTGGTATCTCAGTAAATCAAATAATTGCCATCTTTAACAGTAGCAACAGTTTGATCATCTCACACTATAACAAAGCTAAAGATTTTAAACTAAGTCCCATAAAATGCAGAATAAAATGAGAAAAATCTTATAATACAGAAAGGATGGAGACAAAACTCAAATTTCCTGATGGATATATTATATTAATGTAATGGATACCTCAGTGTAGTTAAATTGCATTAAATGGTTATTAATGCTTGAGTAAACTTCAAGGAAGTGGGTACTGGTTGAAATGGGATAATATTTTGTTCTGCTAAATTATATGTTAATTGGTATTTCCTCTCTTGTAAAAGGACCTGAAGGGTTTAATAAAGTATGTTGTAGAAACATTATTTTTCCTTCTTGAGATATTAAGACAAGAGTGTAACTGGAAACGATTCAAAGCTTTCCCAGAAAAATTCTTCAGCATTTGTGATGACAAGAGTTTCAGAGACTCCCAAATGTAAATAATTAAAGCTTCTTGTCCTTTGAATAATGACAGACTGCATCACTGGAGAAAATGGTACAATGTGCAATTGCAGTTAAAATTTATTTTCTTATTTCATGTGTCACTGTGACAGAGGTAAATGTGGAAGAAGTGAGAAATAAGGAGAGGAGAAAAGAGGGAAGGCAGGGTGGAGATAGAGGGGGATGGGAAATACAACCACAGAGAGAGAGAGAGAGAGAGAGAGAGAGAGAGAGAGAGACAGAGAGAGAGACAGAGAGAGAGACAGAGAGAGAGACAGAGAGAGAGACAGAGAGAGAGACAGAGAGAGAGACAGAGAAACAGAGAGACAGAAAGACAGACAGAGACACAGACAGGGAGATAGAAAGGATGAAACCAGTGACATGCACAAGTCTTTGTTGTCAAGTTATTTGCAAAGTGGAAATTGACTGGAGAATCTGAAGAAAACTATCCTGAAATTCATTTTCATTTGATCAGATTATGAAACTAAACATTAGCCTCAAGTTTCATCTGAGAAATATAGCTGTCTTCTAGGTGTGAAAAAATTCCAGGAATGAATGTTTAGAAGCAGCCAGGTTGGAGTCTTATTATGAAGTTTTCTTGTTTTAGAGCAGAGGTAACTCTTTTAAATATAAGTATTTAGGATTAAAATGAAAAGATGTCTATAAGTTATACAGTTTAATTACTAAACCAAAGTAAATGCAGTACATAGGGACATGAAAGAAATTAAGTCTGAGAATTAGAGTAGAAAGCATGTGGAGATTTGTAGCCCATAGTTCCTTGACATCTATTTAAACTTTAGTTAGAAGCTTCAATACTCAGCTTTTTATGGGTGGCACATCTCATTTTCTTTAGGGTTAACAGTCATAAAAATGTACTCAAGTGTCATGCGAAGAAAGTACAGTCTACTCAATCTAAAAAACAAAACAGGACAGCCCAGTCACAAGGGGTCACATAAGCAAGATGACATATCTATAGCACTGTGAAAGAGAAATCCTTAAGACTGGCAACAGGAAGTGACCTTGCAACTCTATAGAGACACTGCCTTTTGAATGAAAACATACTTATCAACAGAAAAATTAAGAAAAGAAAAACTACAGAAAAAGAAAGGAAGAGTCATTAATCAAGGCACGAGAAAAGGAAATGGTATGCACATGCAAGCATAAACATGGACATTGTAAGGTCAATGCTATTTCTTAGCCATGTAAGTCTACTGTAGAGGACTCTGTTACTCTCACATATTTTAGAGCCAACTAGACACTTTTGTTCCTGTATCATTTGTTCATTTGAGCAGTACATAGAGACTAGCTTCAAAGAATTAAATCTAATAATCCTAAATCATAACTGAGTTGCACAAATGCCATACTATGTTCTAAGCCTACATGGGATGCCCACACAGTTACGGATTTCAGCTTTTACAAGAGATTCTATCATTCTGATCATCCCTTTTCAGACATGATGCCCTTTTGAAATTACTGAGGGAGGATATGGGGGAACCCTCTAATATGTACCAGAGACTTAAGAGGTAAGAGATGCTCAGAGCTTAAGGGAGGAACCTTAGAGGAAATTCCCAACAGAGGGAACTTGTAGAATCCACTTCCAGTAGGATGGAAGCATCAAGTGGAAGAATGGGGTTGACATCCCACAGTCAAAAATTCTGTCCCAGAATTGTTCCTGTGTAAAAGAGCTGCAGGGACTAAAATGGAGAGAAGATTGAGGGAAAGGAGGTTCAGCAACAGGCCTAAATTGGGATCCATCTCAAGGGGAGGCTCCAAGGCCTGACACTATTCCTGATGCTATGGTGTGCTTACAGACAGGAACCTAGCATGACTGCCCTCTGAGAGGCCCAAGAACAGCTGAAAGAGTCAGATGCAGATACTTGGCAACTTCATAGGAAGACAAGCTGTCTCAACTATCATGGACCCTTGAGATCTCTTGGACACTGAGCCACCAGTCAGGCAGCATACATTAGCTGATATGAGGCCCCAACATCTCTACAGCTGAGGAGTGCCTGGTCTGGTCAGTGAGAGAGGATGCACCTAACCTTTAAGAGACTTGAGTCCCCAGGGAGTAGGGAGGTCTGGTGGGATGGGAGCTTGGGACATCCTCTTAGAGATGGGGGAGGAGGAATGGATGGGGAATGGTCAGAGGGCAGACCAGGAGAGGGATGGTAACTGGACTGTTAAAAAAAATTAAATAATAAAAAATGTAAAAAAAAAAAAAAAGGAAATACTGAGTTTGATATGTTTAAGTGTTCAGCATATTAGGATGTGGCAGTCTTACTTTTCTAATGATTAAAACTTGGTAGAGAACTAGATTTCAAATAATCCTCCATGCACTGCAGTTTACACAGAAGTTATTCTTGATAATGCTGTGTGAGGAAAATTCAATAGACACCTTACCTCATCATGCCCACTCTGAGGAAAACATAAAAAGACTTATTCTGGTCTCTAAAGGCTCTGCCCCTCATAACACACCACATGGGAAATATCTTTCCTTTTCCCAATACTGTCCACAGAGAGCAGAACAAATAAAAGGTCTAATTCTAGACCAGCATATTGCTTTGCAAACAATATCCTAATATAGAAAAATAAACATTTTATCTTCTAGGAGAATGAAGAACAAACAAATAAAGAACATATTGTAGACATGAAAATCACCAAAAAAAAAAAAAAGAAGAAGAAGAAAGAAAGAAAAAAGAAAAAGAAAAACAAAGGTTGATATTAGCTCCATGAAAAGACAGGTAGACCTCCACACATTTAAATCTCAGTTCTATCCTTTAGTAGTTTTTGCTCTCAAGTAGATTCAGGTCACTGCTCTTTCCTTTTTCTTTCTCTGTAAAATGACTCAATATTAACCTAGAAAATATGTCATGAAGCTGTCAAGACATGAGAGTAAGAGCTGGATGAAAATTCTTGTTATACAGGAATCTGTCAAAGATGTTTGTTTCTCATACTGAGTCCTAAGTCACCTATGTGGGCTCCTGAAGAATTTCTAGCAATATTCTGATAGCCTGCTTTTTTTTTTAACACAATACAAACTAAATTGTTTTATGTGAGTACATCTTTTATTATAAATTCAAGATAGTCCTCTCTTCTAAATGTGTTAATATTACGTGACTCATACATTGTTAATTGTTCTTTTATTTGATATATGGCTTGTTGTCTTTCACTCCCTCTGATAAGAAAAAACAATTCCTGATTCTAACTTAACAAAGAATGATCATGTCTCTCTTGGATAATCCATCCTCCCCTCTCTGGGACCACCCCATCCCACCCTACCTACCTTGTTTCATTTAATTCAGAAGTAATCTTCCGTCATTTACTGTCTTACTACAAAGCAGTTGTTTATTTTCCAAGTTTTTACTCTACCCAAAAGGTGATCAGATTTAACATAGGAATCACTGGACTGATGGCCACCTACCTTCAGAATAATAGATTTGCATTCTGTCTGCTTCCATTTTTAATCTCATCTCAATGACCTGGCAAATCAAAGGGACACATATATATATTGTAGCTTGAGGTTTAATATCTCAACCATCAACTTCTTTACCTTTTCTTTCCTAGAATAATTTGATAATATAATTTTTATGTACAAAGGGTGAAACTGAGTGGGAAATAATGTGGAATGGACAATAGAAGTTAAGGTATGGCCAGGTTTGATCATTGACGAACTAACCCTTAAAGGAATAAGCACTTCTGTGATAAATGAACTTATCAGTTCTAACAAAAGGAACAAGAGCCCATGGAAGCATACTACTATAAACCATATTCTTTATGGCAATGCAAGCATACTCCATGATCAAAGTAATAATTCTATCCAGAAATGTTGCAACTACTTATTATACTTAACCAGTACCCCCAGAGCTTCCTGGGTCTAAACCACCAAGCAAAGAAAACACATGGCTCTATCTGCATATGTAGCAGAGGATGGCCTAGTTAGTCATCAATGAGAGGAGAGGCCCTTGGTCCTGTGAAGGTTCTATGCCACAGTATAGGAGAATGCCAGGGCCAGAAGGGAGGAGTGGGTGGGTTGGTGAACAGGAGGGGAAGCAGTAGGTGGTTTTGGAGGGGAGACCAGGAAAGGTGATAACATTTGAAATGCAAATAAAGAAAATATCTTTAAAAAATGAATGCAAAACCCCCACAATATTTAATAATAAAAGACTGAACATTACTTCATTAAAAAAAAAAGTAAAATCTAATGTGAAGCTCTACAACTTCTATTCTAACTCTATATGTTAATATTAAGAGATATTGTTTTGGGGTTTGTTGTATAGTGTTGTTTTGTTTCTTTTGTTTTTTTTTTCTTACAATGTTTCTTTTTATAATAAAGGGGGGTTTTTTGAAGAAAAAAACTGCACAAGTTAATTAAAAAAACTGTAGGTATAAGATTCCTTTTCTGATAATAAGATATGAAAGATAAGTGAATATTTTATTGTGTGAAGTGGGCTTTAAGAACCACTAAATGGTAGAGGAAAACTCAAGGCAGCTAGCTACACCTGGACATGTGTTCTTGTGGTTAATGCAAATTGACCACTTTAGTCATCACTCTCCTAAAGCAGAGAAGGAAAACACTTGCCTCACATACAGAGCAGAAAGAGATGGTGAGAGACTCTCAGTATTTAGTGATGGACATTGTCATAACATCCCCCTCAGGCATTTGTTATTTCCAACGGTTAAGCTCAGAGGTCATCAATTCATAGCCTTTTCATAGCGTTCAGGTTTATGGCTTCTGCTAGAGTCAGAAGGGGCAAAGCAATCTTTCTCATGTGTTCAGTGGCTTTTGAGTGAATTCTACCTTAGCAACATAAAATGCAGCACAAGTTTCATCCATCTGATGGACATAAGTTCTCAGGAATGGCTGCTTTAACATGGTGATGGTCCTGTAAATATCAGAAAGGAGACATGACTGTCACACTCCTGATATCATAAAGGGAAGGAGGAGATAAATATTAAGTCAATAAGGAGGCTAATATAAACACACAGAAGCAATGGGGTGTAGTATATATGGCATGCCATTCTGTCAAGGGAAATTTTTGAGCATAAAAAGACAATTATTATTACCCTAATAATGATACCATTGGCAATTTGGATCATATGGTATATCCTGAGAATTACGGAAGGACATGAGTTTTCCATAGTACTTAATATAACAGGCTTTAATAAATTTCCTGTTTCAAAAAATCTTCTTGTATATTACATGAGTAATTTTTGAAACATAAATGGACCCTTCTCTCTGAGCGATAGGTCATCAGGGAATCATATTCTGCTTTGACAAACTAACAACAGATACCAACTCAGTTCTCCCATCAGAATGCTTTTGCATCTTCCATTTTCAGTAATTTTTGTGTGCCTATCTACTAATTCTAATCACAGTACTTCAAATAATTTAGATATTATAATTGAGGATTGAATCGGTTCTTACCTACTTATAATTGGATACTAATATGTGAGTTAACAAAAGATCGCTGAGTGCTGTCTTCCATATATCACTGGAGTAAAATGGAAAAAATGGGGAAAGAATTAGAAATGCATATTGTGCACATCACAGTCTGGATATAGAAATTACACAATAATATATGAAAACTTACACCAACCTTAGTTCATACCTCTACAGTACAATACAGCCATAGGAGAATTTAACAGCCTAGACTGCTATTGAGTATAGGCTGGAAACACCTAGAGTAATTTGGAGTGGGTTAGGTGTTGAGAACTGAGGCTATACCTGACTCTAAGGATTACTAGATCCAGAGTAAATGTAATGTGTTAACAACATGGGAAGAGTGCAAGGTGTGCATTCTGACACATGACCACATTATCAAATGTTCAGATGTCAAACTGGGACATCTAATACTTTGAAGTCCAATGTGAGACTTCTGTGTCTTTGAGAACAGTGTGGTTACAGTCACCAGTGAACTCAAATAAATGTTTGATTATGTAACAAAATGACAATGGGAAAGTTGAAGAAAAGTAGACTACCAAACCACCAGTAATTATGATTTAGGACATGATGAGGCAAAACAGGATTTACCAATTTTTTTCATTAGACAAATATGCTTGCTATGAGTTTATATGTAAAGCTTTCTTTTTTACTATTAAAGGTATTGACACTGTAATAAAACCAATAAAGAAAACCCCTTTCTTCATGTAAACTCTGAATGATGGAATGGCTGTCTGAAAGGTGTTGAAGTAAAAGGCTTTTTTTGCATATTTGTCGGCATCAGTGAGAGTCAATTATAAAATCTGTCTAGGTTTCTGCTGCCCCGCTCTGTACTCTAACAGTAGTAGGACTCTGGCATTACCATAAAAATATTCACACATTAAGATATTATTGGAAATGGTAGGTTTCCATCATTTAATTCAGAGAAATCTTCAGTCTCGGTTTCCTTCTCCATTTACCCCCAACTTTTAAATTTTACAGTTTTAGTAACAAATTATGATTTTTTTCTAACCAGTGGATTAGTAAAATCCCTGTGTTTGAAGGGCTGGGATTCACATTGTACACCACAAAAACTCCTATTCCTGCCAACCTAATTAACCAGAATAAAGTTCTGTGCTTTTACTCTGGTGCAGCAAAGAGTTTCCTAAAGTCTTGCTACTTCCCATCCTTATACTACACTTTGTGTGGGAATTTGAAAAATCCCTGCTTGGAAACTCTTTAATGTTCCAAATATAGATTTCTACACATTGCTTGTAATTAATTTTCAAAGATAACATTAGTCATACTGGAAGTCCAGCTTCTAATCCTCCTCTGCTTTCATCTATAGACATGGACAATTCATCCATGGTAAAATTTAATTTTAGCTATAATTACAAAAGTTTGAAATTAAATCTCACTAGTGTTATGCTCCCATTAATATGGACAAAAATGGGCTGATGTGCTTAGGATTAATGTGGTGGACAAAAGTAAGATTTCATTTTTAACTTTTATAATTAATTTGGAAAAAAATGTAATAAAGGATTTTGTTTCAGAGAAAGTTCTGACTTTCAAGGAAGACATCGCAGCAATCCATCAAACTCTGACACACTGGAGGAATCCTGCACAAGATAATTGTAAACTAGAGCCCAAATTATTCTCCAAACTGGAAGTAATATATGATAGCTCTCAAACCTGAGACAAAGTCAGACTCAGGTTTGTAGCATATATTTTTAGCTAGATGAAGGTGAGAAGTTTTCTTCAGAGAATCCTGACATGTTACCCATCACAAGATACTCAAGCCAATTATTGACAATCAAAGCCATTCTAAGGAACAGTGTCCCCACAGAAGAGACATCAGCTGTTCAATTCCCATGGGATATTCAACTCCCATTGTTTATTTTATTACAAGTATATAAAAGTATATTTAAGTTATTAAGGGCTACAAAATTAAAACAAATGGACAGGCATACTGAAGCCCAGACTATTAGAAATGCTCAAGTAAATGCAGTCCCTGCTTCTTTCAGTTCTTATTCATTATTAAGGACATTTGTGGTGTGTAAAATAAAACATTCTCAAGGTACTAAGTTTAATCTCAGCCTAGTCTTAAATAATAAGAGTAACTGAGAGACTCAGATTGTCACATACTTTTGGGAGGATGTGGATAAGAGTAACAATCAATACCACTATATTAATTGTCTCATTGGGGAACCATTTGTCACAGTGAAAATGTGGTCCTCATCAGAGAGTGCAGCCTGAATGCTGCAGGACTGATCAATGTGAAAGGAATATACATTATTCCTTTGGTTCGAGGTATACAAGTGATTGGATAATTCTTTTTCTTTTCTTTTTTTTATTTATTTTTAATTTTTAATTGGATATTTTATGTATTTACATTTCAAAAGTTATCCCCCTTTCTGGTTTCCCCTCCTGAATCCCTCTATCCCATCCCCTCTCTTCCTGCTTCTATGAGGGTGCTCCCCCTCCCACCTACCCACTCTCACCTCACCAGCCTGGCATTCTCCTACTCTGAGAAATCGAGCCTTCACAGGACCAAGTTCCTCTCCTCCTTTGATGCCAGACCATGCCATCCTCTGCTACATATATGGCGGGAGCCATGGGTCCTCCATGTGTACTCTTTGGTTGGTGGTTTAGTCCCTGGTAGCTCTGCTTTTCTATGGTTTGTTTATGTCAAACCTTCAGAATGATTACAGCTTATAGAACAAAGATAAAGTGGGTTTAAAGGAAATTTTAATGTTTTGAAGAAGTACTTTCTGGTTTAAAAATCACACATTGGCATTAACTAAATACTCAGTAATCATATGGAAAGGTTCAGATTGTTCAGTCCACATGCCTTTTATTTTATTGAAGTTGAGTATAGTTTAAGAATTCCAAAATTGACTCTCTGTTGGACGAATGAGATTTGGTTGTTACACTGTTGGAGAAATTCCAAATAATCACAAAGTAAAGGATAAAAATTAAAATAAATTTGTATTTAAGACTAATACATAATTATTATCAATTAAATCAAGAGATAAAATACAGAAATGAAGCATCAATTCCTCTTTGGATGAAAGTAAGTGTGTTATTTTTACAAATAACACAAGTTCAATTGCTTTATAAGTGGTATATCTGAAACAAGAGTGGATTTTGGTAAACAAATCAATTAGCGCAATAGCACTATTGCTCATGTAATTATGTTAATTAAAATCTAATTATTCATATGTACACTTTTTATCATTTTCCTTGGTAGCAGATGACTGAAGCACTATCTTTTAGAATAAATTACTAAATGTTGAATGCTTTGAAATGATCTAGCACCGAGTTTTAAGTTTATCCTTTTGAGAGCATCATCTGATATTAAAAAATCTCAGCAGTTGCTGGCACTCACTTTCACATGTCAATGTTATCTTAATTGGTGCCGAAAAGAGCTTGTTGAAAACAATTAAAGATGACATGTAAACCAAAGGGGTAGGGTTGTGGGAAACCACTCACAAAACCTTTATGGCTTTATTTGGTAGAAAAAAGCAAAGATAAACATTTCCAATGAAGAATTGTTGGTTTTGTATAGTTTTGTATATCACTCCCAAAATGTGATATATATATATATATATATATATATATATATATATATATATATGTGTGTGTGTGTGTGTGTGTGTGTGTATGTATGTATGTATGTTGAGTTTTTACTGCATACTTTTAATTTATTTTTTCTTTTTCATTTTTATTAGATTGTTTCTTCATTTACATTTCAAATGCTATCCCAAAAGTCCCCTATACCCTCCCCCTGCCCTGCTCCCCTATCCACCCCTCCCACTTCTTGGCCCTGGCATTCCCCTGTACAAGGGCATATAAAGTTTGCAAGACTAAGGGGCCTATCTTTCCAATGATGGCCCACGAGGCCATCTTCTGATACATATGCAGTTAAAGACGTGAGCTTTGGGGGTACTGGTTAGTTCATATTGTTGTTACAACTATAGGGTTACAGACCTCTTCAACTCCTTGGGTATTTTCTCTAGCTCCTCCATTGGGGGCCCTGTGTTCCATCCAATAGCTGAAGATGAGCATCCACTTCTGTATTTGCCAGGCAATGGCATAACCTCACACGAGATGGCTATATCAGGCTCCTTTCAGCAAAATCTTGCAGGCATGTGCAATAGGGTCTGTGTATGGTGGCTGATTATGGGATGGATCCCTGGGTGGGGTAGACTGAAATTTATAGAGGAGACAGTGGGGAAAAGCCTTGAAGATATGGACACAGAGGAAATATTCCTGAACAGAACAGCAATGGCTTGTGCTGTAAGATCAAGAATGACAAATGGGACCTCATGAAATTGCAAAGCTTCTGTAAGGCAAAAGATACTGACAATAAGACAAAAAGGCCACCAACAGATTGGGAAAGAATTTTTACCAATCCTAAATCTGATAGGGGACTAATATCCAATATATACAAAGAGCTCAAGAAGCTAGACTCTAGAAATTCAAGTAACCCCATTTAAAAATGGGGTACAGAGCTAAACAAAGAATTCTCAACTGAGGAATACTGAAGAACTGAGAAGCACTTGAAAAAATGTTCAACATCCTTAATCATCAGTGAAATGCAAATCAAAGCAACCCTGAGATTCACCTCATAGCAGTCAGAATGGCTAAGATAAAAAATTCATGTGACAGGAGATGCTGGCGAGGATGTGGAGAAAGAGGAACACTCCTCCATTGATGGTGGGATTGAAAGCTTGTACAATCACTCTGGAAATCAGTCTGGCAGTTCCTCAGAAAATTGGACATAGTACTACTGGAAGATCCAGCAATACCTCTCCTGGGCATATACTCAGAAGAAGTTCCAACTGGTAAGAAGGACACATGCTCCACCATGTTCATAGCAGTCTTATTTATAATAGCCAGAAGCTGGAAAGAACCCAGATGTCCCTCAACAGAGGAATGGATACAGAAAATGTGGTATATTTACACAATAGAGTACTACTCAGCTCTTAAACTCAATGAATTTTTAAAATTCTTGGGCAAATGGATGTATCTGGAGGGTATCATCCTGAGTGAGGTAACACAATCACAAAAGAAGTCACTTGATATGCACTTACTGATAAGTGGATATTAGCCCAGAAACTTAGAATACCCAAGATACAATTTGCAAAACAGAAGAAAATCCATAAGAAGGAAGACCAACCTGTGGATACTTCATTCCTCCTTAGAAGAGGGAACAAAATACCCATGGACGGAATTACAGAGACAAAGTTTGGAGCTAAGACAAAAGGATAGACCATCCAGAGATTTTTTTTCTTTTTAAAAACTTATCTGTTTTATGTAGGCACATCACCACTGTCTTCAGACACATCAAAATAGGATATCAGCTTCCATTACAGATGGTTGTGAGCCACCCTGTGGTTTCTGGGAATTGAACTCAGGACCTCTGGAAGAGCAGTCAGTGCTCTTAACCACTAAGCCACCTTTCCTAAGCAAGATTAAAGTAAAAATGAGAAACAGTAAATGCTGTAGAGCAGATACTCCTCTGAATGAGAACAGTACTGATGTTTGCTTTCTAGGTCTCTGCTCCCAACTTGCCTTAAGTGCTGTTGTGTTTTGAACTCTTCTGCACATCAAAATGTAACACCTGTTAAAAGATGAGGTCAGGTGGGGTGGGGGAGGGGATATCCTCATGGAGATTGGGGGTAGGTATGAGATGCGGAACAGTTAGGATGTGGACAGGGGGTGAATAAAATCTGCCATGAAAAAAATTAAAAAATAATAATAGAAAAAAAGAAAACAAATTCTCATGGTCATATTGGTAGCCAAAATATATCAAATAATATACTGAAAAACACAAATGATTTCAGTGCTCCCATGTAACTCACAAAATAGATGTTTAATTTTTCATTTCTGTTTACTCCATCAATTATTTCTGTTTGGTTCTGAATAAAAACAAAAAGAAAGAAAGTTCAGAGGAAGACAGAATCTAGAGGTTTAGACCAATGCTTTAAATATATCTTACTCACTCCAGTCATACAAATGGAATAATCACAGATTTTATCCTGAAGAGAGGTGTGTACAATCACTTTTCTATCTCTTTTCTTTCTCTAAGTCAAGTGGAGCAGACAGTTTCTGTATAGACTTGTGGTTTTTAGTTAGTCTATGTTCTAAACCAGAAGAACTCTATTGCTATTTGCTCATCAAATCACCTGCAGTAAAAAGGAAGTTTACGTACCCAGTCAATTAGTCTGCAGAACTTCAAATTTCATATATGATGTGATAAAATATTTCTAAAATAGAAAGACTATTTCTGTAAGGTAACACTATAACTATTCACAAGATATGCAGAGCGCATACCACAAAAAACTAGGATTTGTGCCCTTTCTCAAAATTCTTGTGAAGCAAGAGGAAAAAAAAAAAAGGAGTTGGTGATGTTCGATGTGACTTCAGTACCTCCCAGAAAAGTTCACTCCTACTTCAGCCTTTCCTACAAGGAGGAACTAAAGCACAATCAGGTCCTTTCTACTCTTTTTAGGCTCTGTAAAGGTTTGTTCTTGATTTGATAGTTCTTATTCACGAAATAACATTTCAAACAGTTGTGTATTCTAGATTGTTCCTCCCCTTTTAACTTTATTTAGTTTGCCCATTATGTTTTGGAGCTATTATTCAACATTTTTAAGATGGAGTAAGAGGAGTCTATACATTTTCTTAACTCTGAAAATTCATGTAGTTTTTCAAATAACAGTGCCTTCGACCACTGTCCCCTCAAATATACTAGGTGCAAAATTTTTCTCTTTCAACAACCCAATAAAAATATGATAGATAACTCCATATTATTCCACATATTTATACATTCATTTTCCATTCTGTACATATGTCTATAACAACACAAAATAGTTATCCTATCGCATCTTTAATGTTATATCCTTTTCTCTGCAATACCTTTTCTATTCCTCAGCCTTGAAACAAAGTTTAAATTTATTTATTTTTTCTTTTATTTCAATGAGTACTGACAACGTGATAGTTTCATGCATGTGTGCACTGTAAGGTTAGTAAAGAATCCCATTATTATAATTTAGTACATAATCTTCTTGTTATAGAAACAAAATGCCTGACAGCAGGTAGTTAAGGAATGGAAGAATTATTTCGACTCACAGTACAACTGTCCTTGCATCAGTCAGAGGAAGTGAAGGCAGCAGAATACTGTTATATCCACCTTTGCAATGAGAGATAAAGAGAGTGGGGAGAGGGAGGGGTAGGGGTAGGGTGTGGAAGAAGTTTCTAGCTAATTTCTCCTTTATATGTAGTTTACAATGTGGTGAAGGGAATGATCTTGCCCACTTGTAGGGTGGGACTTCCCACTGAGGTAACCTATTCAAGATAAGCACCAAAGGCCACCTAATTGAGATAATTCCTAGAGGTAGGTTCCAGAAGCGTCTCTCCAAAGTGATTCTAGATTTGGTCAAATCCTTGTCATTTTTCTTAGCAAGAAATTTCAAATTTCATTCTTTCGGTAAATTTGAAATATAGAAAACTTAACTATCAAGGTAGTCAACTGCTGTCCAGGGAGCAGTAGAAGCTTTTCCTACAGTCTAACTGAAATTCCATACTTTTTATATATTAATGTTATACTTTTTCTTGTCCACATCTATGACCAGTCCCTGGTTTTATTTTTTATTAATGTAATTATTTATTACCTTTATACCCCGATTGTGGTACTCCAACCCTTCTTTCCTTCCAGTCCCACCCTTCCAAACACCCCCATTAACTCTTGCCCTTCTTTTAGAAAAGAGACAGCTCCCTTGAATTAACAACCCCACCCTGGGACATCCAGTCACAGTAGGCCTAAGCACATCCTGCCCCCACTGAGGCTCAACCTGGCAGTCCAGTTAGGGCAAGGTGATCCAATGGCAGGCAGTAGAATCGGAGGCAGTCTCCACACAAGTTGTCATGGACCCACAAGAAGACTAAGCTACAGATCTACTATGAATGTGTAGGGGCCTAGGTCCAGTCAGTACAGGATAACCATGCTACAATTCCCAGACCCAAAGAAACTAAGTAATAAGAACTGTCTAAGGAAGGATGCATGAACCTCATTAAGAAGGGGAAAACAAATAGCCATTGGAGGTGGCAGAAGAGAGGGAACTGAGTAGAAGAGGAAATGAGGAGTGGGACAGGGAAGGGAATCAGGTGGTGGAAGAGGGATAGGAATGAGAACAGCAATTGATAGGGAGGCTTCTCTTGGAGTAGCTGGAGACCTGCAACTGGGGAGGTTCTGGGAGTCTATGGGGGTTACCTTAGCTGAGATTCCTACCAGTGAGGGATTTGAAGACTAAAGTGGCTACCTCGTGAAGGCATGTGGAATAGGAGGATATCAACCCATCCACAAAACTTCAATGCAAAAATGTGTCCTGCCTACAAGAAGTATAGTAGTAAGATGGAGCAGAGATTTAGGAAATGGTCAGGCAATAACTGGTCCAACTTGAGACACATTCATGTAGGAAAGCAAGTCCATGGCACTATGAAGGCTACTCTGCTTGATTGCAGACAGGAGACTAGCATAACTGTCTACTAAAAGGCTCACCCACCAGTGGATGAATGCAGAGCAGTTTTTAACAACTTATTTTTCAAGTTTATAAGATGAATTTCTTTTCTTTTTTTAATTAATAATTTCCTTCATGTACATCTCAAATGATATCTCACTTCCAGGTTACCTCTCCACAATATCAATTTTTTAGGTTACACAGTGGCTTAAGATTAAATGTAAATGAAGAAAATATCTAATAAAAATGAAATTAAAAAAAAAAAGATTTGTTTCTCTTCTGGGTAGTGGTGGTGCATGCCTTTAATCCCAGCACGTGGGAAGCAGAGGCAGTCATATTTCTGAGTTCGAGGTCAGCCTGGTCTACAGAATAAGTTTCATGACAGCCAGGGCTACACAGAGAAACCCTGTCTCAAAAAACCAAACAACAACCAAAAATGTATCTTGGGTATTCTAAGCTTCTGGGCTAATATCCACTTATCATTGAGTGCATATCATGTGTGTTCTTTTGTGTTTCTGTTACCTCAGTCAGGATGATATCCTCCAGATCCATCCATTTGCCTAAGAATTTCATAAATTCATTATTTTTAATAGCTGAGTAGTATCCATTGTGTCAATGTACCATATTTTCTGTATCCATTCTTCTGTTGAGGGACATCTGGGTTCTTTCCAGCTTCTGGCTTTGTTCCTTCTTAGAATGGGGAACAAAATACCCATAGAAGGAGTTACAGAGACAAAGTTCAGAGCTGAGACCGAAGGAAGAACCATTCAGAGACTGCCCCACCCGGGGATCCAGCCCATTAATAACCACCGAACCCAGACATTATTGCATATGCCAGAAAGATTTTGCTGACAGGACCATGATATAGCTGTCTCTTGTGAGGCTATGCCAGTACCTACCAAATACAGAAGTGGATGCTCACAGCCATCTATTGGATGGAACACAGGGACCCCCAATAGAGAAGCTAGAGAAAGTACCCAAGGAGCTAAAGGGGTCTGCAACCTTATAGGAGGAACAACAATATGAACTAACCAATACCCCCAGAGCTTGTGTCTATAGTTGAATATGTAGCAGAGTTTGGACTAGTCAGCCACCAATGGGAGGAGAGGCCCTTGGTCTTGTGAAGATTATATGGCCCAGTACAGGGGAATGTCAGGGCCAGAAGTGGGTGGATTGGGGCCAGGGAGGGGGGAGTGTATGGGGGCCTTAGGGAGAGCATTTGAAATGTAAATGAAAAAAAATCTATAAATAAATAAATAAATAAATACATAAATACATAAATACATAGGAAAAAAATTGATTCTCTGAGCTGGGCAGTGGTGGCACATGCCTTTAATCCCAGCACTTGGGAGGTAGAGGAAGGTGGATTTCTGAGTTAGAGGCCAGTCTTGTCTAGAAAGTGAGTTGCATGACAGCAGGGCTATACAGAAAAACCCTGATTCGAAGAAAAAAAAACAGTATCCAAATATGTATTTTTATTTTGGATATTCAGATATTGTATATTTTTGTTTTGAAATCTTCCTCTGTCTTCTATTATGGCTTCTTTCTCTGCTAATATGATCTAACTTTCTTTAATCAGAATATCATATTTACCTCAAAAGATGTTATTCAAATAACTCCTTTGAACCTTGGCTGTTAAACTCATATAGTGCAACAATAAAGATTGTATTTTATTGGCTTCCCCTGAGTGCTCATCATATTTTTTTCGTTGGCATTTTAAGTGACTTTGGATTCTTATATTTTTCATTGTTGAATACTATGCATATGTATTATACTTTCTTTATTCATTCATATCTAGGTAGATAATTTGTTTCCATTTCCTGCCTATATTTCCAGGTGCTACAAAGAAACAGTAATGCATATGTACCACAGGTATTCTGGGATATGCAACTAGAGAAATGAAGGTAGATCATAAGGTCATAAGGTAATTTTCCTTTTTTTCTTCTGCCCATACTTTCTTGAAAACTGTCTGCACTCATTTAAATTTACAACAATGTGAAAATGCTTTCGTTTGCCACAGTTTTGGCAGCACTTTTGTTTATAGTGTTTTAAAATTTATTGTGGTTTGCTATTGAGTATTGAAGTTGCCATATTCATGCTGACTATTAATGCTCTGTCAGACTAATTCACCATAAATAGTTTTTGCCATTGTATAAAGTGACTATGTTGATATTAAATCTTCAACCATAAAAATATCTATAATTTGATATAAATTGGAATTTTTACCACCACCCTATCCCTGACTTCTTTTCCCCTTCCTCCTTTTCCTCTTCCTCCTCCTCCTTCTCTTCTTCCCTCTCACCTCTTCCATCCTCTTCCTCTGTCTTCTCCTTCTCCATTTCCTTTTTCTTCTCCTTTATCTCCTTCAAATCCTCCTCCTCCTCCTCATCCTCCTTCTTCTTCTCCTCCTCCTCCTCCTTCTCCTCCTCCTCCTCCTCCTTCTCCTCCTCCTCCTCCTCCCTCTATTCCTCCTCCTCCTCCTCCTCCTCCTCCTCCTTCTCCTCCTCCTCCTCCTCCTTCTTCTTCTTCTCCTCCTCCTCCTCTTCCTCCTCCTCCTCCCACTCCTCCTCCTCCTTCTTCTCTTCCTCCTTCTCCTCCTCCTCCTTTTTCTCCTCCTCCTTCTCCTCCTCCTCCTCCTCCTTCTCCTCCTCCTCCTCCTCCTTCTTCTTCTCCTCCTCCTCCTCCCTCTATTCCTCCTCCTCCTCCTCCTCCTTCTCCTCCTCCTCCTCCTTCTTCTTCTTCTTCTCCTCCTCCTCCTCTTCCTCCTCCTCCTGCTCCTCCTCCTCCTTCTACTTCTCCTGCTTCTTCTTCATTATATAATTTAATGTCAAAGAAATGTTTCTTTTAATTTCATTAAGAAATACCTGGACCTCAAAATTCCATAGATAACTTTGGTGAATTTGTTTTCCTTTCCATGAGTGACTAACTCAATGATATAACACAAATGAAAGGAGCTCTGTATATAGAAAGCTTAGCATTATTTAAAATTTAAGCTGTTTTCTGTATCCTTTTTTTGTTGTTGTGTTTTGTTTGTTTTTTGTTTGTTTGTTTGTTTGTTTTTGAGACAGGGTTTCTCTTTGTAGCCCTGGCTGTCAGGAACTCACTTTGTAGTCCAGGCTGGCCTCAAATTCAGAAATCTGCCTGCCTCTGCCTCCCAAGTGCTGGGATTAAAGGTATGCGCCACCAACACCCAGCATGTTTTCTATATTCTTTACAACATCTCATTTTGAATGACTTGGTGTATGATCAGGGGCTTGTGCAGACATCAGTTTGCCAGCTCACTTTTCAAACCCTTATATTGTTTTAGGAGTAGGCTCAGCATGTATGTGTGTGTTGGGAGGGTGTTGGTATGTGATGTGTGTGTGTTTGTGTTGTGGTGTCTGAGTGTGCGACATAGTAAGCTTGTGTGGTGCATGGTGTGTGGTATGATATAGGTGTATGTGTATTTTTAATTGCTATTCACACAGTTGCAATTGTGAAATTTCACCATAATCTGTTGAATCTGTACATTTTTACATTTGCCTGTTCCTCTACACATTGGAGACAAGATTCCAAGTAGAGGCTCCCAGCCTTTTGTTCATTTCTCCATAACAGGACTAGGCTTTGATCATTACAGTATTATAGTTAGGTGATGAAGTTTGCAGGTAGAGAAGGAAGAGGAGACAGAGGATGTGGAAGAGAACAGAGGGAGGGAGGGATTGGAGGAGAAAGGGAGGGGGAAGAAGGAGGCACAGGGGAAGGGAGGGAGAGAGAGAGAGAGAGACAGACAGAGAGAGAGACAGAGAGAGAGACAGAGAGAGAGACAGAGAGAGACAGAGAGAGACAGAGAGAGACAGAGAGAGACAGAGAGACAGAGAGACAGAGAGACAGAGAATTGTCAATTATTCAGGTTTATTTCTCAAACAGTGTAGGGCATACATATGAAGAATGTAAGAATGTTTTAATTAATAGAATGAATGGAAGATATGGAAGATGAGCACAGTAGTTGTTTGTAATATTTCATTTATTAATAATTTATTGTTTGCCTTTTCAGATTTTCATATGATGAGATTCTTTGATATATATTTGATCATCATTTAAGCAGTAGGCAATGGCACTGTAGTTATTTCAATTGAAAGCCACATCCCTTCTTGGAATTTGAAGACTACACACTCACACTCACACACACACACACACTCATACTGCCCATACACACACACACACACACACACACACACACACATGCTCAAATACTACAAAATGTTGTTTTTCTGATTGTCATAGATTAAAGATGGGTTTGATGAAAAACCAGTTTCAATTTAAGATTTATTATTATCTTAATAATAATAAATGAAAATTGTTTTAATTTAGGGTTTTATATTTTTTCAGAATTTTGGATTTCTCAAGATGCTTTATAGTATTAACCTCAATGCAAGTATCTTAATTTATTCTTTAAATTATGATACTTGAGTAAATTAGAAACATTTGAATGGTAATGTTTTATCAGATTATAAAATATCTATTATCCTAAAAGTACAAAGAGTAAAATAACTGTAAAGTGAGCATAGATATTGCCGAAAGTATCACAAGAAAGCACCTCCTCATGAAATTCAAATTAGCCCAATTCCATCAAATTTAAAAATAATTCAATATACTTCTCAGATCTGAAAATTTCAAAAAGATCTTTCTGTGCATTTCAAACCATATTTTGGAAATAGTTTTATGATCACATTTCTACAGGTATTTCAAACTAAGTTCTTTACCATCTAAAATTCAAAGTAGTGATATTCTAAACACCCAAGAAATTACAACATCTACCCTTTTGCCAGGGAGTAATTGAGGCTAAGATAAAAGTTACAGTCCACGAAAGGCTGAATATTGATCTGTTCATTCTGCCTCCATTATTGCTGATCTTTCAGGATTTAAATATCGATTGGGTACTGCCATTCCAATAAGCAAGAGGAAGGCTCATCCACATTGCAATGTTGGGCAAACGAAAAAGAGTTTTAACCTTAATAAGCCTCTGGCCTAGTTAGAAAATGCCATGCTCATTCTAAATCTTCAGCCTAGCTATGAAAAAATTAATAATTTATTAAAACGTATTTTATTACAGGGCTTTCCCTTCTGTCTCTCTGGCAAGGTGCCAGAGTACACCATGAAGTAACAGTTGGAAAATGACCTCTACTTTGTCAAATGAGTTGTTTCTTCAGTTTGGCTTCATATTAATCATTCACTTGAAAAAAATGCCAGAGACACTTCTCAGGATGGCTCTTCCTTCATGCTCAGTGTGGCTCTTTGCCAGGGTCTAATATGACATCAGAGTGATGTTAATGTGGTCGTGGCCGCCGTAGTGGAGTTATAATGCATCACTCTGATGATATATTAAACATTGACTTAGAACCTGAATATATAATTGTTCATGACAGAGAGAAACATGATTTAAGATTTTCCCTGCCCCTCTCTTCCACATTCTCCCATCCCCAAACTGCTGAGGTTACATGTTCTTTCACTGTGTCCCTCTCATGCCAAACACTGTATCCATAATACATGCATAAAGACCTAGGAAACCCTATTTGTTTGCAGTATTTTAACACAGACTCAAAAGCCTGTATTTAAAACAGACTCAAAAGGCCTTCATTTTGGTTTTTTTTTTCTTATAAAGTGGACTTGATTTTTCTCTTCTTCCCAAAACATGGTACGGTGCTAGTTAAACATTAAATGCCCAATTGTTCATAGATCAAGAAAACATAAAGCTTGCCCTGATATGTCCCACACTGAAACACATTTGTTTTCAATCTGTCTAAAACCAGTACTTCTAAATGTTCAGCCAACCTGTCAGGGACAAAATATCTTTCAAATTTTAGCAACCCAGCAAAATCAACTTCTGCCAGATTGTCTTATTGACACTTATTTTTTATAATAATCAGCAAAAAAGTATGATTGTGAAGAAAATCAGAAAGCAATAAGTTCTTGTTGCCCTTGAGCCTTTATATTCATCTTTTTCTCTTTCTTGGAATATTGGAACCATCAAGAAGGTGATGCTGATAAATGTTTTCCTAAATTTATCATCCTAAGAAGACTCTACATGCACCAATCTCCCGTTATTTCAATTTTCAGCTTTCTAACATTCGATATTGCTGGGGCTTGTATATTTTAGGAAAGTTTACTATTCACTGTTAAATAACAATACTATGTAGTGTATTTTTCTAGTTTTATTTATAAAATATTTGAAAAATAATTGCTGCTAAAAGTAATGAGATTCGTCTATTTCTTTATGACTTTTTTGTGCAATCATAGAAATTTTTCAGGAGAAAATTCTACTCTTGTTCTGAAAAAGAAAGCTCTCCATGAAGTAGAATTTTAGGTTATTCTCTTGTTTAGTGTTTGAGATTGACTATATTTAGCAGAGTCTGTAGGTCAAATTTAGACTAGTATCTTTCTGTATTTGTTTTACACTGTACCGAGTAAAAGTTTTGTCTTCCACTTTATATTTATTATTTTCCCATATTTTGGTGAGGGTTGTTCTAAGAAGACCTCACCTTTATAAAATTTCCTTAAAAAGCAGAAATTACAATATGTTTTACCCCCAAACCAGAGCACAGGCATTTCAGTTTAGTGCAGATCACAGTGCAGATACTTCAAGCCACGCTTGTTTCAGAACAAGGTTTAAAATCATGAACAAAGACCACAGAGGGCATGAATTCTAGAAATATAACTGCATTAGAGTAAGGCTGGATTGGCCAGAGTGTTTTCATGATGGTTGTTGTTGGTCTACTTTATTGTTCTCTTGGGATGTTTTCAATCTAAAAACTCGTCCAGTTGTGTTGATCTAGAATGTTTTAACAGTGCAGATGCATGTTTATGGTCTTATGATGCATCAGATTGAAGGAGGTAGAAGATTATGTAACAAATGTACAATTACTTTAAGTAAACTCTCACACACACACACACACACACACACACACACACACACTATAAAGTAAAATAATCTTAAACCTCTAGGATAAGGATTTCATAGTTTTCTAAAATTTTATTGCATTTTTCAGATTGCTACTGTGAAGGGGGATGCTGGAGTGGTGAGGCAGGGGTAAGTGAGTGGGTGGAGGAGCATCCTCATACAGGCAAAGGTGATGGGTGAAAGGGGGGATGAAATGGAGGGTTTGTGGAGGGGTAACTGGGAAAGGGGGTATCTTTTGAAGTGTAAATGAATAAAATTATTTATAAAAAGCAAAATCTCACTTAAAATGTACATTCTTAAATAGGATTCAGTCATCTAATTTACTATTTTCTAGAGTAGATTTCTGAGTTAGTTTATCATTTATGATTGATTATATTAAATGTTCAGAATTCCTGGAGAGAGAGAGAGAGAGAGAGAGAGAGAGAGAGAGAGAGAGAGAGAGAGAGAGAGAGAGAGAAGAGAAGAGAAGAGGAGAGGAGAGAGAGAGAGAGAGAAAGAGAGAATCCCTGAATATATTATAAGACAGTTGGTAACTCAAAATTCATTATCAGTGTTGTGATTTTAAGCACAATATAATTTTCTAAGAATTTTAACTTTATTCACATTGTATGATAATACTACCTACTACCTCTGTCCTAGATAGTTATTAAATTGTGTAACCTAGCCAGTGTTATTCCTTTACCAAGATGTACCACCTAAGTATACAAAATAGTCAAATCCTATGCAGATTTTATTTCTCTAGAAACAGTCTAATAAAGAGAAAAAATATGAAAGCATTACTCTTAAGTGAAAAAATTTTGAACTATCACTCTGAAGTCAAGCATCTTTGAATTTCACCCTTCTGGGCTTCACATCTTTTCATGAGTGTATAGCACCTTTCTAGGCCACACAGTGAAGTGTAAGTTGCATCATACCCCTCCTGCTGCCCCATTGGCTTCAGACACTGCAGCCTTCCTTACTGGCCTTTGTTCTGTGCTGCTGTTGCTGCTGCTTCTTTATTTGGGGCTTGCAGTGGCATTCTCAGTTTCAATATCTGATGTATTCCTTATTAGCCCTAAAGGCCCATGTTAGAGAATTTTATTTAAAGTCAATTAAACCATAGGCTATACATCTAAGTTCACTGTAAATATTTCAGCTATATAAACCAATTCCATTCATGGTTATGCTTTAATTGTAATAAATACGTCTCCTATGGTACGAATGCCAGAATCTACTCTCAGGGACAATATATCAGAAAAAAATATATCCATTAAAACATTTTATACCCAATATTTAACCTAGGATCTAAGTAAATAAATAAATACCTTCTATTAAGACTTAGAATATTTTTTAAAGTATTTTTTTTAATTAAGGAGTTTCTAACACATTAAATGTGCATGTAAGAACAGTAATCCAAGAGGCAAAGATATTGGAACCATTTGCTTTTGTGATATATTTCCTCTGACATTTTTTGTTTATGTTTTTGGCATATAAGAAATGATATTCTGGATTGCTGAACTATCCCACATTTGTTGCTTTTATTTGTGAGACACAGAACACCAGTCATTCTGTATAGAAATTAGAACCTCATGAAAAATAAGAGCAAAGATATTTGAAGAACAAATAAGATTAAAATATATCACAGTGGGAACTTGTGTAAACCAATAGTGGCCTGGTCTGAGGTGAATCCTAGGAAAAAAATTGGATTGTTTTTCTATCCATTACTGATTGCATGGAATGAAAAATTGCTTTAGTTTCTATTGAAGGAGTCCATGATCACTTGTTACCCTACTTTTTCATAGAAAAACATATTGATTCTGTTTCATAAGGACATGGCTACCACAATTTTAATATGTTCATCATCTATATGAAATATTAGTCTGGCTAATGAACACCTGTTTATCATGTATTAGAATATGTATTAAAATAATTTTAGAAAAGTCACAATTTCAGATCTACCATAAATAAAGTTTATTTTGGACTCTTCAAAAATATACTTCAGTATAGAACTGCTGATTATCAAATACAATTTAATAAATCATGGAAGTACTACCATGTACATCGATAATATTTTCACAAATAAGGCCAATTATTGTATATCCAAACACAGTTGCTAGAAAGTCTGCATTAATGCATATATAAAACATGTAACTTCAAATTGTTAGCATAATGGTTGCAGTTGCTTAGCTTGAAATTAGTGGCAGAGTCATGCGAGTTAGAATCTACCTTGGCTTATTCTTATCCATTGACAAAGTCACACTATTTACCTCAGTCAGTATTGTACATCATATCTAACTTTTACTTAGCAATTTTGACTCTATATATACATATATGTATACATTATATATATGTAGGCACACACACACACACACACACACACACACACACACACACACATAATGGATTCAAGCACAAATAATCTTCAAGACATCTTATGAGCTGTATAATTTGGGGCGGTATAAGGAATGTTCAAAAGCCACAGTATTGTGGGCACTGTGTTAATAAAAACACTTTCAAATGTTGATAAAATGTGTGTGCAGCTCTTCCCCCCTAATATTCTACATTTTACTGAAGGAGTCTGTGGCAAATTAGCAAGGTCTCTAGCAGAATTTAAATTCTCATTGACCAATGGAATTCCATTAACACAAAAGCGTGACATAGTTGAGATTTATACTGCCAGAAACTCTCTTTGATTTATAATCTGGTAATCCTTTTATCCTCCATTTATATGCAGTATAACTTGATGTAAGTGAAAGAATGTCTCTGCTAATAGAATTCACATATATTGGACCAAGACATTTTTAGATCATAAAGGCTGTGTGAAAAGGGGGGAAAGGGAAAACGAGAGCCTGGTCATGATGGATGATGGGGTCTGGTTTTAACATGGTCTTATAAAAGGGAATTCTGGTTACAACCACTCAGTTTAAACAATTTGACTGGCATAGCATTCTCTGTAGATGATATTACTCCCTAAATTCAGCCCACATAAAGTATTTTACTAGTACTAAAACCACAAGCAAGTTTAGACACTTGTAACTTTGTAATAGTTTATATTTAAAAATAAAGTTACATGAACTTGTTAAGTGTTTGAGAGTGAAGAAAAGAATAAAGGACCAGGAGGAGATGAAGAATCACAAGCATCTTCCTAAGCGTCAGAGAATTCTGGGACAGGGAAAGCTCAGTACAACTAAGACCTTTTGCCTACCTTACTGCACCTACAGAATCGACATCTTTCAGACACATAGCCCACAATACAAGAGCAGACTGTAGAGTAAGAATCACGTTGTGTGTGTGCATTTAGGCTTCTCCTATGACCTACACTCTTCTCTAGCCCATGGTTTTCTACTTCTTGGCCATGTACAATATTTGGTTCTATAATTTCCCCCCACTTCTCTGTTGCTGAATAATTAAACCTGTTTTTGTCATTTTCTACATTTTAAAAAGTGGTTTTGAAAAAAAATTATTTCCACTATTTTTCTAAACACTGTACGATTCCCAATAAACTCCATGAATGTGTGCCAGGACTAGTGAGGGATAAATCCCTGCTGATTCTTGATATATAAGCATAACATTCCATCTAATTATTAGAAGGCCTTACATGTATTGTAGTTCAAAATCAGATGATTGCAGAATATTTATATTTGTATCTTTGGTTCTCATATTTTGTTTTAGAAGGTACAATACATTAGATTTTCAAAGTATTAAGTTGTTAAGTGGTAAATAAATATAAAGTCTACCTAGAACACTTAAAGTCTGTTGGTCTATAATAAGATCATAGAACCTTCCAAATATAGAATGTAGCTCAGAATTTCTGTGGCATTCTTTTATTTTTCTGGGTTTGAACAAAATTATCTCACAATATGTCTTTGCTGTGTTGGGATTTATTATTTAAAAATTTACACTACATGGTTTCTTTGATATTAAATAAATTGGTATTAAACATTTTATGATATGTTCACCCATCCAGCTAAAGCATTAAAACAAATCTCACAGTAAACCATATGAAAAGAAATCAAAATAACTCTTTGCAGTAGATAATGATTAAAATAGAGACTCATAACTGGTAAGGCTGCAGAGATTAAGAGCTTGTTGGGTGTTCAAAGCTAGATTGGACATATCTTTCCTAAGGCTTCCAAGACTCAAGGATCACCCCATAAGATGGAGTGTGAAGATTATAAACTAGAGAGGAAGTGGATGACGACTGTAGACCAGTGTCATATGTAGGCAGTAAGCTCATTTGTACTCACAGTATTTGTGATGACCTGCACAAGACCTACATATGCTGAAGCTATAAAACCTAATAGTGTGGAGGGGCCAAGTCAGTACGAAATCACAGCACTAACTGAAGAGATACTGGAAACTGAGTGCTCCTGGTAAAGGGAGAGTCAATTGCTGTCAAGACTGTGGACCCTGTAATAACCACATTTCAATGAAATGTAGTATGGCAAGAGGATGTGGCAGCACAAATTCAACAAAATTTGAGTTCTTAAAAAGGAATATAATGGTTGTTGGTTTGGACAGAGCAGATTGGGAGGATTTGGCAGAGTTTGAATATACCATCAGAGTACATTGTAAGAAATTCCCAATGAGTTAATAAAATATTTCCAAAAGTACTACTATGCTACATAGTTTCAGAAGTAGGATAATAAATATGATTAACAGATACTATGATATTAGCAGTTGGATACTATTTTTATAAGTGACTCAAAGGAAAAAAAAATAAAGGCAGTAATAAATTGAAAAGCCCGAATGAGAAGTAGGTGAGAGTAGTAGACAGGGTATGTAAGCGATATTCACTGAGACCTTGTACAGTGGAAATAATGGCAAGCTACTCTTCTTCATGATGATATTGAATAAGTTTCAAAGTATCTTGCATTCTGAAGGAAGACTCTCACACCACAAACTTTCTGCCTCACATTTTGAGCACATTGTTAAGCCTGGTATCATAAAAGTACTACAACTAACTCTTTCTCTATTAAAATGCATATATTTATTATTAATTATTATTAAATTTCTTAATTTTAGAGTATTAGAGGACACTGTGGAAATTTTGTTGACTCATTAGAAAGACCTAATATGATTTTCTGCACAATGAGACACAGTATTAAAAGCCTGTATTTATTGTGTTAATTTTAAGCCCCCATTTGAACTGTTATGTTAGAGGAGAATGTGAAAAAGGTAAATCTAAAAGTTAAACTGAAAGCCTTGGCTTTTCAGCTTTCCAATTTGCTGAACACGCATAAGAACTTCTTGCTGCCGCATACATACTCTGCAAAACCACAGGACTCCTTGTTTTTCCTGATGCTTTCTTAGTTTTCTTTTAATCCTTCTTATCTTCCCTTCCTCTGCAATATTCTTTCTAGTCCAACCACACACTTTGAACTTTACCTGTCATTATATAAGTTCTGAATTTCATTCATTGTTCACAATGATGACCAAAGACACATAATTAAATTTCCTTCTAAGGCAAGTAACATTTACTGAATTATCATATATTATAGCAGTTCATGATTCAGTCAGAGTGAATCAAATAAAATAGTCGTTACATTTCATATTCTTCCCTTGACTTGTGATCTGGTTGTACTGAAATAAAATTAGGATGTTGCTTGGAATTAATTTAAGCATTAGGCTGCATTATACTAAGAGTACTCATCTTCCTAGTGCCTCACAGTAATGCATTATGCCCGACTTTCTAGATAATGGTTACCTCCTTGATACAATAAAATAATACCGTAACTGCATTCAATTTTTTCAGCAAAATACACTTAATTCTGGTAATGATAAAAAAAAAAATCAGGGCATTGCAATGTTGGAAGATCTGCCATTTTGAACAAGAACTCGGCATTGTAGTTTATCTGTTATAATATGGAAAAAGTTCAGTTATTGATTATAACTATTATAGCATCTTGAATTACAATAGGCTAAACAGGGGACAAGGCTTTAGCTTGACATTCCAGAATTAGCTTAATTCTTTGCTGGGACATTTTTCAAGAAGACTGTATATGTGTACACTCATGTATATCTAACCAAATATTAATTCAGTGAAGAATAAAATGTGTTATCTATGTATAAACACAAATTTAACATTGAAGAAATTTCTCAACTCTTATTTTAGAAAAGTGAATTTCTTAAACCTGGGGACAATGGTTCTCTCCAGAGGTCTGGGTAGCAGCCAATACATCTGTAAGTATAATTACAGGTTAATTGTGTAAAGTGTTTTAATATAACTTGATAGATGTTAGATAATTCAAAAATTTCAATTTAATTATTATTATTAGTTTTAAAATCTTACAATTTGTAGGAAAAGATACTGATGTTTTTTATTGTAGTTATTAATCTGTAAAATGGATATTTTTGTCAGTATTGCTGCATAGAGAAAGATAAAGAAAAAATAACAATTTTGCACATGGTACACAAAAAATGGCAAGATTGTACATAAATTGTCACAATCAACTTCCCATCTTTTACCTTCCATATGCATTTTTCATATTTTAAAGGTATCCCATATTTGTGGAGATTATAATTTTATTGTATTTCTTAAAATGAGTGGATTATCAAGACTGTCTAGAATTTTTAATACATGGCTTCATTTCATAAAATATCAAAATCTTATAACAATTTTGACTTATATATTTTTGTTGTCTCTTAAATCCTTCTATCTCACTGGATTTTCTATTTTTTCTTTATGGTAAATAAGGCAGTGTTTCATTTTTATTTAATCTGTATCCTCTCACTGGCTAGCTGAGTATGAGAAACAGTTTTAATTAAATATACATTTGATGATTTTAAAGTGTATTCAGTGATCAAGTTGTTACATATTTTTCTTTTTCTTTTCATTTAATATCGTTTTTCCAAACATGCATTTATTAAATGTAAAACAATTAATAAATTGATTATTATTGATCAAACTTTATTTTAAGAACCAAATTGACAAACATGATATCTATAATCAGGACTCACAATAAATATAATAAAAAATATTTAGAAATAAATTAAGCACCCAAGATTCAGTCAAATTATTTGGGAAAAAAGGAAAAATTATTTTGGCTTATGGTCAGTATAATATGATAATGGTTCAAATGAATTTGCAGATCAGAGTGGTTGTATATCATTATCTAGGTATTATAGGATTCAGTCGTGGACTCTGAACTCATTTTATGTTCTAATTGACAGAAAGATTTCAAGTTTGTATTCTTATTATGTAGTTTATCTCTTTGGAAGCAACCCAGTGTTAGTTTTTATCTCTAATTAAAGTAGCAAAACTACTGTATAAGAGTAGAAAATAACTACAACCTGGAGACTAGAAAGTTTTCTGTAATTTATCAAAGGTAAAGCTTCTTAATCATTGAGAACCTACAATTACCACTATAACTTGGTTTTGTTTTTACATTTATGTTCACTGTCTCTCTGTCTCTGTCTGTCTGTCTGTCTGTCTGTCTGTCTGTCTGTCTGTCTCTCTCTCTCTCTCTCTCTCTCTCTCTCTCTGTGTGTGTGTGTGTGTGTACATGTGTACGTGTGTACGTGTGACTATTGAAAACAGGTAGCCATGGCTCACAAAGGAAAATCTTTAAGTGTTGGCTCTTTCCACTATGTGTGACCTGGACACCAAACCCAGGTTGTAGACTTATTTACACATTTCTTTCACTTGCAGTCTCAGTGGCCTCTCCCTTTAATTTTTAATCATGAAAATATCTGAAAGAAAAAAAAAACACTGTAGGAAAGGGTAACCATTTTTATACTCATATATTTACGTTGTAAAATAATTGGATGTCAGACAAAGAATTGCTTGTCATATTGTGCTATTAATATATTTTAAAAAGAACCCAACCTGCCTTCATGAGTTACTGTAACCTATTGTCTTCTTGCAAGATTTTCCAATAAGATTTAATAAGACTCTTATGCTTGCTGTCTTGAGCAGTACAGGCTGTTAAACTCAATTTGCAAGAAAAAATATTCAGGTATAAAACCTGATAATCTGTATCCCTTTAGAATCAAACGTCATTTTTACCAAAATATTTTAACATGCAAAATTGCTTCTTGAGAGATGTTTGCCATGATAAAGTGACAGAAAACTACATTTTCATTGTAATTATAAGTGACTTGTGGTGTTAACTTTTTATAATTTAAAGGTATTCTCCACTCTGACAGCTCTTCCACGTTGAATTATGCATCTCATCCTCTTAAATAGTTCTGCTGGCACAAGACAGCTGAGATGAAGTTGTCTTTCTAAAATAATTGCTCCATGGAGCATCCATTATACCTTCAGAAAAATGTATTCCTTGACTTCTACAAATTATAGACTAGCCTATAATGGGTATTTTTGACAGCTATTAGTTTAAAAAAATCTGAGCAGTAAAATGAGTATTGATATCACAATGGCGAGTCGTGCATGCTAATGCAGCATGTTCTGGATGCTCCCATGAAAGCATGATGTCATGGTTACTTATAGGAACACTGATGTAACGGCACTCTTGTCAATGATACTATTGGCAACATGTGTCTCTTTGTCACATATGAGATTAAAAATGTAGCTAAGTATTTACAGTAGATGCTAAGATACTAGGTATAAAATATAAAAAATAGGATACAAATTTGATAATATCTTTCTTGATTAAATTTTATGTGTATTCTAGGAACTATAAGTTTAAAAAAATGAAAAAAAAAGACTTCTATGAATTTATCTCCTGTGAGTCTCCTCAAAATATTGACCACTAATTAAAACATATGACTTATTAGTAATTGATTAATTTTGAATTTTTACTTTCAAATTGGTAATATTTATTTCACTAAAATTATATATACACATACATTTATACAGTTAATATATGCACACATGCATGCACATGCATATGTGTGTGTGTGTATGTTTCACTGATATTTTTCAAGTGGAAAATAAAGCACATAAGTTGTCACAAATTTTATAATACATAAGGTAAATTTTTCTTCATATTTTCTAGAATCTAATATTATTAAATTAAAATTCTTTATAATGTATAGCTTTAATTTTGACAGTTCAAAATTAAATTAAAAATATTTACTAGAGTCAAGAGTCCAAAATGCTTAGCAAATTATTTATCCATTTACACAGTTGAGGTATTGTAGATGAAATTAACAAACAAGTGACTGTCCTTTGCTTTAAAGTAAAACCTCACAGAGTAGCAGAATTAATAAATACAGTTCAAAAGAATTAACTGAAAATTTCAGTGTCTTTACAATGGACTAAATGTAGAGTCCATGCATTTCTAAGTGGATAAACTATCAAGTGGTAGAAAGTATATGCCTTTAAGCACTTGCATATATAATACATTTCAAAGGCTTATATCAGTGTTACATCTATTGACTGTGATTTGGCATGTATTTATTGAATATATACACACATACACACATATATATTATATATATATCATATACATAATTCCATGTACATATATTATAAACATTTGTTAAAATGCAGTGAAACAATGCTGTTTGATTTATACTTTTTAAACTTTTCTATGCTTAAAATACAAGTAACTTATAGTGTTTTGTACAAGCAGCATAAAATTCGATTTATATTTGAGATTACTCCAACAGGAATGTGCTGAAAATTTTATAATGCTTTTCTTTAAACCCCAGAAAATGGCTACTCATTCTACGAGGCTAATGAACTCCCTACAACTTCAGTGATTGCAGACAGTTTTAATGTTTCAGGTCCAGAGCCAAATTATCTTAGGCTCTGTTGGGTCTATATAGATAGTCACCTATCCCTCCCATTTCATGTGTGACCCAATATCCTTGTAAGTATGAAGTATATATTTTTTGAATCCATGCACAAACCCATATCTTCACCTAACCTAAATGCTACAAATGTCTTCAGATAACATCTGAGACCTTCAGTAGATTTTTTTTCTTGTTTTGTTGTAACCTGCCATCTGATATTTTCACCAATAATTTTTTAAAAGTTTTATGCATTTGGATTAACTGTACTTGTGTCACTTCCCCTCTCACGGTTTCTCCTTCATGTCAGCTCCCTCCAACTCCTTCCATGCCTCTCCCATGATCAAATTGATCTATAAGGTGCAGTAGTGTCACTGAGATGTTCGTGGTAAAAAGCAGCGGTCTATTTGGACTAAAGGCCCTCTTAACAGGAGTAGTGCATGCAAGGTACTAATAACCTATCCACTTTCCTGGGGTTAGTGAGGTCTCTCATCTAATAAGAGAATCTACTACTGCTACATTGTAATACTAGTATAATTCTAACTACATTCTAAATAAATACCCATATACTCATATAGGCTCTTCCCCTCACCAAATACACCCACAGATACCTGTAGACATCACCCCTCATCAAAGAATCCTCTCTTTATAGCAAATGGAAACAATTACTGAAGTCTACAACGGGAAACTGGATCAGTGCATTAATGAAGGCCCAGGCCCAATGTATCTATCAGTATTAAAGTTCCCTCATCTCTATCTCAGAAAACATTGGAAAAGATAAGTCAGAAAAATTGTAAGACCTAAAATACCAAGAAGTCTGCTATGAAAAAAGACTTTCATGCAAATGGGTATATAATGAAGATCTTAACAATTACAATATAGGTAGATATACTAAATGAGAAGTGGAAAAATCTCATGGAGCCATATCTGTGAACAAGAAACTCCAGGCAACTAATGACTACCAAGAAAGGCAGAATGAGCCTGCTAAAAGAGATGAATCCTCCAATTTGTTGTCCAGTAAAATGTAGTGAACTCCAAAACCATACACTAAGAGTCAACCAAAAAGAACTCAAGAGGTTGTACTTATATATTTGTCTAATACATTTTAAAATGTCTTGATGTGTAAATATATAAGTACAACCTCTCAAGTCTTATTTGGTCAAGCTAGGGCTTGAGGCCACAGAGACCCAGATGAGACAGTAGGAGCTTTGCCTACTCCCAACTCCAGGTCCCTGTCACATAGCCACAGTCCCCATAGAAAGAATTGTAGCCATCTGTCACATAGGGGTAGCACCCATAAGTCCCTCCTCATGTAGATGAGGCATCTCAGGCCAAGTCAACGGGAACCACCCCAAAACTGTATATAAGATCCTATCCAGAAGGAATAAAGGTGTGTGAGAATTACTCCGAAGTCTGAGAGCATCTGTCATAAAAGCTGTAACACTGCCTGGGAAAAGAACGTCTCCCAAAGCTTTCATCACCAGACGTTCCCTCTGCTCACTCCCAAGCCTTCCACTGACTGAGTTTGGCTCAGCTTGGCTCAGGTCAGCACAGCCAGGGCAGGATTTCTGAGCAACAGCAGCTGCCAGGGCAGCAGCAGCAGAGCAGAGGTGGCAGCAGCAGAGCTGGCAGAAGTCTTCCTCCTCCCTGCTTGTGCCTTTTCACTTGAACCCCCTTGCCAAGCCAGGCAAGAGGTCTCCACAGATAGACTATGGTATACAGGCCAACACTCTGTCCCCCCCCCCCCAAAAAAAAACCTAATAGGCATATTAGCATAGGAATAGTATTCATGACAAACGAAATCTACACATCTGGTCCAAGGTCACTAAAATTTAAAAAAAATATTTAACTCCTTGAGTACTTACTCTAGCTCCTTCATTGGGGACCTTGTGCTCCCAATGAAGAAGCTAGAGACAGCACCCAAGGAGCTGAAGGGATCTGAAGCTGCATAGGAGAAACATCAGTATGAATTAACTAGTGCCCCCAGAGCTCCTTGGAGCTGAATCACCAATCAAAGAAAACACAAGGTGGAACTTGTGTTTCTAGCTGTTTATGTAGCAGAGGATGGCCTAGTCGGTCATCACTGGGAGGAGAGGCCCTAGGTCCTGTAAAGGTTCTATGCCCCGGTATAGGGGAATGCCAGGAATGGGAATGGGTTTGGGTGCGTTGGGGAGTGGGGAGGAGATAGGGGATTTTCAGAGAGGAAACTACATTTACTATTTACATTTGAAATGTAAATAAAGAAAATATCTAATAAAAATAATTTATAAAATAAAAAAGACATATTTGAACTAACTACCTATCAGTCTTTGAGATAAGATCTGGCTTATTTGGGTTCACAATGTCTTGAAACATTTTAGTTTTTTTGACTGTCTGCTTCTCCACTCTAAGTTAATCATTGTTTGCCAAGATCATCTGTTGGATGATCTATTAGGAACAACCTTCAAGTCAATAACCTTCTGCCCATTCTCTTATAAGCTAAGCACAACAGACCTACTTGTTTGCATTCTTGCACATGAGAAAAAGTATTTCCCCAAACTTCCTAACACATTATAATATAATGTCCTTTTGGACACCATAATATAAGTGGAGTTCATGAAATTTGGGAGACAGTTGTAGAAGTGGTACATATTTAAGGACATATATCCCTTACACCTTTTCCTGTTTTCTTAGTGTACTACATCCCATCTGGATCTGGCATTTTTTCCACTTCTTCTTCCATGGGTTTCCATGAGATTTGTGGACAGCCTTGATGGAAACATTCCATTTAGAGCTGAGTGTTCCAAAGTCTCTCAGTCTCTGTGTAATGTCTGGCTTTGAGTCTGTATATTTGTTTCAATTTGCTATAGGAGAAGGCTTTCTGATGATGGTTAAACAGGTATGGATCTATAAGCCCAGAGAAATATCATAGGAAGTCATTTGATTTCATTGGCTTTGTCTTATTTTATTATACCAGTATTATTTGGATCTGTCCTAAGTACATGGGCTAGCTAGTCTCAGATTCTTGATAAGCAATCATGTCAGGTATGGGTCCCATCTCATAGAGTAGACCTCAAGTTAGATCAATTATTGGTTGTAATAATTTGAGGAGTGTTTTTCTTAACCATTCTTGGAAAGTCTGGTATAATTCTGCAGTGAAACCATCTGTGCTTGGACTCCTCCATTGTGGTAATTATATAAATGGATTTCAGTAGTGGTATGTTCCTTGCTACCTGTCCCAGTGTTCTGGGTTCCCAAATGAAAGACACACACTCAGCCTTTATATTTTGATCCACCTGAATTAGCTCAATGGTTAGGCCATTTCCAAAACTCCATGTGGCTAATCTACCACACTCTGATAATCCCAAGATATACTTCCTAAATCCTACATTCTGTTTTGGATGCCCTGTAACCAGTCCTTGGTCCTGCTGGGATGTTCTCCCCTGGCTCCTACATGGCAGCTATGCATTCTGTTCCACACTTTCTCAGGCATGGTGTCCTTCCTCCCTTCTCCTTCTGCCTCTTCCCTGCTGTCCTTAGTCTGCAAACACTAAAACTCCAACCTCTGTCTGCCCTGCCCAGCCACTGGGTGCTGACACATTTAATTAACAATCAGAGACAACTGGGAGCAGGTTCCCAGAAGCTGCATGCCTTTATATGTTCTTATGTAAACAGTTTTGGGGAGACAAATTAACATAAAAATACAAGCAGCCACACTTGCCCCTTTTTGTCCAATTTAAAGAGACTCATTTCTCAGATACACATGAATATAATTATAAGCCTTATGTAAATGTAAAGTATTACATGCACTTACAACATCAGGTCAATCATATTTTGCAATTTAGAGAAATTACTCTATCATATATCCTAACTTAAAGAGTTTACAAATCTGTTCTTGAATTTAGTTTGATTTTAACTTCCAATATCATCTGAAAACCATCCTTTTAAATCAAAGTCATCTTCTTTATTGCTAAACAACTTAAGTTTGCTTACAAGACTATAACTGATCTTCACCCCATCAGCAATCAGAGTAGAAAATAAATATTACTTGAATATTTTGGAAGCATAAAAACATAGCTTCCAAAACTTAAATGAATTGTAGAGACAGCTGAATGCCTGGACAGTCTCCTGTTACCTCATAATGTTGGAGCACCTGTCTTCAGCCTTCTGCCCCAGAACTATTTGACAGACCTTAAGTGTGGCAGGGATTATTTTTTTCATGTTGGATATTTTATTTATTTACATTTCAAAGATTTCCCCTTTCCCTGTTTCCTGTCTGGAACCCACCCCCATCCCATCCTTCCTCCCCCTACTTCTATGAGAGTCATCTGTCACCTACCCACCCAAACCTGTCCTCTTGACCTAGCATTCTCTTACACTAGGGTATCAAGTCTCCCAGGACCAAGAGTTTCTCCTTCCATTGATGTCCTACAATGCCATCTTCTGCTGAATATGTGGCCATGGGTCCCTCCATGTGTACTCTTTGGTTGGTGGTTTAGTCCCTGGGAGTTCTTGGGGGTCTGGCTGGTTGATATTGTTGTTTTTCCAATGGGTTGCAAACCACTTCAGCTCCTTCAGTCCTTTTTCTAACACCTCCACAGGGGACCCCATGCTCGGTCCATTGATTAGGCTGCTAGCATCCCTCTCTGTATTTGTCAGACTCTGGCAGAACCTCTCAGGATACAGCTATATCAGGCTCTTGTCAGCAAGCACTTCTTGACATTCCCCAAAATGTCAGGGTTTGATGTCTATATATGGGGTGGATCCCCAGATGGAGCAGTGTCTGCATGGCCTTTACTTCAGTTTCTGCTCCAAACTTTGTCTGTGTACTTCCTCCCTTGAGAATGTTGTTCCCCCTTCTAAGAAAGAATGAAGCATCGACAATTTGGTCTTCCTTCTTCTTGAGCTTCATGTGGTCTGTGAATTGAATTTTGGAATTCCAAACTTTGGGCTAATATCCAATTATTTGTGAGGGCATACCATGTGTATTCTTTTGTGCCTAAGTTACCTCACTCAAGATGGTATTTTCTAATTCCATTCATTTGTCTAAGAATTTCATGAAGTCATTGTTTTTAATAGCTCGGTAGTACTCCATTGTGTTAATGTACCACATTTTCGGTGTCCATTCCTCCTTTGAAGGACATCTGGGTTCTTTCCAGCTTCTGTTTATTATAAATAAGGATGCTATGAACATAGTGGAAAATGTGTCCTTGTTATATGTTGAAGCATCTTTTGGGTATATGCCCAGGAGTAGTATAACTGGGTCCTCAGGTAGTACTATGTCCAATTTTCTGAGGAAACACCAGACTGATTTTCACAGTAGTTGTACCAGCTTGCAATCCCACCAACAATGGAGGAGTGTACCTCTTTCTACACATCCTTGCCAGCATCTGCTGTTACCTAAGTTTTTGATCTTAGCCATCCTGACTTGTGTGAGGTGGAATCTCAGGGTTGTTTTGATTTGCATTTCCCTGATGACTAAGGATGTTGAACGTATCTTTAGATACTTCTCAAAGATTAGAGATTCATCAGTTGAAAATTCTTTGTTTAGCACTGTGCCTCATATTTGAATAGGGTTATTTGTTTCTCTGGAGTCTAATTTCTTGAGTTCTTTGTATATATTGGATATTAGCCCTCTATCAGATGTAGGATTGGTAAAGATCTTTTCCCAATCCGTTGGTTGTCATTTTGTCCTATTGACAGTGTCCTTTGCCTTACAGAAGCTTTGCAAATTTATGAGGTCCCATTTGTTGATTCTTGATATTAGTACATAAGCCACTGGTGTTCTGTTTACAAAATTTGACATGTGCCCATGTGTTTGAGGCTTGTTCTCACTTTCCCTTCTATTAGCTTCAGTGAATCTAAACACACACACACACACACACACACACACATACACACACACACACACACACACACATACACACACACACACACACACACACGGAGAGGGAGAGAGGGAGAGGCAGAGGGAGAGGCAACAGCTAGAAACATGTGGAGGAGGAAGGGGAGAGGGGGATAAAGGGGTCAAGGAGAAAACAGAGTCAGAGAAAGAGAGCAAGGAGGGGGGGGGAACTGCCTCTTTTATAGCAAGCCAGATCCACCTGGTTGTTGCCAGGTAACTGTTGGGCAGTGCCTAGAAGTTATGTTAATATTCCTCCACTTTGGTATAATTTTAAAAAGGAGAAACTAGAAAAAGGTGATAGTGAAATAAGAATAGGGGTGAACTTTAACTACTTCCTGCTTACTTTGTGACAATTGGTCTCAGGGAAACCTAAGAAAATGGGGATGGGGATGTTGGTTCAGTCTGAAGAAAGTTGTTTGTTTCCTTGGGTATTTTTTTTAATCTTTAGTTCCTTTATTTTCTTTCTTTTTTTAAATTATGTATTTTCTTCATTTACATTTCCATTTCTATCCCAAAAGTACCCCATGCCCTCCCCCACCCACTCCCCTACCCACCCACGTCCACTTCTTGGCCATGGTGTTCTCCTATACAGAGGCATATAAAGTTTGCATGACCAATGGGCCTCTCTTTCCACTGATGGCCAACTAGGCCATCTTCTGATATATATGTAGCTAGAGACACGAGCTCCGGGGGGGGGGGGGGTTCTGGTTAGTTCACATTGTTCTTACACGTATAGGGTTGCAGATCCCTTTAGCTCCTTGGGTACTTTCTCTAGCTCCTCCATTGGGGGCTCTGTGATCCATCCAATAGCTAATTATGAGCATCCACTTCTGTGTTTGCTAGGCCCTGGCATAGTTTTACAAGAGACAGCTATATCAGGGTCCTTTCAGCAAAATCTTGCTAGTGTATGCAATGGTGTCAGCAATTGGAGGCTGGTTATGAGATGGATCCCAAGATATAGCAGTCTCTAGATGGTCCATCCTTTCTTCTCAGCTCCAAACTTTGTCTCTGTAACTCCTTCCATGGGTGTTTTGTCCCCAATTCTAAGAAGGGGCAAAGTGTCCACACTTTGGTCTTCCTTCTTTTTAGTTTCATGAGTTTCACAAATTGTATCTTATATCTTGGGCATTCTAAGTATCTGCTCTAATATCCACTTATTAGTGAGTACATATCATGTGAGTTATTTTGTGATTGGGCTACCTCACTCAGGATGATGCCCTCCAGGTCCATCCATTTGCCTAGGAATTTCATAAAATCATTCTTTTTAATAGCTGAATAGTACTCCATTGTGTAAATGTACCCCAATTTCTGTATCCATTCCTCTGTTGAGGGGCATCTGGGTTCTTTCCAGCTTCTGACTATTATAAATAAGGCTGCTATGAAGATAGTGGAGCATGTGTCCTTCTTACCAGTTGGGACATCTTCGGGATATATGCCCAGGAGAGGTATTGCGGGATCCTCCAGTAGTACTGTGTCCAATTTTCTGAGGAACCGCCAGACTGATTTCCAGAGTGGTTGTACAAGCTTGCAATCCCACCAACAATGGAGGAGTGTTCCTCTTTCTCCACATCCTTGCCAGCATCTGCTGTCACCTGAGTTTTTTATCTTAGCCATTCTGACTGGTGTGAGGTGGAATATCAAGTATGTTTTGATTTGCATTTCCCTGATGATTAATGATGCTGAACAGTTTTTCAGGTGCTTCTCTGCCATTCAATATTCCTCAGGTGAAAATTCTTTGTTAAGCTCTGCACCCCATTTTTAATGGGGTTATTTAATTTTTTTGGAGTCTACCTTCTTGAGTTCTTTATATATATTGGATATTAGTCCCCTATCTGATTTAGGATAGGTAAAGATCCTCTACCAATCTGTTGGTGGCCTTTTTGTCTTATCAACAGTGTCTTTTGCTTACAGAAGCTCTGCAATTTTATGAGGTCCAATTTTTCTATTCTCGATTTTATAGCACAAGCCATTGCTGTTCTATTCAGGAATTTTTCCCCTGTGCCCATACATTCGAGGCTTTTCCCCACTTTCTCCTCTATTAGTTTCACTGTCTCTGGTTTTATGTGGAGCTCCTTGATCCACTTAGATTTTACCTTAGTACAAGGAGATAGATTGGATCAATTCACATTCTTCTACATGGTAACCTCCAGTTTGTCAGCACCATTTGTTGAAAATGCTGTCTTTTTTCCACTGGATGGTTTTAACTCCCTTGTCAAAGATCAAGTGACCATAGGTGTGTGGGTTCATTTCTGGGTCTTCAATTCTATTCCATTGCTCCACTTCTCTGTCGCTATACCAGTACCATTCAGTTTTTATAACAATTGCTCTGTAATACAGCTTTAGGTCAGGCATGGTGATTCCACAAGAGGTTCTTTTTTCCTTGAGAAGAATTTTTGCTATCCTAGGTTTTTGTTATTCGAGATGAATTGGCAGATTGCCCTTTCTAATTCGTTGAAGAATTGAGTTGGAATTTTGATGGGGATTGCATTGAATCTGTAGATTGCTTTTGGCAAGATAGCCATTTTTACTATATTGATCCTGCCAATCCATGAGCATGGGGCATCTTTCCACCTTCTGAGATCTTCTTTAATTTCTTTCTTCAGAGAAATGAAGTTCTTATCATATAGATCTTTCACTTCCTTAGTTAGAGTCACTCCAAGGTATTTTATATTATTTGTGAATATTGAGAAGGGTGTTGTTTCCCTAATTTCTTTCTCAGCCTGTTTATCCTTTTTGTAGAGAAAGGCCATTGGCTTGTTTGAGTTAATTCTACATCCAGATACTTCACTGAAGCTCTTTATCAGGTTTAGGAGTTCTCTGGTAGAATTGTTAGGATCACTTATATATACTATCATATCATCTGCAAAAAGTGATATTTTACTTTTTCCTTTCCAATTTGTATTCTCTTGATGTCCTTTTGTTGTTGAATTGCTCTGGCTAGGACTTCAAGTACAATGTTGAATAGGTAGGGAGAAAGTGGGCAGCCTTGTCTAGTCCCTGATTTTAGTGGGAATACTTCTAGCTTCTTGCCATTTACTTTGATGTTGGCTGCTGGCCTGCTGTAGATTGCTTTTCTCATGTTTAGGTATGGGCCTTGAATTCCTGATCTTT
Source organism: Mus caroli (assembly GCF_978045245.1). NCBI lineage: Eukaryota > Metazoa > Chordata > Mammalia > Rodentia > Muridae > Mus > Mus caroli. The sequence continues at coordinate 133,910,231 of NW_028227257.1, forward strand.
CCAAGACTTTTATCATGAATGGGTGTTTGATTTTGTCAAATGCTTTCTCTGAATCTTATGAGATGATTATGCGGTTTTTGTCTTTGAGTTTGTATATATAGTGGATTACATTGATGGATTTCCGTATATTAAACCATCCCTGCATTCATGGAATGAAACCTACTTGGTCAGGATGGATGATTGTTTTGATGTGTTCTTGGATTTGGTTAGCAAGAATTTTATTGAGGATTTTTGCATCGACATTCATCAGGGAAATTGGACTGAAGTTCTCTATCTTTGTTGGTTCTTTCTGTGGTTCAAGTATCAGAGTAATTGTGGCTTCATAGAATGAATTTGGTAGAGTACCTTCTGCTTCTATTTTGTGGAATAATTTGTGAAGAACTGGAATTAGATCTTCTTTGAAGGTCTGATAGAACTCTGCACTAAACCCATCTGGTCCTGGGATTTTGTTTCATTGGGAGACTATTAATGACTCCTTCTATTTCTTTAGGGGATAAGGGACTGTTCAGGTCATTAACCTGATACTGATTTAACTTTAGTATCTGTTATCTGTCTAGAAATTTGTCCCTTTTATTCAGGTTTTCCAGTTTAGTTGAGTATAGCCTATTGTAGAAGGATCTGATGGTGTTATGTATTTCTTCAGGATCTGTTGTTATGTCTCTCTTTTCATTTCTGATTATGTTAATTAGGATGCTGTCCCTGTGCTCTCTAGTGAGTCTGGCTATCTCTAGTGAGTCTGGCTAAGGGTTTATCTATCTTGTTGATTTTCTCAAAGAACCAGCTCCTTCTTTGGTTGATTCTTTGAATAGTTCTTCTTGTTTCCACTTAGTTGATTTCATCCGTGAGTTTGATTATTTCCTGCCTCTTACTCCTCTTGGGTGAATTTGCTTCCATTTGTTCTAGCGCCTTTAGGTATGTTGTCAAGCTGCTTTTGTGTGCTCTCTCTAGTTTCTTTTTGGAGGCACTCAGAGCTATGAGTTTTCCTCTTAGAAATGCTTTCATTGTGTCCCATAAGTTTGGGTATGTTATCGCTTCATATTCATTAAACTCTAAAAAGTCTTTAAATTCTTTCTTTATTCCTTCCTTGACCAAGGTATAATTGAGAAGAGTGTTGTTCATTTTCCACGTGAATGTTGGCTTTCTATTATTTATGTTGTTATTGAAAATCGGCCTTAGTCCATGGTGATCTGATAGGATGCATGGGGCAATTATAATATTTTTGTATCTGTTGAGGCCTGTTTTGTGACCAATTATATGGTCAATTTTGGAAAATTTACCATGAGGCGCTGAGAAGAAGGTATATCCTTTTGTTGTAGGATAAAATGTTCTGTAGATATCTATTAAATCCATTTGTTTCATAACTTCTGTTAGTTTCACTGTGTCCCTGTTAAGATTCTGTTTCCACGATCTGTCCATTGATGAAAGTGGTGTGTTGAAGTCGCCCACTATTATTGTGTGAGTTGCAATGTGTGTTTGAGCTTTACTAAAGTGTCTTTAATGAATGTGGCTGTCCTTGCATTTGGAGCATAGATATTCAGAATTGAGAGTTCCTCTTGGAGGATTTTACCTTTGATGAGTATGAAGTGTCCCTCCTTATCTTTTTTGATAACTTTGGGTTGGAAGTCGATTTTATTCGATATTAGATTGGCTACTCCAGTTGTTTCTTCAGACCATTTGCTTGGCAAATTGATTTCCAGCCTTTCACTCTGAGGTAGTGTCTGTCTTTTTCCCTGAGATGGGTTTCTATAAGCAGCAAAATGTTGGGTCCTGTTTGTGTAGACAGTCTGTTAGTCTATGTCTTTTTATTGGGGAGTTGAGTCCATTGATATTAAGAGATATTAAGACATATTAAGGAAAAGTAATTGTTGCTTCCTATTACTTTTGTTGTTAGAGTTGGCATTCTGTTTTTGTGGTTGTCTTCTTTTAGGTTTGTTGAAGGATTACTTTCTTGCTTTTTATAGGGCATGGTTTCTGTTCTTGTATTGCTTTTTTTTTCTGTTATTATCCTTTGAAGGGCTGGATTTGTGGAAAGATAATGTGTGAATTTGGTTTTGTTGTGGAATAATTTGGTTTCTCTGTCTATGGTAATTGAAAGTTTGGCTGGGTATAGTAGCCTGGGCTGGCATTTGTGTTCTCTTAGTGTCTGTATAACATCTGTCCAGGATCTTCTGGCTTTCATAGTCTCTGGTGAAAAGTCTGGTGTAATTCTGATAGGCCTACCTTTATATGTTACTTAACCCTTTTCCCTTACTGTTTTTAATATTATATCTTTATTTAGTGCATTTGCTGTTCTGATTATTATGTGTCAGGAGGAATTTCTTTTCTGGTCCAGTCTATTTGAAGTTCTTGTATTTGGCTTCTTGTATGTTCATGGGCATCTCTTTCTTTATGTATGGGAAGTTTCTTCTATAATTTTGTTGACGATATTTGCCGGCCCTTTAAGTTGAAAATCTTCATTCTCATCTATTCCTATTATCCGTAGGTTTGGTCTTCTCGTTGTGTCCTGGATTTCCTGGATGTTTTGAGTTAGGATCTTTTTTGTGTTTTGCATTGTCCCTGATTGTTGTGTCGATGTTCTCTATGGAATCTTCTGCACTTGAGATTCTCTCTTCCATCTTTTGTATTGTGTTGCTGATGCTCGCATCTATGGTTCCAGATTTCTTTTTTAAGGTTTCTTTCTCCAGCTTTGCCTCACTTTGGGTTTTCTTTATTGTGTCCACTTCCCTTTTTAGGTCTAGTATGGTTTTGTTCATTTCTATCACCTGTTTTGATGTGTTTTGCTCTTTTTCTTTAAGGTCTTCTACCTGTTTAGCACTGTTCGCCTGAATTTCCTTAAGTGTGTTATTAAAGTCCTTCTTGATGTCCTCTACCATCATCATGAGATATGCATTTTAAATCCAGGTCTAGCTTTTTAGGTGTGTTGGGGTGCCCAGGACTGGGCAACGTGGGAGTGCTGCGTTCTGATGATGGTGAGTGGTCTTGGTTTCTGTTAGTATGATTCTTACATTTGCCTTTCGCCATCTGGTAATCTCTGCATTTAGTTGTTATAGTTTTCTCTGGTTAGAGATTGTTCCTCTCATGATTCTGTTAACCTCTATCAGCAGACCTGGGAGACTAGCTCTCTCCTCTGAGTTTCAGTGGTCAGAGCACACTCTGCAGGCAAGCTCTCTTCTTACAGGGAAGGTGCACAGACATCTGGTGTTCAGACCTCCCTCCTGGCAGAAGATGAAGGCCTGAAACAGGACTTGTCCCAGAAGCTGTGTTGTTTCGGCCTGTCACAGAAGCTGTTAGCTTCTGTAGTCCACACTCTCACCTGCTCAGACTAGTCTCAGAGGGATCCGGGAACCAAGATGGCTCCCCCAGGTGCTCCAGCAAAGCCCTCCTGGGGTACAGGGTGGACACCTCTCCTCTGGCAGGGAAGTTGCCCGGTTGTCTGGAGCCTGAAAAGGGGTCTGTCTCAGAAGATGTCCTCTAGGGATCTTGGGGATGTCTGCCGACTCTGCACCCAAGGTGCCCCGGTGCTGGTGCAGACCGGAAGGGACTTGTGACCCAGGTCAGGCTGGGTTTCCTACTTCTCTAATGCTGTCTCAGGTCCCGCATGATTGGATTGGAACAGACGTTGTGTTCCACTCATGAGTGGTCCTAAGATCACATAGAGAGTCCTCTAGGGGACCTTGGGGGTGTCTGCCAACTCCACACCCCGTTTGTTTGCTTGTTATCCAGAGTCTATGGATCCATCTGTTTTTAGGAAGGAATATGTCCAGTAGAAACATCTGTCTCTGTGAAAGCAGATTAGAGCATCTGTTGGTTGCTTCTTTGGAGCTGTCCTGGATGCAGATTTTGAGTAAACAACTAGTCTTGGCAAGATGCTGAAATACACACACACACACACACACACACACACACACACACACACACACACACAGAGTAAAGAATAAAGTTAAGAATATTTGTTAGAAACCTTTTTCTTAGGTATATTTGAAACCCTTAGGTCTTGGTGGTTGGGGAGACCTCAATCTCAGGGAACAGAGAAGAATCTCACTCTCTGGAATAGGCAGCTAGTGTGAACTTAGGCTATTGATTGGCAGGTGTAGTTATCCAGACAGAGTCTGTTTGGTCCATCAGAGGTAGATCTGAGTATGGTTTTTAGAGCTTATAAGTTTACAAAAGATTTAAAGTAGTTAACAGCAAGAAATTTTGCAACCTTATGAATATGAAAGTTGATCATATAGTTTAGCATGAGAAACACATTAAATCTATAGTTAATAGACAACCAAGGAAACTTATATTTATAACTATGATAACTGATAGTATAGATTTAGCATGAGAAACATGTTAGGTATATAGTTAGAAGACAACTGAAGGAAATATAAAATTTGAGCTTGGGATTATGTAGTTGTATCATATAGTGGAAACTTTTATTAGCGTTAGGATATTTTATAGGATCTCTTTTGATTAATGTTAGGACATTGGCATAACAAGGGAGAGGAAATATGAATCATTTAGTCAATAGAAACTAAGTTTAGATAAAGAAGTAGTAAAAAGTTATATGTGTGAAAGGTTACATCTAAATTTATGTATCCTTTTTTCATGAAACCTCTGAGTTGGGCAAACCTATTTGTTTTTGATAAGAGATCTGGCAGTCTTAGCTTGTTAACAAATTGACTAAGGATCTAATATGTTGGTGGAGTACCTTGGGGTAAGGAGTTAGATGTCTGTTTTCTAGCTATCAAGCTGTAGTTAAATTATCTGTCAATGTAATCAGAAATTTGGAAAGAATAAATACTGTGGATTACAGTCATGTATTAATCAAAACGGCAGATGTTAGCCTATAGTCTACTACCAAAACTGTTTCCAGGTCCCTGTGATCTCCTTCACAACTTGGGCACAGTCAGTCTGATGCTCAGGTTTAGAAGAGAAGCTCTTTCCTGTGGAGTAGCAACGTGGGAGAAATGACACACCACATCTTAGGAAATGTGAGACATTTAACTCTCTGGGTATCCTCTGTTTGTCCACAGTTTTGGCCAAGCCTGGCAGTGTCCAAGCAATGATGTGTTATTTCTCAGTGGCTATCATAACACAATCTATGCAGTCTTGTTGCTGTGCCCATATCTTCTCAGAGACCTTGGGGGTGGGCATAATAAGGCTTTGGGAGTCTCTGGCTGTCATAATAAGCTTAAACATCTAAAGTTATATTTAGCAGGTTTCTAACAAGATTGAGAGCCAGTATCTGTTAAGCATAACTGAGTTAGACAATCTGTGTTTATTTTTAATTACTTATTTTAGAATATATCTAACAAAGAGAGTACATTGTAACTTAATTACAGTAGCAAAAACAAGGCTAAATGTATATTTAAGACAGTATTCACAGAGACTCTAGGTCAGACTGTTGTAGGGTGAGGAGGCAATGAGATGGGAACTGACCATAACAAAGATGGAGGATAGTCATAAGACTACCTTTAACCAAGATTGTGCTGAAGTTACAGCCAATCATGTGATTGCCATTAGCTAAAATGGCCCTAAAGCGCTGACTCTACCTGTGGAGAAAAGTCACAAGTTATTCTTTAGCATGAAATGACTGAATTGTGGCTGTGTATATTAGAATGGAATGAGACATAAATGTGGGAGAGACAATAAACAGACACGTTTGGTCTGGTGGACAGGAGGTCTCTCCCTGTCACTGCAGGCAGCCTCTGCTGCTGTGGGAGTAGTAACAGCATGACCTGTCTGAGGGGCACATAGTGTGGCTTAGCTGCTCCTGTGGCTCAAATAGAAATCTAAGACTGCCTGCTGGAGCAAGCAGAACAAGTGGGGCAGGGTGAGAGATTGAGCACACTCGGGAAGGGTGAGAAATTGCAGCTGTAGCTGTGCTCTCTCTGCCTCTTAGCAACTTCACGCTAGTGCCGCACCGCCATGCACGCCATGGAACGAAAGAGCAAGTGGGGAGAGGCAGAAAGTGGAGACCAAGTTAGTTGGAATGAAGCCTATACATAGATTATTATTTGGCTTGCCTTTTTTTATTAGATATTTTCTTTATATACATTTCAAATGCTATCCTGAAAGTTCCCTATACCCTCCCTCTGCCCTGCTACCCTAACCACCCACTCCCACTTCTTAGCCCTGGCATTCCCCTGTACTGGGGCATATAAAGTTTGCAATGCCAAGGGGCCTCTCTTCCCAGTGATAACTGACTAGGCTATCTTCTGCTACATATGCAGCTAGAGATAAGAGCTCTGGGGGTACTGGTTAGTTCATACTGTTGTCCCACCTATAGGGTTGCAGACCCCTTCAGCTCCTTGGGTGCTTTCTCTAGCTCCTCCATTGGGGGCCCCGTGTTCCATCTTATAGTTGACTGTGAGCATCCACTTCTGTTTTGTGAGAGTTGTAAAAAGTTTTCTTTTTAAAGCACCATTAAGCAGTCATCTAGAGTTATTGTTTAGTGGGTATTGGAGCCAAATTAGCATGTGAATTTGAAAGTCTTTAAGTCCAGGAGGCATCCCAATAGTGACCCTAGATGTAGTGGTGAAGACATTCCCTTTGGACTGAGAGTAGAAGCTCTCAATTTGCCCATTCTCGAATCCTGAGGATAAATTGATAACTAGAAATGGATCAAGTCAGATCATGAGGTTTTCACATGATAAAATGAGAGTCTGAGCTCTGGGCCAGTGCAAGGAGAACGGTTCACCCAAGCCTAGGATTTCAAGTAGTGAGAAAGGAACCACAGAGAGAGGAAAAAAATCTCATCCAAGGGAAGATTCCCTATGTCGATGAGTCAGAGAGAAGGTCAGACACAAAGACTTTGGGTACCTCCATTCTCAAGGACACCAGAGGGTGGCTGAAAGCTCAGTAGCTCTCTTTTAGGAGCAGGGGAGACGTTTATGCTGACAGGGGTGTGGAGGGGATCAGTGAGCTTACCAATTATCCAGAGTTTAGATAGATATAGTTCTATGGAGTGATTTGATGGCTGGACAGACCATGTCGCAATAGGTTTGTAAATCCAAGTCATGGAAAATGTAAACCTGTGAGTGTATATGTCTGAGTCTTAGCACCAAATATTGTGATTTATAAAAAGAACCAGGATATATTTTGTAAAACATGGTATGTGAGGTGGGAGGGGTGCATCATGGGGGAGGCCCTGTGGTATCAGCCATATGACAGCTATACTGTAGAATAGAGTTTATTTAGGGCATGGGGAGGGGGATTAAGATGGGAGTAGAGACAGAGAATGACAGAGGAGAGAGAGGGGGACAGAGAGCAGGCATGCATTTCTTTACTTTAGGAATATTTTCTATTGTTTGTTGATAAAATTTTGGGTGTTTGATTTGTTTTTGTTTTTCCTTCCATCATTCCTGTTAGTCATAGATTTTTGTTCATAGGATCTCAAACACTTGGACATTTTGTGCCAGATATTTTTCTAGACTTATAATTGCCTTTAATGAATGTATTTATTTCTTGTATCATGTCTTCAGTGTCCAAGGTTATCTCTTCCATCGTTTGTATTTTGTTGGTGAAACTTACTCCTGTGATTTCTGTTTTAGTTTCTAAAATTTTCATTCTAAATTTCTTTCTTTTGGGTTTTCTTTATTGACTCTATTTCCATTTTTCATGCCTTGAATTGTTTTAAGGCCTTTTATTTTTGCATCAGCATATTTGACACACAAATAAAAGGCCTTAGAACAGCCTTTGTGCATTTGATAATACTCTTTAAATGAGAAACCAAAAAGCAATGGGTCTTAGGAAAGAGGTTAAGAAGCAAAAATCTGTGTGATCATCAGGAGATTGGACAATGCAGGAAGGAGACTGTAGCAGGGGTCTTAGTTCAGAGCAGGAGATGAGGCTAGGGGACTTGGTTTGGGGTAGAAGAAAAGCGGTTGCTGAAGTTGAGGTTATATGCACAGATTTTAAGACTTTCAGAAACCATTCACATATGGGAGGAAAAAAAAAAACTCTTTCTATGTCTAGGTTACCACACTCAGAATGACTTTCCATTTCCATCAGCTTGTCAGAAAATTTAATCTTCTAAATATCTGATTAATAGTCCATTGCCTAAATTTACCACATTTTCATTGGTAGACACTTATACAGACAATGTCTGCTTCCTGGATATTGTGAATAAAACACCAATGAACTTGGATAGGCAAGGTTTTCTGAGGTAGGATATAGGTAGCTTTGGAGATATGCCCAGGAAATGCTGGATCATGTCATAGATCTATGTCAAAATTGTGTGAACCCTCCACACTGATTTTTGGAATGGCTGCATCAGTCTGAAATCCTACCAACTTGACTAAATTGAGCAAAGTATTTCCTACTCCTCAAATCCACTCCAGTACTTGTCACTATTTGTATTTTGATCCTGTCCATTCTGATAATATGGGATTGCCAAGGAGCTTTAATTTGTATTTCTGTGATGGTAAAGGATTTTGAATATGCTTTTTAAACAATATTTCCCACCTGTTTGGATTCCATCTTTGAGAATCCTCTGTTAAATTCCATACCTTTTTTTTTTTAATTGGGTTTTATTCTAGAAGGTTTTGTTTGTTTGTTTGTTTTCTTTGTGTATTATAAATTTGAACTTTCTGTTAGATGTGTAAATTGTTTCCCATTCTCTATGTGGCCTCTTCACTTGAATGATGGATACCTTTGATGGGCTCAGGCATCTTTTGTTTCAGGAGCTTCCATTTGTTAATTGTTGTTCTTAATGCTTCCATCAGGAAGTTTTTCGTTGTGTCAATGATTTCAAATTTCTTACACTATCTTGTGTTAGATTTGTGGTATTGGGCTTTAAGGTGAGGTTTTCGGCGCTCAAAAAGTTGAGTTTTATGCAGGATAGCATTTAGTTTAGTCATCTAGTTTCATTCTTTGGCATATAGCTATACAGTTTGACCACCATCATATATTGAGGTTATTATCTTTTATATAATGTGTTTTGTCATGGTCTTCGTTAAAGAAAAACAGGTGGTCATGGGAATGCTAGCTTATATTTGATCCTCTATTTTGTCTCAATGATCATTTAGTCTGTTTTAATGCAAGTACAGTTCTGATTTGTGTACAATAGCTTTATAAATATAACTTGAAACCAGAATGGGTACTCTGATGGTTTTCATTTTACTGTTTAGTTTTGTTTTGCTCTGTTTTGAGCCTCTGGTACTTCCATATGATATATAAGTTTTTTTTTCTGATCTTCTGATATGCAGGCATGTACTAGTGGCTGTTCACCCATGGTATCAGATATGGTTTCAACAGCAGACCAAAGGGAGGATATCTATCCAAGTCTTACTTGGAGAATCAGTGAGTTACTGCATTTGTATACAGGGGCATATGTAAGTGTTTACTTCCACAAATGTTGATAATGTAAAACAGTTCCATCATCAAACATCTTCATCACATCATCGTGGATGACTACCTATAGAAGCTGCATCCTACAGTTTAGTTTATTTCTAACACTTCTCAAGACAATTTGCAACTGGCAGGAAAGAATAAGAGAGAAATTCCAATTGAGAGATTTATGACCATCTCCCACCTCTTTGACTATGGATTGTTACCAAGTCTATTGACATAGCCTTATATCTAACCATTACTATACCTCTTTGCTTATTTCATTGTTATGACTGTCAGTCAATGCTATCTGTTCCATGATTCTAAGGAATGCTCTTATCATGACTGCAAATAGATGTTCTAGATAACAGTAATTTTAAAGTTTCTTGAGTAGACCAAGAATCTAAATCTAAATAGACCAAGATACCATCTTCAAAATGGACTTCTGTATAAATAAAATAATATAAACAGTTGTTATAATTAAAAAATTATGAGTCTTGAAAAATAATCTAAATTTTCAATATTGACTACACAGGAACTTATTTTATAACATGTGTAATAATATACAAACTATTTATAAATTAATAAGCTCTAATGTATGTTCACTATCCTATAATCAAAATATTTTGTATTTTTATGCTATATGATGGTACAGAAATCATGTTCTACTTTTGTCTTATAATTCAATTTTTCTGCTTAACACTGTTACCTTTTTAGATTTTTATCTTTTTTTACCATAAGGCAAGTATCTATATATATTTGAAAAGCAAGGAAATAGGGAGGGCCTCAGGACATAGCTCAGAAGATAGGGTCACTTGTTGTTCTTTAAGGTAAACTAGGTTTAGTTCCCAGAACCCACAAGATACTAATAGTGTTCTGCAATTATAGTTCTAAAAGATTCGGTACCCTCTTCTGGTCTCACTGGACACTGTTGAGACATGGTGTCCAGACATAGGTGCAGGTAAAGACACATGTTAATAGAATAAAATAAATAAGTCAATTTGTCAGCCCTGAAATTACACACACACACACACACACATATCTATATGTTATAGATATGGTTATATCTATATATGTGTATATATATGTATATGTGTATATATACACATATATATGGTTATATATATATATATATATATATACATATATATATATCCATATAGTAGCTTTATAGTACCATATAGTACATATAGTACCTTTATGTAGTCTTACCAGGAAGTATTTATATATCTAGGAATATATACAAACATATAACTATGAACACATTTATATTTAAGAGCAATGAAAGAAGCAGAGACCATAAATTGAAAGAAGAATAAGAAGGTACATTTGAGGATTTAGAGGTAGAAAAAGGAAGGTGAAACTATAATTATATTTTAATTTGAAAAACATAAAATAATATTTATGATCTAAATCTTTTTTAAAAAGACAAATCAAGAAAAATACATAACTGCAAAAATATAATCTTTGCTCAAAAATGTACTTCCATTTCCCATTTATTTTTAAGAAATATTTCCTTTCCAGGTACAACAATGTTCATGAATCTGATGAGGTTATTTATAAATACCATTAATGCAGTGTTTCTGCTTTCAATGTATTTTGGGCTTCTTTCCAAATCGGTACATTGTGATCTATCCCATTTCTTTTAAATGCTGCATATTATTTTATTATAAGACTATATCACACTCACTATGCCATTACTGTATTACTGGGCATTTGGGTTGCTTCCAATTTTTGATATTACCAATAGTGTCCTAGGGGATATTCTTATATTTTTATCTTTGTGCACTACTACCAGAATTTTTGTCACATGAATTCCTAGAAATGGAAATGCTGCTACAAGACTTGGGGACATTTGTTAATTATACTGAATTTTGGTAAACTTTCTTCCAATGTTGCAATAGCAATTTATGTGCCCTCTGAGTAGAGAGAATATGTTACTTACATATAGAGTTCTTTTCTGATTTTACTTAATTTTTTTACACATTTAACAGGCTTAGTAATTTTTCTCAATATTGCATATTGTTTTTGATTTTTGCCCCATCTTTGCAACTTTTCCTTGAATATCCAATATCTGTTTTTGATAAGAGGTTGTTGTACTCTCCTGAAATTTCTCAATTATATCTTGACATAAGAACATGCAAGCAAGCAAACAAACAAATTTACCTTGTCTGAATTGACTGTGTAGTCAAGAAGGACCAAAGGTAAAACAAAATTCCCAGAAACTACCAATCAAGCCATGACTAGCTGAAGCCTGATCGAATTTCTTTTACAGATTCTTGATTCCTAATGCTTAGTGAACCATGTCTATTTACAATTCTGGGCAATTTCAAAAACAAAACAAAACAAAAACAAACAAACAAAAAACAATTACACTGTAAAATGTAATACTTAACAAGGTAACAGGAAGAACACCTGCCTCATCTGACAGTAGCCTACACAGAAGTCCCATGAGGGTAAATCCATGGCTTCCCTTAGTACTGCTGAAATGGATTTCCATCCCCTCCTAGTGACATGGTGCCTTCTTTGCTAACTTTCCTGCAACATTACTGCAGTGTACTCTAATGGATTCTCTCTTAGCCTGTCTATACCTTGCTTGATAATTGCTTTGCAGCTCATATCACTCTCTCCCCTCAAACCAAGATACTGTTTCTCATGCCATTCTGTTGCCATATGGGAAAAATCCCCACTTTGCCTCCCTTGACCAAGTTTTCATCTTGTGTCTGTGTATAAATCACTTAGCATTTCTGAAGTATCCAAGGTCCTTTCCCTAGAGTAAAACAGTATCTTTACTGGGAAGTAACTAGTATGCAGTCCTACCAATATTCTCAGGATAGGATCTGATCAGTCCTATGGAGGCTTGATGACCCATGATAGGGGAATGCTAGACCACTGAGGCAGTAGTGGGTGAGCAGGTGGGGTAGTTGGGGAGCACCTTCATAGAAGCAGGGGGAGGGAGGAGGGGATAGGGGACTAGTGGAGGGGAAACTGGGAAAGGGTATAATATTTGAAATGTAAATAAATAAATAACCAATAAAAATGGAAAAACTTAAAGTATAAATTTATAGCACATTTACAAATATGAATATTTACACAAAAATGTCTTATAATTTAAGGAAAAACATTAACTGTTTAATTAACTTACCTCTGTTGTAAGTTCAATATTGACTTGTTCCTCCCAACATCTTCCAGCCTACTCTCTCTCTCTCTCTCTCTCTCTCTCTTTCTCTCTGATTTTCAAAAAGTTTGAGAAATTCTGATAATGATCCCTGAATATTATACCTAATGTCTCAACTTAGTCATTCATTATTTTCTTGGAAGTCTTTCTTTCTTTCTTTCTTTCTTTCTTTCTTTCTTTCTTTCTTTCTTTCTTTCTTTCTTTCTTTCTTTCTTTCTTTCTCCCTTCTTCTTCTTCTTCTTCTTCTTCTTCTTCTTCTTCTTCTTCTTCTTCTTCTTCTTCTTCTTCTTCTTCTTCTTCTTCTTCTTCTTCTTCTTCTTCTTCTTCTTCTTCTTCTTCTTCTCCTCCTCCTCCTCCTCCTCCTCCTCCTCCTCCTCCTCCTCCTCCTCCTCCTCCTCCTCCTCCTCCTCCTCCTCCTCCCCCTCCTCTTCTTCTTCTGGAATTGGGATTGGAAATAAGGAAAATGTTTATTTCTAGAGAGTGAAAACTGATGGGGCAATCAAACTGTATACTACAAGGCTATGTGTGTTAGTTTTTCTCATTGGAAGGAAGTGCATGAAGTTAGAAATAGATGTAAATCTAGTTACTTAAATGACTGATATGAGAGAGGCAACACTTATGATGTATTGCTCGTTAGTGAGCCCATGCTGTACCTCTGTACAGGTAGAGTACTCTGATGCTTTACTGTCCAATGCATCCACTTTTAACGATTTATAATACCATATAACTGCTGGCATCTTAGATGTTGTTGGGTCTAAATATGCAGTTGTTGGGTCTAAATATGCAGTTCTAAGTGAATGTTACCTCTGTTTATTTTCTTGTTCTCCTCTTTAGGATTAGATAAGCTCTGTGAATGCTAATCAAGGATAAATCTTAGTTTATAAATATTTTCATGTATCCTTCTTTTATTTCTTAATAGAGAAATGTTTGGAGAATCAACAGATTGATTCCAATGATGATTCTAACACGTTTTAGTACCAGGAAGAACTGCCATACTTATTTTGTAGCAGTATTTGTTGTAGTGTCTGGCTTATAACAGTTTCTATTATAAGAAAAAGTGACTAAGTGAAGAAGGAAGGAAAGTAATAGAATGAATAAAGGAAAAGAGAGGAAGTAGAGAGGAAAATGCAATATAAAGTAAAATTTTGATTCATTCATAAAGTGAACGAATTTGTCTTTATCACATTCTTGATTTAGATATGGCTTGCATAGAATCTATCAAAAATAGTTGTTAAAGAGGTGGGATAACAACTAAATGAGATCTGTACAATGATTTGTAAGAAACAAAGAACTATCAACAAGAGTGTCAATTCCTATTGAATCATTGATAATCCAGCAAAATTCACTTTGGGATCTGGGTTTGGCATGAGTTCTGATGGTCACTGTAATCCCCAAATCTCCTCATTCTCATTTTATGTTGGAAAAGCAGAAAAGGCATTGCATAGAAGAATAAGAAGGGATATAGTATACACACATGTCAATATCATTTCACCACAGAGAGAAGTCAAAGCAGGAACTCAAACAGGAAACAGGATGTAGGAATTGAAGCAGAGACTACAGAGGAAATGCTTACTGGCTTGTTCCCCAAGCCTTGTTCATTCTGCTTTCTTATACAACCCAGAACAGTTTGTCCAGGAGTGACACTGCCCATGGTGGGCTGGGCCCTACCATGTCAATTATTAATCAAAGCAATACTTGTAGACATTACTACAGGTTAATTTGATGGATATATTTTCTCACGTAAGGCTCCCATTTTGCAGTAGACTTTAGTTTGTGCTAAGTTCACAGAAAAACTAACTAGCATGCCTACTATTTGGGAGTCTCAGCAATATCTTCTTGATCTCCTGAAGAATCAGTTCAATTCTAATGAAACTTACTTTTTCAACCCACCACCCCCTATGTCTCTCTCCTCTTTTATCTTTCCTTTCCTTTTCTTTCTGTTCTTTTCTTTCTTCAGTTTTCTCTTTGTAGAACATTTTCTTTTTTTATTTAAATAAAGTCTTCAAACACCAGAACAGGATTGAAAGCAGCTTTTCACAATAAACCCATGCAATCTCCCCATAATGTCTAAGGTTAACCTGTGGAAATTCAAGGCTAGGTTAAACAAATTTCAGTTACACCAGAAAAAAATCAAGTCGTATACCAATTTAAGTGAGACAAAAATTCTTCAGAGTGTTAGATATACCTCTAACCATTCCTCCATCATTTAAAAAATACTACCAGAGGTAGAGGAGATGACTCAGTAAAATGTTTCCCTTACAAGCCTGAGGACGTAAGTTTGATTCTCAGCACACACAGTTTAAAGAGATAAATAAATAAAATAACTTAAATGAACGCCAGGTGTATCAGTGGATGCTGGTAGTTTCTGCAGGACAGAGGCAGGTGCCTATGAATGAAGGTTCTTGGGATTTGGTGGCCAACCAGAAGAATATCTGAGTATGTGAGCTCCAGTTCCAATAGAAAATATTGTTTCAAAATAGCATGGAAGCCGGGCGTGGTGGCACAAGCCTTTAATCCCAGCTATTGGGAGGCAGAGGCAGGCAGATTTCTGAGTTTGAGGTCAGCCTGATCTATAAAGTGAGTTCCAGGACAGCCAGGGCTATACAGAGAAACCCTGTCTCAATAAACAAAACAAAACAAACAAACAAAAAAAACCACAAGAAAACAAAACAAAACAAAACAAAAAGCATGGAGAGAGATGGGCAGGGGTTGGGCTGGTGAAAATGCTTGCTATGTAGCCAGTAACCCATGATCCCCAGCAGAGACTGCATATGCCTGTGTCCGCCGTGGTTTGGGGGAAAAGACGTAGAGGATGATTGTAGCTTTCTGGACAGCCTGTGTAGCTGAAATACAGTGAGTGCTAGATTGACTGAGGGAGCTTCATTCAAGGGAATTAGGTGGAAATATATAAAACAGAAGAAACAATGTCAATCATTGGCCACCACATGTGTCTGTAAATACACACACACACACACACCCGAGATGTGACTGTTGATCACTGATGTATCTTCAAATCTCAGCATTCTTAGAAGTGCTGATTTTGAATTTTTTAAGATAAGTCTACCTAGGCATCAATAAGTTCCAAAGTAAAATCAGAAGAGTGACCCTAAAATGTCTTTAAAAACATGGCCCTGCGTGAGTTCTCCTCATCACTGGGGACAGATAAAACAGTGCTGTTATTCAGATTATCTCCTTCCTCTTTTAATTGTCTCCTGCCAACTCACAATCTTTCTCTGATTATGGCTTACAGAACGGCAGTACAATGATATCATGAATCATGTGTGTGTGTGTGTGTGTGTTTGTTTTAAACTCTTGTCTAGTAAGTGACTTTTCCATTTTTTTGGCTTAAATATGGGAAAGCAGTGCTAAAATAAAGTGTCCTATGTAAGACTTCATTGTGAACATTGCACCCTAACAAAATAAATATGCCATCTATTCTGAATAATGTATGTATATAACATGTTAATCTTTTATGGCACACTCTTATCAAGAAGTAAATCTTAAAGCACAAAAATGTTGCTGCATTTATTAACATGGGTGAATCAATTTAAGCTTTCTTATGGTTTGTCAAATTTATAAAATATTATATTTCTCTTCAGATAGAATTACATACTGTGTAGCTCAAAGATAATCCCTATGGTCTTGGCATATGTTACTTAATTGTCTCAGAAGGAAATGCCATAAATAGCATGCTGTCATCCCCCACAGGCACTGGCTCATCTGTCACAGCAGGGGCTCCAGACAGGGTGAGGTGCTCTAAGACATTGCTTAGTCTATGTAAATCACAGCCATTACTTCTTACCACTTCCCAATTGGTCAATTATGTATAAACATGTGTTAATAAAAATTTTCCTCTGTGCCTCTGAGGTACACACCCATAAAGCTATGTGAGTATGATAAAGTATAAATGGTATACATTATTATCTGATCTGACCCACCTCATAAATTATGATCCAAAGTGCCTCCATAGACTCAAAACTCCAGGAAAACTCTAAATGCTGGAGGCGAGGGGAGTGGCGGGGGGGATCCAAATGATAGACTAGAAAACAATAAATTTCTTCTGATCTTTGTAGTTTTTGTAGGAAAGAAAAACCTTGATTTGTTTTCTCTTAGGAATAAAAATAA
>NW_028227257.1:133931848-134014348 GCF_978045245.1 Mus caroli
CAAGTAAGCTGATTGGAGAAATTCCATCTTTTGAAGCCAGGAGTATTTGGCTCAATTTTTAAAGTCAAGCAGAGGTTATAATTTATTCAGTCTTGCCTTTTGTTCTTTTCCAACCCAACCTTAAATAATATAATGTAATAGTAGGTGTTTGAGTTTATTAACATTCATCAAAGAGAATTTTGGCAAAATTCTATCACTAAGACTGACATGGGTATGAATAAAACAATACATGTGCAAGCCTGCAAATAAGGAAAATTTAGTGAGAATGTCCATTATATAACTGAAACTATTTTTTGTGGATCAAATAAAATTACAGAGGCGCCATGCATGGTGCTATTGCTGAAGGCCATCATAAACCCTGATTTTCATGGGGTTATATGGTCTTTTCACCATGGGGAAAAAAACTTCTTTTTATTTAAGTTGCCAAGGTATTGAAACAGTTTGGGGGTGGGAAACTTTATTTTTCCAATTAAAAAGAAAAGAATACCTACCACTTTGGCTCTTAAATGTTGATGGAACAAAAATGCAGATGGTATTATAACATTATACTGAAACCATATGCTACTTTTCTTTCTTTATGAATGTGCATTACGTGAGTGTCATTCTCTCTCGTGTGTCTTTTAAAAACAGGATGGGATGCCCATCAGCTTTTCTTAAATACCTTTATGAAAGCTAATATGTAAAGAACATGAGCAGGAAAGAAGTTAGTAAACCCCCCTCACTGGTCAGTTGCTATTTATTCTAAATCATAAGTTTGTACCTGCTAAATAAGAATGAAACCGATTTCATGTCTGTAATCAGTACCTAGTACTGTATTAGATATTTGATATCCTTCTTGAAAATAAGAATTAAGTGTCATTGAATATTTGAGTCACACTTGGGTTGATTTCCCACACATAAGAAGCATGTGAATATTCAGAATATCAAATGTCTCCAAAGCCTTTCGGGCAGGAAGTCAAACACTTTATCAACAAAAGGTTCAATTTATTTTTTTTTGAGTTAGATTTCATATATTCATGCTATCAGAGCAAAATAACATAGTACATTAAATCAACTATTATCCTTCTCTGAAAATTTTCTAGGGCAGTTATGATAAATAAATTATAAAAGAGATGAAATTCTTTCTCCAACATGTTAATATGTAATATATACTTCATAGTCTCACATCAGAGATCCTATGTAGACATCTTGTGTCACCATGTGCAAGACTTACATAGCTCCTGATGTCTTCATTTAGTAATGCTTTTTTCCTCTCTCCATGGGTTAATACAAAATCCGTGGAAGAAATGAAGGACTCCAAGGGAAATTATTTTTCATAGACTTTCACCACAACATTTTGCATAAATTTGCAAATTTGAATCAACTCTACCTACATCTATGTAAGTGATGACTTTGTACTTTTATTTAAGTTACTTCTTCTTCATTCATTAGTAATTAGATATTATGTGAGAGGAGATAACCTCACAGTAGCCAATGGAATAGTGATTTCATTCCTTGTATTGGCAATGACAAGGGTCTATTTTTTTTTTTTTTTGGTAGTGATTTCTGTCAGTTTTGCCTCTAATGAATCTTAACAAAACTGAAATATAAGAAATCCTGGAAATAGAGCTGTTTAGATGATTTGGCGAAACTACATTTTGGCTCTGTAGTGGATTATTATATGTTGATATTAATATTTTACTGTGAAATATGTACTATGTCCAAAAGGTTACAGTTGTTTTTCTTAGGAAATAAACCTTCATATTTTATGAGGTACAAGATTTCTCATCGCAGATTTGAGTAAATGTTATAAAATGTTGCAAATCAGTGAACCATCATAAAATTTTTTTAAATTTTTAATAATTTTATCACGTATTTTCCTCAATTACATTTCCAATGCTATCCCAAAAGTCCACCATACACCCCCCCCCACTTACCTACCCACCCATTCCCATTCTTTTGGCCCTGGCATTCCCCTGTATTGGGGCATATAAAGTTTGCAAGTCCAATGGGCCTCTCTTTCCAGTGATGGCCGACTAGGCCATCTTTCCATACATATGCAGGTAGAGACAAGAGACAAGAGCTCCGGGGTACTGGTTAGTTCATCAAGTTGTTCCCCCTATAGGGTTGCAGATCCCTTTAACTCCTTGGGTACTTTCTCTAGCTTCTCCATTAGGAGCCCTGTGATCCATCTGATAGCTGACTATGAGCATCCACTTCTGTGTTTGCTAGGCCCCGGCATAGTCTCACAAGAGACAGCTATATCTGGGTCCTTTCAGCAAAATCTTGCTAGTGTATGCAATGGTGTCAGCATTTGGAAGATGATTATGGGATGGATCCCTGGATATGGAAGTCTCTAGATGGTCCATCCTTTCATCACAGCTCCAAACTTTGTCTATGTAACTCCTTCCATGGGTGTTTTGATCCCAATTCTAAGAAGGGGCATAGTGTCCACACTTTGGTCTTCATTCTTCTTGAGTTTCACGCGTTTAGCAAACTGTATCTTATATCTTGGGTATCCTAAGTTTTGGGCTAATATCCACTTATCAGTGAATACATATTATGTGAGTTCCTTTGTTATTGTGTTACCTCACTCAAGATGATGCCCTCCAGGTCCATCCATTTGGTTAGGAATTTCATAAATTCATTCTTTTTAATAGCTGAGTAGTACTCCATTGTGTAAATGTACCATAATTTCTGTATCCATTCCTCTGTTGAGGGGCATCTGGGTTCTTTCCAGCTTCTGGCTATTATAAATAAGGCTGCTATGAACATAGTGGAGCATGTGTCCTTCTTACCGGTTAGGACATCTTCTGGATATATGCCCAGGAGAGGTATTGCTGGATCCTCCAGTAATACTATGTCCAATTTTCTGAGGGACCACCAGACTGATTTCCAGAGTGGTTGTACAAGCTTGCAATCCCACCAACAATGGAGGAGTGTTCCTCTTTCTCCACATCCTTGCCAGCATCTGCTGTCACCTGAATTTTTGATCTTAGCCATTCTGACTGGTGTGAGGTGGAATCTCAGGGTTGTTTTGATTTGCATTTCCCTGATGATTAAGGATGTTGAACATTTTTTCAGGTGCTTCTCTGCCATTCGGTATTCCTCAGGTGAGAATTCTATGTTCAGTTCTGAGCCCCATTTTTTAATGGGGTTATTTGATTTTCTGGAGTTCACCTTCTTGAGTTCTTTATATATATTGGATATTAGTCCCTTATCTGATTTAGGATAGGTAAAGATCCTTTCCCAATCTGTTGGTGGTTTTTTTGTCTTATTGATGGTGTCTTTTGCCTTGCAGAAGCTTTGCAGTTTCATGAGGTCCCACTTGTCAATTCTCGATCTTACAGCACAAGCCATTGCTGTTCTATTCAAGAATTTTTCCCCTGTGCCCATATCTTCAAGGCTTTTCCCCACTTTCTCCTCTATAAGTTTCAGTGTCTCTGGTTTTATGTGAAGTTCCTTGATCCACTTAGACTTGACCTTAGTACAAGGAGATAGGAATGGATCAATTCGCATTCTTCTACATGATAACAACCAGTTGTGCCAGCACCATTTGTTGAAAATGCTGTCTTTCTTCCATTGGATGGTTTTAGCTCCCTTGTCAAATATCAAGTGACCATAGGGGTGTGGGTTTATTTCTGGGTCTTCAATTCTATTCCATTGGTCTACTTGTCTGTCACTATACCAGTAAACCCAGTTTTTATCATAATTGCTCTGTAGTAAAGCTTTAGGTCCGGCATGGTGATTCCACCAGAGGTTCTTTTATCCTTGAGAAGAGTTTTTGCTATCCTAGGTTTTTTGTTATTCCAGATGAATTTGCAGATTGCACTTTCTAATTCGTTGAAGAATTGAGTTGGAATTTTGATGGGGATTGCATTGAATCTGTAGATTGCTTTTGGCAAGATAACCATTTTTACAATGTTGATCCTGCCAATCCATGACCATGGGAGATCTTTCCATCTTCTGAGATTTTCTATAATTTCTTTCTTCAGAGACTGAAGACATCCAAAACACCATCAGATCCTTCTACAAAAGGCTATACTCAACAAAACTGGAGAACCTGGATTAAATGGAGAAGTTTCTAGACAGATACCAGGTACCAAAGTTGAATCAAGATTGGTTAATGATCTAAACAGCCCTATATCCTCCAAAGAAATAGAAGCAGTCATTAATAGTTTCCCAACCAAAAAAAGCCCAGGACCAGATGGGTTTAGTGCAGAGTTCTATCAGACCTTCAAAGAAGATCTAATTCCAGTTCTTCACAAACTATTCCACAAAATATAAACAGAAGGTACTCTACCCAACTCATTCTATGAAGCCACAATTACTCTGATACCTAAACCACAAAAAGACCCAACAAAGATAGAAAACTTCAGACCAATATCCCTTATGATGCAAAATATTGATGCAAAAATCCTCAATAAAGTTCTTGCTAACCGAATCCAAGAACACATCAAAACAATCATCTATCCTGACCAAGTAGGTTTCATCCCAGGGATGCAGGGATGGTTCAATATACGGAAATCCATCAACGTAATCCAGTATATAAACAAACTCAAAGACAAAACCACATGGTCATCTCGTTAGATGCGGAAAAAGCATTTGACAAGATCTAACACCCATTCATGATAAAAGTCTTGGAAAGATCAGGAATTCAAGGCCCATACCTAAACATGATAAAAACAATCTACAGCAAACCAGTAGCCAACTTCAAAGTAAATGGTGAGAAGCTTGAAGCAATCCCTCTAAAATCAGGGACTAGACAAGGCTGTCCACTTTCTCCATACCTATTCAACATTGTACTTGAAGTCCTAGCCAGAGCAATTCGACAACAAAAGGAGATCAAAGGGATACAAATTGGAAAAGATGAAGTCAAAATATCACTTTTTGCAGATTATATGATAGTATATATAAGTGACCCTAAAAATTCCACCAGAGAACTCCTAAACCTGATAAACAGCTTCGGTGAATTAGCTGGATATAAAATTAACTCAAACAAATCAATGGCCTTTCTCTACACAAAAAATAAACAGGCTGAAAAAGAAATTAGGGAAATAACACCCTTCCCAATAGTCACAAATAATATAAAATATCTTGGCGTGACTCTAACTAATGAAGTGAAAGATCTGTATAATAAAAAACTTAAAATTTATTTTCTGGAGATGATAAAACTTCTAAATTAATAATAAGCTAAAAATATAAACATCATTACTGTCACATGCTTCCAAACAGAATGAAATATAGATTTATGTAGGTACTTGAGAAGATGCAGATGTTGTTTTTTAAAAGCTCAAAGAATGACAATAAATTAGTGAACATTCAATAGCATGATTCACTAAGTAAAAGCAAGGCTAAAGATAATTCTAATATAGGTAGAATAATGTGCTTTAGACAAACTCAAACAGTAAGCTACTAACAAGATAGGGAAGAAAGAGTGCAGTTAATTGGGTCTATAGTGGAGCAAATCAATTTATTAGAAATCTACTTATATTTTACTTATTATGCCTTAACAATTTGAGCCATTATATTTAGTTTATATTTTCCTACATCTGGTAAATATAATAAGCCTTTTTAACATTTAGCATAAAGCATGAAGACAGTACTGATGACTCCCCTGACTGGGTGTTTCTCAGAGCAAAAGTAAAAGTTCGGGGTATTCTTTTGGTTGTGGTTATTTGTTAACTTGTTTCTCACCAATAACTCACTCAAAAAGGATCTCCCATAAGTTTATAAATTTCATCAAGAAGAATATTTTATGATAGGATGACAGATTATTGATTTTCACTTTTGGGGAAGAAGAAAAATGGAAAATCAAATATCAGGCTTTTGCTCTGTAATTGTTAAATTTAACATGTGGATGAAACTCCAGAAGAGATATATTTAAAAATAAGTGAAAAGTTTGCAGTAAACGTAGACACTTACACATTTAATTCTCATGAAACCTTAATGAGTACAGAATATTACTACTACATAACTAATGAAAAGCAACCCATGAATAGAGCTGAAATATATAATGTTTAGAAGGCACAATTGTGTTTTCAAGAAATCTGGAATGCTTTTGAGGGGAGGCTTAATTATCTGCGATGCATGGGACAGAGGACAGAACCTGTCATTGGTCTGTGCCATAATACACTTGTTTACCAAGAAAGCCACAGAAGCAGAATTCATCAGAGTTTAAAAATTGTGAGTTGGTGAGAGAAATACACGAACATTCATTATTATTGTGCTTACTACTTTTAAGAGTATGCTCACAGTCAGCTATTGGATGGATCACAGGGCCCCAATTGAGGAGCTAGAGAAAGTACCCAAGGAGCTAAAGGGATCTGCAACCCTATAGGTGGAACAAGAATATGAACTAACCAGTACCCCCCGGAGCTTGTGTCTCTAGCTGCATATGAATCAGAAGATGGCCTAGTTGGCCATCAGTGGAAAGAGAGGCCCATTGGTTGTGCAAACTTTATATGCTTCAGTACAGGGGAACACTAGGGCCAAGAAGTGGGAGTGGGTGGGTAGGGGAGTGGGGGGAGGGTATGGGGGACTTTGGGAAAGCATTGGAAATGCAAATGAGGAAAATACCTAATAAAAAAGTAAATTAAAAAAAAAGATTTCAAAATCAGAAAAAAAAGAATAGTTAAGACATTATTTTTGAAATTCTGAGGTCTTCATATTAGAAGAAATGGTTAAATTAAATATTTAAATTAATCATAGATTTGACTTTTTAAATGTTTGACAGGTTAGGAGGTAAAGTTTAGCAATGCATACTGGACATTCTAGAAATAGATGCATATGCATGAAAATTTTCTCTATATGGCATGGAATAGTTGGTTTACTAGCCTTCTCTTTCTTGGTCTAACTGACTTCATTTGGACTTTAAGACAAGAAATGTTCCAGAACACTACGGCTTTCACTTCTTGATTCATTTATGTATTTGTATATTTATGTTTGACTGGATGATTCTCATTTCAAAAATAGAAACATAATAACCATTTTTAATTGTTTTTTGATTCCAATTTCACCAAGAGATTGTTAACACGTGCATAGTTTTACATCTTGGTTAAATATTATTTCTAAAGTTTACAATCTTAAAAATAAGAACTATTACCAAACACATAAAAACCTAGTCATAATGAATTTACATTTTATTCCCAGAACAAAATTTAAATAAATATGGTAAATGGTGTATTTTTCCTTTTTTGGATATATCGTTATACAATATGCACTACAGCTAGCTTGGAATGGTTTATGAGGCATGGGCGAGTGTAGAAACAAGTGGATCTCTGATCCCTGGGCTTTCTCTTAGACTCTTGTCCTTCCATTCATTTGCCTTGTCCAACTTCAATTTGATGGGGTTTGTTTTACATTATTTTTATATTGTTATGTTTTGTTGTTAGCTCTTAGAAATATATCCTTTTCTAAAGAGAGACAGAAAGGAAGTAAATCTATTTTGCAGGGGAGATGGGGAGGAATAAAGAGGGAACTAAAAACAGGATATATCATGTTCTCATGCAGTGTATTTTCAATAAAAGGAAAAAATGTAATGATAAAATAAATGACACAAATTCTGTGGGTACTTTGTCATCATTATTCAATATTGAGGAATATGTGATTTATTCATTTCTTAAAATATCATATTCTGAAAACACATTACAATAACTATACTGATTATAGCAACTTTTAAAACAAAAGAAAAAATGTGGCAAATTGAAAATGGAAATTGTATTTTTTATTTATATTTAGTTTTCATAACCATAGATTTACTCTCTTTGGCAAAAGATGCACTCTGTAGTCCAGACTGATTGGAAATTTACTGTGTAACTCCAGTAGGCCCCACATTTGTGTCAAATATCTCTACTTCTGCAATGTAGAAAGTGCAGGGAAGAGTGGCTGGAAATGTATAGCTTCAAACGGAGGTAGAAGAAAATAATAGTAACACAAATGATTACCTAGTGGTCAATTTTTAAGGCATGTTGCTAATAACACCATAGTTATATACTGTTATAAAATTATAGATGCATATAATGCATAATTTGAGGTATATGTCACATATAACATGTTAAAATTATTATTTAATACAAATAAATATGGTAGGTAGGATTGGAAACTTATACATTTGTTTAAAGAACTTAAAATTGTTATTTATCTAACATGATAATTAGCTGAGCTAATATTATCATTAATTAATAAAACGAGATAAACACATGTAGAATTACTTAAGGTATAATCAAAATTAAATCCATAGTCAAATAGATATTTACAGTTTTATAGAATGTTCTATATTCCTAGACAAGAGAAGACAACTTGTGAAATACAGAAAGGTGGTTATTGGGAAATAGTCTACAATTCTCTCTTTGTCATTCATGTGTTCTTAGTTTCTGAATATTGAAGAAATAGTTTTCCCAGGGGAAAAGCACAGTTGGTTATTCAATACCAAATAATCAGGCTTGAGAAAAATACATATGAGTAACATTACAGGGACTGAAAAGATTGTATCTATGTACTTAGGAATACACACACACACACACACACACACACACACACACACACACACACACACACACACACACCAGCCATTAAAAAGAGACCATGCATTTGAGAGGAACTATGGGGTGGTAACAGAAAAGGATTTGAAATAGGAAAAGAAGTTGTAAAATGGTGGAGTATAATTTCAAAACATAAAAAAAAAAATCTTAAAAAACCATAAACAAAGGAATGTAGCCTCTTTACCCTGATGCTAATGCACCCAAATCTACAAAGTCCAATAATAGTCTAGGGTGTGTGTGTTGGGTGAAAAGTGGTCAGGCATTGGCAACAACAGCGAATGAGACAAGAGTGCTCTTCAGTGTGGGAAGCTGAAAGAGGAGACTGTGGCTCTGGTCCTGAGGACCTGGGTATTTCAGTGTACTTGCTAATGATGTGGACTATACACAAAGAGGTAGGTGGTAAAATATTCTGACAACATTATGTTACTTTGGTTAGTTAAAAACTAATGAGGTTTGGGAGATGCTCCAGATGGCTCTAATCATACTGGAGAATTGTGAAGCCCAGTGGCAGATGAAATTTATTTTTGATAAATGTACATGAAAGGACATAGAAAAATTATAATCTAAGCCCTCCATGTACACCATGAGGTTTTGATCTCCTAAATTCTCTTAGGAGCAAGGCATTTACTACTACCATTGATGGTTCAGAGAAGGTGTCCCCTAAGCATGTTTCTTTGGAAACAGCCGAGGAAATAGTTGAATATATTGGGACAGTGGCTTGAAAATGCAAATAATTAGAAAAGCTGTTTTGAGACAGATAAAAATGTTTTGCCCATTGCACCAGGATGAATTACTTTTGGGTAACAGGAAGTGACAGGGACAATCAAGTCATAGGAGCTCCATGAAATAGTGACTTATTCCTGAAGACTGGAAGAATGACTGACAACAAGAGAGCACTTTTACAAAGAGTAAAACTTGTTACTATGGGAAAGGTTTTCAACCACTGAGAATTTGATCTTATTAACAAACACCAACTGTCTGACCCTGAGAATTAATAAATTAGTTTCAGTATTTAGCATTTGAAATTAAAATATTTATAGCTTTGATTCAGTTCAGGTACTGAGATGTAGGGGATACATTTTGAATATGTAAATTATAGCTACCTTGTCACATTCATATGTAAAAAGAAAAGATTATATTATTATATTAAATGAATAGGATTCTAATTTACCAGTGTTTGAGTAATATATGTAAACAGCAGGAAAATGTGAGATATATTACATACACATATATCCTAAACATATAATTATATCTTGTCCATAAAAAGTAATTAAGAAACTTGTCTAAATTGTTTTTAAAAGCACACAAAGAGCATTAGAAAACGTGTCATATAACTCCAAGGACTATCTATAAAGCTGGCTGCTTTTAAAATACTGAATTAAATAATTTATATTGTAAACTGCTAGACACTTCTTTGAAGAAATGTTTAATTTTAAAAGAATTCCAAGGACCTATTTCCAAGCATATTCCAGTAACGAAGAATTCTTGGCATCAATGATAACCCATGTACCCAGTTTCTATCTTTATATCATTTCATGGAAATGTATATAAGTTCAAAGTACCACAGACAACGAACTTGCTCCTTGCTTTTTTGTATTATTTTTATCCACATATGTTCTGTAAAAATATAAAAATTTTTACATGTTCATAAGAAAAATACTATCTATAAATGTGGGTTTAAATATTGCACTGTGCGCAAGTCAATCGGTTAAACAAAATTGTCAAAACAGTGAACAGAGGAACTTTAGTTTATGAAGTGTGGAGAAAGGTGGCTATTTAGTATCACTTCTCATTACAAGTGTGTCCCTCCTAATGACAGGTAGTTTCCCAAGAGTTTAGCAGACAGATTCTATAGGCATGCCCTGATCATGATTAAATCTTCTGAATGAATCTTTATGGATGCCCTCTGACTCTCAGAATTCCTAGAAGCCAAGTCTCCAAGGACTCACCAAAGACAGTGCTACACAAATATGCTGTGTTCCTTTCACTAAAGAGTTTGTAGACGTGGCGATGAATAATATTGGTCACAAGAGCCAAGTAGCTCCACTGCAGTTTTTAGAATTTTGATTCTTCCTTTATGAGAAAGACACAGCAGGGCAGCAGAGCCCAGGGCATTCACTAATAGCTCCACACCTTCTGTAAAACCACCTCAGCATTGACAAATTTACCTCATGAAAGACTTGTTTACAAGGTATATTAGTTTGAAGTTTCTAAGTTGTTAAATACAGAAATCATGATGATAGAATCCCCTCATAAAATAACCATTTGTAAGAAATATGATGCAAGCCAGAGAGTCTAAAAATGCCATCAAGGTGAGAAACTTTGCTCAAATCTTTCATTGTATGTCACAGGCAAGCTAAATGTTTTAAGTAACTGTTTCTTTTCCATCTTAAAAATAACTGTTAATTTTCGCAAGAGCCCTGGGCTTAGGGAAATGCATACCATGGTTCATTCAGTAGACCCTATAAGTAGAGAGAAAAAGCCACTAGCTTACATTTCCCCAATGAAAGTGAGAAGAGAATCCTATTTCAAGGGCACTTTACCAAATCACAGTGTGTTTCACGTGAATGATTTGATACATGAAACATCGATTGTTCCTATTCAGCAAAACCACAGCTAAGGAAATGGAATCCACAGCATTGGAGCTAAAATTGAAAAGCCAATTGAGCTTTATCTAGCCTTCCATAGTGAAGGAAGATGAGAAAAACGGGGGCATCTTATACATTATTGCTTATTAGATGTGTGTGGCCAGCATTTGTATAATTTAGGTCATACATTCCTACGAGTGGGAGTTTATCTCTCCCCTAGGAACTTTCTCTCTTTACTTTTCTTGACGTTGTGCAGTTTTCAATATCTATTCAAACAGGAAGAGTCTATCCTGAATTAATAAACAAATGGATATGGAAAGGAGTGAATACATAAATGGCTTCATTGAAAAAATGCGTGGAAAGAGGATGTGATTCTGTGATAAGGAGTGTAGAACAGTATAAATGTCTCAGCCCAGATTTGTTATACACATGTCATGTAAATTTGCAACAACAAAAAGTTTCTGATTACATGCTATCCAAAGATTAATTCAAAATGGAGTAATAATGAATCCGAGATAGTTTTGGCATTACTAAGGAAGCCTTGTTTTGAAAATTCTTTGCATATTATCAGATGTCTTACATGCACAGAACAAACACTGGCTGGAGCACTTCTGTATATAGCAGACTACTGAATGTTAAGGAATACAGTGTTTTTACAGCACATAAAAAAGTTTTTGTCCTTATAAAACCAAAGTGAGCTAATTAATTAAAAACAAACACATATTTTCTTTCTATATTTCATCAGCATGCAAGTATCAATATAGTATATCGGATCAAATTGTGTTATAATTTTTTATTTTATTTTAAAAGTTACTATGTGAGTTGCTGATTTGATATTTATGAAACATTATTAATGGTTTTAGCTTAGGCTTAGGACATAATCTAACATCTAATAATTTCTGAAACAGTTTTTAACATATTTCTGCAATTTTGCACTTTGTACTTATTTGAAGTGGTTTCTCAACATTGATGATTGTAAAATCAAAACATTGATAGCCCTGGAAAATATTGAAGATGATTTCTATCTTAAATATCAAATATTCAGTATTTTTAAATAAACAAGCACACATACCTTATTTTCTCCAAATTTTTGTTCTATTTTATTTAACAAATTGTAGAACTATATATATGTCAAATAATTCTTTATGAAATTTTTGCTTTAGGGGAGCTCAAATATGGAGACCAAAGGACAACTTGTAGGATTTGGTTGTCTCCTTCTACCATGTGAGTCCTTAGAGACCCAGGGATCAAACACAGGTTGTCAGAATGCTGACAGGTACCTGCATCCACTGGTATATCTCATTGTTCTTGCCATAGAAATTATTAAATATTTATTTACTATTTTTATCAGTAAATGATTGATTTTAACTTATTTTATATCTTTTATAAGAAGTGCCTTACAAAAATCTCTCCACTAAATTTAATAGCTTTGCTATAGAAGTTAGAAAACAAGAAATGATGATAGATCTGCTATTGCTGAAGAGAAGAAATTTGTTCCCTTGTAATTTCCACTTAGAAGAAACTGTCTCATTTTTTCATTGTATGCTAGAAATGGACCTTTCTTATTTGTTCATAGTTCTTTGTGTTGTTTATTTTAATCCGGGTTGCAAACTGACTTGTATGACCCATTTTCCTCCCATGTCACAGAGACATCTTTCTTGTTACCCATGGAAATCACAATTCTGTTCTGAAGTCCTTTCTATGACTTTAATATCACATCATCCATCAATGAGATCTAACATCCTTGTGAAACTCATAATGGAAGCATTTACTTCCTCATTCTTATGTGCCATTTTCTATGTCATACTGTCCTACTATTCTACTCATCAAATTTATCCCATTGGCTCTATTTCCCTGCCCACCACTCCTCTGCCTTACTTCCCAGTTGCATATTTTGTACTGGAACCTTTGCTTTGTTATGCTATGTAGAAAGTCTAAACTCAAATCTACTTCTATAGAGTTGTTAGATTTACATTTTTTTGGTACCTGATTCTTTACACCGTAATGTAAAAAAGTGTCATTCTCTAACAATGTTCAAATAACTGCCCAATCTGGATACTTTACCTACTAGCATCCAGACTCAGATGTTTATGTTTGATACACTCATGGCACTCCTATAGGGAAGTTCTGAAAAAATAAATAATGAAACCTAAGGGGCCTTACATGGAAATGGAATCTTCTGGCATACCTTGGTGATAAAGCCTCTTTCCCTATTATAACTGGAAGATTATAATCGTAGCTTCAAACTATTAAACACAATTTAACAAGATGAAGTATAAAACATATGACACTTATTAAGGTCACTTCTTATTTAAAACCACTCTAATTTTTTACTTTTAATTTACCAGAGAGTAAGAAAAATGATATATATAAAAGAGTGAGGTTTTATGGTCTGGAATGTGTTTCTTCCTGTGACAACCTAGGTTAAGAAAATCAATTCATACACTAGAATGTTCCCTGTCTTATTTAATTTAATATATATATATATATATATATATATATATATGCCTCTGAAATATGGTCAAGATTAAATGAGATACCATTTAATGGGGTAGAAACCTTTATTTCATGGTTTTTCTATAAATAATTTAATAAATGGTTCTCAAGAGTTTCCAGGCAAGAGGTGGTGCAAGCTCTTCATAGCCCTAGGATACCAACATGGCCTCAAGCAGCAGCTTACACCAGTAACATCTGAAAGGCCGTTGGTGGTAATGTGGGACAAGGAGGTAAATCCAAATCCTCTATTGAAGCAGGGTCTCAGACCCTCTATAGCCCTGGGTGGCAGCATTGGTCAGGACTTCACTATGGCTTGAGGTAGCATCTCAGGCTACTCAAATCAGGTAGTTCCTCACTATCCTTGAGTCTCCAGTTCTGCCTGTCTATTGTGCACATACCATTCTGCTTCTTCACCACCTCCATGCTCATCCTTGCTGTGCCCTGGCCTCTGGGTGTCTTTTCTAAGATGACAAGTGGAAAGCATCTTGGCTGGGTGTGGCTTGTCTCAGCCTCAGCAATATTTTGAAGAGAGAAAAGCTTCATCGTCACTCAGCATTTGTTTTTCCAGTATTTCCTTTCTCACTTATTAGAGAAAAGCTTCATTACAAGCATTTAGACTTGATTAGCAAATGTGAGAGTGCTGACTTTGTCCACAGGGTTTTGTGACACTTGGCACATAGATATATTTTAATATGCTGCAAGAGTAAAGACTGAAGTGTCCATAGCTGTCTTGTGGTAAGTGCATGGGAAGACTCCCTGGCTGGAATTGAACTGAAATGGGTCTGTTTTTCACCAACCACAATTTGGTAATGCATCAATAAATTTTTAATTAAAAATATGTCACAAGTACAATAGTGAAGACTTCATATATTTTCTTAGACATTCCATTCCCTCACCCGTAGTCAGAATCTCATCTCTGTTAGCTGGTGACAGAATATTTTTATCAAGATATTTGAGTAAAATCTCGAAACCTGGTATTACACAACTGAAATTTGGTTTACATGTACTCTGTCACAGGCAATTTATGTGACAAAATCAAGATCTAATATTTGTCCTTGATAATACAGCAGTAAGCAGCAAAACTCTAACTGGCACTTTTATTATATTTCAATGCTCTTGCTGAAGAAGTGACAAATAATCATGGTGGAATCAATTAGAACATGACTATTTCCATAGCAGAGAGGTCAGAGTGGTGTGTTTATCTTCAGAGGATGAGAGGACATAGAATGTGTGTGAGAAGTTCCATGAGCAGCAGAGAGTATGGTTATAGTAAAATGGAAAACCCATGGAAAGGTTGCCCTTCATCTCTAAAATCTTCACTTTCTTTCCTTGTGACTTGTAGTTTTCATTTCCTGGGTTACAATTTGATCTAAGCATTTTCTATTTTTGTGTGGCCAACATATGAAATTGTTTTCATGGTTTTTTTTTTGTTGTTGTTGTTGTTGTTCATTATGTCTGTCATTGGTATGTAGGAAGCGTGCTGGTTTGTAAGTTGTGTGTGTGTGTGTGTGTTTATGCATGGTCATATCTGAACATAGTTGCAGCAATACAAGAGAGAAAGTCTGAAGACAATTTATTATAAAACCTGTTTTGTTTTGTTTTGTTTTGTTTTTTAGTGGACAGGGAGATGGCTCATTGCTTAAGAGCACTGACTGCTTCTCTATAGGACTTCACAGGTGCTAACAAGAAGTGGATCAGCTGCTATGGAGATTTATTTGATGACTCCTTTAAATTCTTTGATGTTGTGCAATTCTATTTGCCCATAATTAACAAAATATTGAAGTAGAAACTCTTATACCTATACCAATATTCACCGTGGTTCTTTCATGAGGCAAAACATGGAAGCAATTCAAGTGTTCCTCAGTGATTAGAAGGCTAGCAGGCTTTATATACACAATATATAGGATGAATAGTACTCAGTCATTAAAAGGCCACAAAATGGATAAGTAACATTTTGTTAATTGAAAGAAAGCAGCCATAATATGCCACATATTCTGCTAGTTCTTATATGAAAATTTACACAAACTTATGGGGAAGTCAATTACTTGATTAAGAGCTTAAGGAAAGTGAAATATCTTTGGACAAAAGATTTCTACTTTGGAAAAATTAAAATGTTTATATTTAGTGGTTATATGTGCACACAAATATGGATGAATCAAAAGCCCTTGAAAATAATTTCTTTTTCTGTTAGTTTTACCGCAAGAATTATTTCAACTGAAAAACCTAGCGAGTGAATTGATGTTCAGATATGTATGGGGATCCTATTCACTCAATAAATATCATGTCACAAGTTTTCCCAAACACTGCAACATTTCCAGTAATTACTAGAAACTTTGTCATCATTTGCCTTGCAGGAATATTGGCTGATATGTACAGTATAAAAAAGATGAAGTAGTCTCATTTATGTGATGAAATATCAGAAACATTTTTCAACTCCAAAGTAAACTGGTAAAGGAACATTTAAATTTAATTTTTAATCTATGTTGAAAGGTACTAACATTTTACAATGTTCAATGTAATCATCTGATAAAAATTAGTGATGATGTGATCTGTACCCTTAGAGTGACATTTCGCTTTTGACTAATGTGAAGAAACAGTAAATTGGGGATGCATTCACACTTGTGTGCATTTAATTCGGTTAGGTGGGATAAACAATCTCATAAACAGATTGCACTTGTTTTTTTTCTATCTACTTTTTAATATTAACTATGTTAAAATAGTTGTCAATTAGGCTTCACATAATTTTTAGTTGTAAAGCCTGGTATTTTTACAGAATTCTACATTGCAAGATGACCACTACTCATTTTACTAATTAACATATCTATTACTTCATTTAGCTGGAACCTATTTATGAAAATATGGTTTAATTTAATAGTAGCATCTATATAATTTATTCAAAATAATTTACAATAATCCATGGCATTTTGTTACTATGGTGTATGTTTAATTGATCTATTATTGACCTAAGTGAAGATGAGAACCAAATTGATTACTATTCTAATAAATTCCAATTTTTATATATTTATCAATTTAATTATTATTGGGTTTAATGATCCATTTTTGATTTCTTAATCTATTTTAATGAATTGCAGATACATTGGAACTCAATACAATAATCAAAAATGTAAATTAAAAAATATAGCATACGAATGAAATATTAAATTGAAAGAGACTGTTGCTGTATTGATTGAAGATAAATCATTAGAAATAAAATAATTTTGAAAAAACATAATAGCAGTTTTTGTAGACGGCAGAAGTTTCATTGGAAATTAAAAAAAAAAAAAGAGGGTGCATTTTACAGGCAGTGTTTGTAAAGAAACAATGATTTTCTTAACACAATGAAACTTGGGTCTTCTATATCTCTTCCATGATCCATGTACCATATTTGATAGAATCCCATATTGCAACAAGATGTTAGTTTTTTAGAAATTTTAAGTTGGTTTCCCAATTGTTATTCTACTGTGAGTTCTTTTCATTCCTTTTGTGCTGCTTGTTTCTGACACTGGTTAGTAACTGGTGGTGAGTGTTCAGCTGGTCAGTCTAGGCAACGTTTTAAATATGGGCACTATTGATGAAATGTAGACTTCAGAAAACCTTTCTCTGCAGTAGCTTCCTCTCTGTATGTACATTGTAAAATTTTGAATGGCTTTTCTTATTTCACATTCACTAATTGTTAGTCAATAAATCTAGAGGCTTTGCCCTCTCCTTGTTCTATAGCTGAAACCTTAAACCCTCTTTTTGAAATGAAGTAAAACTTTGAGTAATTCATCTTCTTTAACTACTTAACTGAACTTAACTTTAACTTTTTTCTTGTAGATGAATTCATCTACAGGAAATCTATTTCGTTACAATTCAGTTTAGGTTTTTCTATCATATCTTCCTTACATTTACAATTCGTCATAAAGAGTCAGAAACCTTTAAAAATATGACAAATTTTCAAAGATTTCAATAGTAAATTAACCTAACATATTGGCTACTACAAAAATTTCTACTTCTTCTCATATAATAATTGAAATTCACTATAATTTCTTGTTTTTTTTTTTTTAACAATTATAACCATGGTCTGAGATTTAGGCACAAAACTGACTTACATTTAAATCTACATTACTAAACAGAATGCTAAATTAAACAAGATAGACATTAAATAATTTTTTAAATTAATGAATAGGTCCAGGAAATAACGTTATTAAGCATACATATTAACTCATTGAATAATAAGTACTAAATTATCTTATTAAAATTTCATTTTTATTAATAAAAAATTATTTATTTGGTATATTATAAAACAAAATGCAGGTTTGCATCTTAAGATTCAACCCACTTTTGGTTTCAAGTTTTTGGAGGGCTTTTTACTTATTTTTCAATCCACAGATTTTAATATTCTTATGTGTGTGAGTATACATGTGTGTGTGTGTGTGTGTGTGTCTGTGTATGTCTCTGATATGTAACACATTGGCAAATGTCTTTGTTTTTGTACTATTTAAGCTTATGTAAAATCTGTCTCTAGAATTGGGGTAGATGCCACATGTTGCATAGTTATACTTATCTCAGTATCTTTTTATTTCCAGGTGTCTTGGAGGATCCCAAGCCCTGTGGCAGAGAGATAGAACAACAGCAAAAGACTAAGGGTTGTCAAATCACTATGCCTTGAAAACAGCTAGAGTGTATAGCATTTCTAAGAGAGGTTACTAGTGCTTTACCCATGGCAAACAGATAAATACATACATACATACATACATACATACATACATACATACATAGAGTTTAAAACAGTGTGGAGATTAGGAAGTCAGAGGAACACCAGTGTTGAAATTTAATCAGGTACTTTAGCATGACTGCATTTCTACCAATCAATTGCTTTTGGACATTGTAAGCTTCAGTTTTAATGATGCTACCTTTGGTCTTCCTTCATCAGGGTACTCCAGAAGTCTACTGAATGCTCATAGCACTTGGATTTCTAACTTAGATACTGCTTCTGCTCATCTGCTGCCTGATACTTTTACTTTAGTAGATATACAGTCAATATAGCTCACTCTTTTGAAAACAAAAGTGCAGTAGTTGTAGAACAGTCTCTAGACTGTACAGATGAATATATGTACAGACTCAGATTATGCCAACAGATGCCTTTACAATGTGGTCTGCTTTTAACAATTTAAAACATCTTATTGAATTATCTAACTGGAGTATTCTTGAGTTAAATGCACTGCACTTAGTTACAGCAATGTGTGAATCAATCTTTTTTCAATAATGGGACTGTAGTGTCAGGGAAGTGTTAGTGAACTCCCAAAGACTAGACAGGAGCTGATCTGATGCAAATCATATCAGGGCCTTTATTTGAGCAAACTCAGGCTCAGCCCAATGCCAACACACAGGACAGTTTTGGTAGACAAGAGCCCCGAAAAATCTATCGGTGTAAGGTTTTATAGAAAGCAACAAATGGACATGGGGAAGGTGAGTGTTTCTAGCCTGACAGCTATCAATTGGAGAACTGATATTATGGATATGTTCTTTAGCATAATTGGCTGATGTTTCATTAGCTTTTTGCTATACTCAGTGAACAGACCAAGCTACCAGACCCCACACAGCTTCCCCCGAGTCTCTAAAATGGGAGTCTGAACTGGTGCATGCCTTTAATCCCAGCACCTGGGAGGCAGATTTCTGAGTTAGAGTCCAGGCTGGTCTATAAAGTGAGTTCCAGGACATCCATGGCTACACAGAGAAACCCTGTCTCAACAAAACAAAACAAAACAAAACAAAACAAAACAAAACAAAACAAAACAAAACAAAATTTTGGTCTCTCAGGACTATGATATAATGCATATGCAAGCAATAATTTTTATTTTATATTGTCATATTTACATGCTTCTGAAGTTTAGTGAAGTATTTAGGAATTAATTTAGACTAAATATTATTTTTCCGTGTAGCTGTTTGTATAACTTAAAATTTGCTTAAATTATTTTTAAATCTATTGCTTTGCTTTTTTAAATTAAACCTGAAGCCTCAATTTCATTATAGTTTATCTTTCATTTACAATAATTATCCAATACAGTGGGTGTCCTATCAGATAAATATGATTAAATAAAAAAGCAATTATAAATACCATTTCCAAGTTATCTCTAGCACACAATTCTGTTTTGATCTCATTAATTTTGAATGGGAAATTCTCAGACATTGTTGTTGTACATCCACTGAAGAAGAATAACAAAGGCAGAAATTTTTAGAAACTATCTGTCACAGGCATGGACAGTGAAAAGAATAGCCCTGCCTAGCTGAAGCACAGACATGGGATGACATACACCTTTTGATAACTTCTGCAAAACAGAAAATCATTAAAGAGAGGAGAAGTAGGCTGGCTTATTTGTTCTCCCCAAGATTCCAGGTAAGCCCTTGGATCACTTGTGCAGGGAGAAGAGACAAAGGTGTCTGCCACAGGGAGAATGTCAAGACACTTACTTGACCTCCACTCTACTGCTAATAGAAAGCACAACTTGGCTCTCTGAAGACTGTGCAGAGCTTCAGTTAACCATAAACCCACAGAGCTGCAAAAACACAGTATCAACAATTCGGAACTGTGGAGCACAGATGATATCTTAGCTTTAAATCAGATTCATCGCAGGAATGTAAGGTTTGCTCACTACTTGGAATTTATAAATGTGTCATGTCGCTTTAAAATATCCAATTTATATTATCTAATAAACTTCAGAACAATAATTTTTAAATATTCAGAATTTATTTTCTATTGATGTCTCAGGGAAGGGGGTTATGTTGTGTGTGTGTGGTGGGGAGAATACCACCTCAGAGGCAAAGGGAGAGAAGATGGGTAGAGAACTCTGCGAGGGGGTACAGGGAATGGGCACAGCATTTGGCATGTTAAAAGAAAATAGTTAATTAAAATTTTTAATAAAAATATCAGCATAAGTGCTGAAGAGAACTTTTCAACATCTTTTAGGACATTTATAACAATGGTATTTAGTACACTCAATGCTGAGGATAAGTAAGTTAATGTGATTTAAGGCTGGTGTGGTAGGGAACATGTCCAGAGTGTCAGCCAGGACATGACAGGCTGAGAGTGGGTAACGGTAGAGACATTGAAGACTCTTAGGCAACAAATCAAGGAAATCATAAGCAAACAAGGGTTGAAATTAAGGCAGATGTATCTAGTTTCAAAACCTGGCATTCTTGTTGAAGATAAATAAAAGAAAATGAGCACATAACTGACACTGGAATACAAAAACCTGAAATTATTTAACACTTTTTCATAATAAACCTCTTGATGCAAAGTAGATAGAGATGAAAACTACTCAACTTAATGGAAGCAACACTTACAACATCTATATAGAGCAAAGCCAATAGGGAAGAAATGGAAGGTTTCTTTCTAAGATGAGTCCACAAAGCCAGTTTTACACCTTCTTTTTTTTTTTATTACGTATTTTCCTCAATTATATTTCCAATGCTATGCCAAAAGTCCCCGATACCCTCCCCCCCACTCCCCTACCCACCCATTCCCACTTTTTGGCCCTGGCGTTCCCTGTACATATAAAGTTTGCGTGTCCAATGGGCCTCTCTTTCCAGTGATGGCCTACTAGGCCATCTTTTGATACATATGCAGCTAGAGTCAAGAGCTCTGGGGTACTGGTTAGTTCATAATGTTGTTGCACCTATAGGGTTGCAGATCTCTAGCTCCTCCATTGGGGGCCCTGTGATCCATCCAATAGCTGACTGTGAGCATCCACTTATGTGTTTGCTAGGCCCTGGCCTAGTCTCACAAGAGACAGCTATATCAGGGTCCTTTCAGAAAATGCTTGCTAGTGTATGCAATGGTGTCATCGTTTGGAGGCTAATTATGGGATAGATACCTGGATATGGCAGTCTCTAGATGGTCCATCCTTTTGTCTCAGCTCAAAACTTTGTCTCTGTAACTCCTTCCATGGGTGATTGTTTCCTATTCTAAAAGGGGCAAAGTGTCCACACTTTGGTCTTCGTACCCGAGATATAAGAGACAATTTGTAAAACACATGAAACAGAAGAAGAACGAAGACCAAAGTTTTACACCTTCTATTCAACATGCTTTTATAAGTGCAGCCCAGAATTATTAAAAAATATATATAAACCTTTCAAATGGAAAAATATAAAGTAAAATCATACTTAGTGTCTTAGTCAGGGTTTCTATTCCTGCACAAACATCATGACCAAGAAGCAAGTCTTTGGTCTTCGTACCCGAGATATAAGAGACAATTTGTAAAACACATGAAACAGAAGAAGAACGAAGACCAAAGTTTTACACCTTCTATTCAACATGCTTTTATAAGTGCAGCCCAGAATTATTAAAAAATATATATAAACCTTTCAAATGGAAAAATATAAAGTAAAATCATACTTAGTGTCTTAGTCAGGGTTTCTATTCCTGCACAAACATCATGACCAAGAAGCAAGTTGGGGAGGAAAGGGTTTATTCGGCTTACACTTCCATATTGCTGTTCATCACCAAAGGAAGTCTGGACTGGAACTCAAGCAGGTCAGAAAGCAGGAGCTGATGCAGAGGCCATGGAGGAATGTTCTTTACTGGCTTTACTCCCCTGGCTTGCTCAGCCTACTCTCTTATAGAACCCAAGACTACCAGACCAGGGATGGTCCCACCCACAAGGGGCCTTTCCCCCTTGATCACTAATTGAGAAAATGCCTTACAGTTGGATCTCATGGAGGCATTTCCTCAACTGAAGCTCCTTTCTCTGTGATAACTCCAGCTGTGTCAAGTTGACACAAAAATAGCCAGTACACTTAGTTAAAACGTATTATGTTCCTTTAGGAACACAGTGTTAAAATGTTGCTTTAGATATACTTTTTGAACAAACAAAATATACGTTTTCCAATTCATATGCACTCTAAATGTACCTGTAGAGCCAAGAAACTCCTGAGAATGAAGAAAATGTAAATAACACAAACATTCAGACTTCTAAGCAGAAGTCCAAATCTATAATAGTGAACATAATGTAGTAATGGCTTACCGAGCATTTCCTAATGTAACGGAAAAGAAAAGAGAGTCAAGTTATAAATCATCATATAAGTAAGTATTCTAAAATAGTGTGCAAAAAAGATGTTAATGCAACTGAATGGGTAAATGGGACATTACTGTCAAGAAAGCCAATTTGCTCTATGAAAATACTCAAAATTGCTAATCATTGTTACTATTAATAATTGGGAGGAAAAATTATTGGTCAGAATTTGGAAAAATTGGTATTGTTGCATATGATTGATGGAAATATAAAATGGTACAGAAAAAAATTTAAAGCTATCTAAAATGTGTTTATGCTTCTTCCAGCAATGCCACTTTGAGTCTCAAATAAGTGAAAGCAAGCACTGAAACATCCATTTAAGCAAATATTGATATAAGCACAACATAGAAAGGCAAAAGATGGAGACAACCCATGTGGACCTTGCTGAATGCATTAAGAAACTAAATGTAGTATACAGTACAATATTATTTATCCTTAAGATGAAAGAAAAATGGACACATTCTACAACTTGAAAGAAACTTCAGGACATTATGTTAAGGAAATTAAGCAGTAATAAATGAACAGATATTATGTTTACAACTAGGTAGTCTATAGAATAATCAAAATCATAGAAAGAGAAAACAGTGATGGATTTT
Source organism: Mus caroli (assembly GCF_978045245.1). NCBI lineage: Eukaryota > Metazoa > Chordata > Mammalia > Rodentia > Muridae > Mus > Mus caroli. Next base: position 133,955,104 of record NW_028227257.1, read on the forward strand.
CAGGAAATGAAGAAGAATTTGTGGCTCTCTGGGGGGGGGATACAGAGGTTCACTTTATAAGATGTAGAGTTCTAGAATAAGGTCAAAGTGGGGGTCCCACAGTAGTGGGAACACAAATAGCATTAAACAGTACATTTAAAATGTTTAATATGCTAAACTGTATTGTATGTGGATTTTAAAATTACAACGAAATTCAAAATATGTCATAAAAAGCTATGAAGGTGGTATCATGTTAAAACTTATAATTAATTAATAAATTATGTTTACCCAGATTATAAAAAGAATCCTTAAAGGCTTATTAATATTAAATTACATAATTTTCAAAATGGGTAATTCAAATAAATAGATCACAATAATATATTCATTTTAATTTGGAAAATACCTGCTAAAATATAACTTGGAAAATATTAAGTTAATACAGCAAAGCAATAGAAACACTTATCTGCACAATTATTCCATAAGTAAAAGAAGAACATCTGTCACGATAACACCAAGTGCACACACTGAAAACTAACTGCAAGTATTATATATTCTTGATCCAAATTTAAATAACACAACTGTTTGTAAAACTTTTTATGCATTTATCCATGGCTAAACTGAAACCACGTAACTTTAGCATCAGTTTATATGTTGTAGGCAGAATAGTATTTTACTACCTCTACAGATGCTCTGTGAGGATACATACTCACAGGTGCCCACACGAAACACAACCCAAATATCCTTGAGAAATTATTAGCTGGACAAGTTGACTGGAATCCAAACAAGAAAAGATTAGCAGTAATAAATGGGAAAATGATGAGGAAATGTACATCATAAATCCACATCAGAAGGATTATGTGGCTCTGCCCTTCCCTTCATGGATTATTCTGGAAAAGGCAGACAATACAGAAAAGTTTCAAATTACTGGTGGCCAGAAATTGTATTCAGGAGTGGGGTGGGGGTAGGCTTGGAGGGCTTTGGGGGGAGTGTACTTCAAAGAGTTCTGAGAAAATCTTGAAGAAATTAAGGGATATCACTTATCTCATTTTTGGTATTCTAATAATTATAAATTTTGTTGGAATTTATGTAACTTAATCTGGGAAATGCCTCATTGCTAACTGACAGAGCCTGCAAGACCAGGAGCTACAGCTGGAGGTCAAGAATCACTCTCTGCACCACTGGGGCATTTTCTCATGAAAGCTTTTGCTAATGTCACTGTATGAGAGTATATAAGAGTGAATTATTAGATTTTTCTATTGTATTCATAAAGTGTTCTTTTTCTAATTCACAATGCTCAATAAAAATCCTTATCCTCTCTTTTATGAGGTATATATATATTTTTCAATCTATCATTAGTTTATGGTTTTGCATAATGTGAACCTTTTTCATTATGGCTTAGTCCTGTTTTTATAATTGGATAAGTTTTATTATATTACAATATGTCTGGCTAATTAATAAAACCAATTCAAAGTTTTTTAATAGCAAGCATAAAGTAGTAAAATTATTTCAGCTATGCACTTAAGAATTCATATTAAATTTCACTTCTAAGGTACAGGGGAAAATACTTGAAACTTATCAAAATTCTGTGTTGCTAATTACATCTTACTTGGCTTTTAAAAAGACCTCATCTATCATTTTCATAAAAATACCCATACATTGGGAATACTTGGGAGAGGTATGCACAGTACCAATGCCTCATCTTTAATGCCTACTAGACACAGGTAAGTTCACCACGAAGAAGTGGGAGGGGAGATCTGGAAAAATGACATGAAACCTATGCTTTAAATCAATAAAGATGTATGACACAAGCTTGAAGTGATGGAGAGTCTCCTCATTAAATCTCACTGATTTCCATTTGGCTAATTCAAACTGTTCATCAATTTTGTTTTGTAGACTTTGTGATATAGTTATTACTTGTTTAAAAAAAGTTGAGTTTTCATATTTCTATTCTTCCATAAATATGTGGTCAAGGAAACAGTGTGAAATTTGGTAGCATATAAACATGGAAACAATTGGTCACTTTGAAGATAAACCTTGAAACAAGGCAGGTGAAATATACAATGAAGTCATGTCTAAATTTGAAACCGAATGTTCTGTCAGCAGGGAAACGATATTGTCTGGGAGTGCAAAATGACTCCATGTGTTGTTAATCAATCATTCAGTTAGCTTCCTGCCTGTAGTTATGTAAGATCTATCACCATTGTGATGATTTTACCTGTGAAATCAGGGAGAAAAGGTAATTAAACACATATTAGGCAGAACTAGGGGTTTGGGAACAGCAATCTATTAATCAATATCGAGTAGGTATTGTAATATAAACATCCAGAAGAAATCGGGTTTTAACTTTGCCGTCAAATATGAATATGCAGAGAATGTTCATATTCTCTCAGTATGAACAGACGGTACAGGAGCGAAAACTCTGGAGAGTGGCAAGCACACCCCCCACTATGTTATTGTTCAGTGAAAGAGCTGTAGGATTCCTTATGGATGCTTTCATCTTATCTCCCTCACATTTATAAGTACATAAAATACTGAAGAGTGCATTGTGAAGTTATTTGAAAGGTGAGTTAGTCTTTGTGGTGGTTTAAATGAAATGCACTGCTATCATTTTTGGCATTTGAATAACTGATCCACAGTTTGGTGTTGTTTTGGGAAGCTTAATGGGTGTAGCCTTGCTAAAGAAAGTATGTCAGTGGGGGAAGGATTTGTTGATTCAAAACCTGTGTCCCAATCCCAGTTTACTCTTGCTCCTTTCTGTTTGTGAATATAGATTTGAGCTCTAATTTCTCAGCTTCAAATTCCAGCTGGCATGTCTGATACCTGTTGTCACCATTGCTCCATATGTTAATTCAAGGACAAGGACAACACTCTGGTTTTACCCTATGCCTAAAACAGTGTTCTGAATGTAAGGGTGAGTGAAGAGTAATATGAATCAGCTCATTCCAAAGATAGTTGTAATTTAAAATCTAGTCTAATGCTAAGAAGTATGTAGTGTTATTGGAGCATCTCAAAGGGAGTCAACTAGATGAGTGACACTGCAAATTCTTATGGTTTCTCTTCCTAGGACAAAACAAGATGATCAAAAGCAACTTGTAGGAAAAAAAAGGCATTTATTTCAGTTTACCTGTCCCAATCACAGCTCATCCTAAAGGTAAAGTCGGGGCAGGACCACAAGGCAGAAACCTAGAAGGCAGGAGGTGATTCAGAAGCCAGGATAGATATCTGCTTATGTGCTTGCTTTCCATAGCTTACTCAGCCTGATTTATTATAGTTCCCAGGAACACCAGAACAGGGGTGGACTGTGTAACGTGAACTTGGACCTCCTATAGCAATCATCAATTAAGAAATTTTAATGCAGTCTTGCTGAAGGGCTAATCTGATAGGGACATCTTCTCAGTCGAGTTTCATGCCTGCAGAATGACTCTAACTTGTGTCAAGTTAATATATGAACCAGCCAGGACAGAAGGTTTCTTAGCAAAGTGACAATTGGTTATGAATCTGAAGAACAAGGAGAAGTTAACTCAAACAGAAAGGGCATCACAACGGGCAACAAATCACATAAGAACTTTGGACCAGATATTTGGCAAGAAGAAAGATCTTTAAGATGGAAATATGGCTGAATAAAAACAGGAACAAAAGATTTGGTGTCAGACAGGCTTTGTAATTTTCCCTTGTAATTTACTGGGCATCCTCTAGTCGAACTCCAGACTCTCTCCAGTTCTGCCCCACCATCTGTGTCAACTAAAGTAAACACCATCTTGTGACTTTCTATGTAAGCATCTTCCCACACCAACTTTGAAGACACATTGCACTCAGTCATTGGTGTGGTTTTCTTCACCACCAAAACACAATCTGCTTTTAAGAAATCTGTTGATTACATTTCCCTCATTATCAGGCAGAAGCCAAAGTGCTTAATTTTAAGATAGATTAATAGTTTTCCTTAAATACTGTAAAGACTGAAGAGATAACATGTTTAGTGCAAACTGTGGCAAGTTTTTAACTTTCCATATTCATTTCTGTGCTTAGATGTGAGATTGGCAATACCGCTGTTGTTTATTAAGATGAACTTATCAATGATTTGCTAAAATTCTGTGATTCAGTTCACATCAGACTTCTAATTTTCAAAGTAGAAATAATAACAATTCCAGTGTTCCACCAATGCTTACAAATTAACTGGATAACTTCAAAGTGTTTTCAGTGTTAACAAACAGCAATTGCCACCACTGATCTTAAAGAAAGGAATTGGATTAGAAATTTGAAGTTCAAGTTTCTGGTTGTATCATGTGCTATTTTGCTGAAGAAGACTCATGTGATGTCTTGCAAAAGGAGACTCATGTAGTGTTTAGCTGAAGCAGACCCATGAGAGGACAAGTGATATTTAGAGACTGTGTAAGTAGGACCTAACAGACAGTGACGGGCTACTTTGCATAGCAAGCTGAGCAACACATCATGGTCTCATGCCTTAGCAGATCTTCACTTCATTGAGAGAGGCATGGCAGAGAGCTCCTGTCATTCTGACTGAATTCTGGTTGTTGCCATGGACTCATGCCAATTCAGCAGAGGCCTGGCTGTTTCAGCTGGATTGTGCTGTCACTGCTAATTTCTATTTGGTGGCACTTTTTGAACTGTACTGTTGGTATCCAAATACTAACAAACTGGACTGATTGTTTCCTGTCAATAAAGATTAGAATCACCCCCAAAGAACTATTTCTAAGCAGGCCTACGTGCTCACTGTCCTTTTATCCATATTTTCACTCCTATTGTTGAATGCTGGATTAGAGAGTAGGTTAGAACATTTGACAACCCTTATTAAAGTAGGTTTTGAAAAAAAATCTCAGCCTACAGGAGTTGGCAAATGTTTCTGAGAAATCTCTAGGGTTTCCAATGAATCCCCTCAAAATATACGGGTGTCTTTGCTTGAGGTATTTCTTCAATACTTAAATTAATACAATATTAATTTAATTAATTGTCTGCCAGGGGAGACACTGGCAGCCCCTGACTTCAAAATTCCAGCACCAGATGAAAAAAGACAACAATTTTTTTTTTGTATTTCTCTACAAAATCTGTCACATCTCAGCCAAGGGTTGAATTATGTGGTTTCCTTTAGTCTCTTGAATCCTGGTACCAAATCGTTTTCTCTAAAAGGCCTGAACAAAGTACTGTTTTCCTTTATTTCTTGCCTACAAACCCCAAAAGTGTACCCAAGTTCAGAGCAGCAAAAGGACATAGGATAGTAAGGAAGAAAAAAAAAAAAAACTCCGTGTCCTTTGATATTGCCAAATGTGATAGTAACAGGATGTGTGGACTGTGCCCTACTTCATACACTGAGGTTACTGGAATGACAGATGAACATGGAGAAGCCTTCATCATCATCTGCTAAGTCACAAACGGAATCAATAGAGTCGAATCAGTGCTGAGGTTTTCTATCACATGTATTCCAACAATAACCTGCCCCATGTATTCTAACCTTCCTCTCAACAGGATCCAGGTTTGCAGATATAATTTTGGAGTTTTGGCTTTCTTAGAAAACACAGAATTGTCATGAGAATATAATTTTTGTTTAATCCCTGGTATGGGTATATCCAGTTACTTTAGATTGTCCACAGCACCTGACTATAATTTGTTACATGTTCTATGAAGAGCATGATTTTGCCAGATGCAGATAGTTTCAGGCAATTATATGACATTTGTAATTCTGGGAATTTTTTCAGGAAGTATATAAAATCTAGGGCCCTGAGAAGTAGGCTGCTGTTTGTCTCATTGGTCTCTGTAGGTTCCTGTTGGTAAAAAATGTGTTATGTAGTCAAGCTCAAAGAAGAAACAACAACAAGAAGAAATTAGATATCTTGACAGTGAAGATCAAGTTTGCAGTAAGAAACTTGGCACTAGACAATATTGTGTATGCATATAACATAGTGTTCTGGAGTCATTTTGTTGTTATGCTCCTTTACCACAGTGGTTCTCCATCTTCATAATTCTGTATCTTCGGGGCAGTTCTTCATGTGGTAAATCACTTTCGTTGCTTCTTCAAAGAAGGAAGAACTATACCCACTATCCTTTCTTCTGTTCTATCTAGTGTTATGATGATAAAAAAAGAAGATGGAAAAGAGTGGGAAAGGGTAGAAGAAAGAAGAACCCACAAAGGAGTCAAAGTCTGGCTACATCAGTTGTCTGCACAACCCTGACTTCCCCAGGATGTAAAATCCATAGCTGAAAGAAATCAAGGTATACTGAAGTATATTGTCAACCATAGCTAGCTTGTTTCTAACCTTAAGAGAGAGGGCTACTCATCACAATTGGCAGCAAACTACAAACTATATTCCATGTGTTGTTTCACTGGCCTAAAGCTTGAGCAGGAGTAGCAGCTGACTAATAAATTCTCCATGGACCTGAAAAAACATGGTCACATCTTCATACAGGGATCATGTTTAGCAATCTGTAACTTGGCCATGCCAGTCACGAGGTCACCAACAAATTCATAGAAAGTACAGCAGAGACAATCTGTCTCTCAGTTTCTGCTCTTTCTGCAAGATGAAAAGGGGGTTCTATAGGAGGGAGAGAATCATGTATGTAAACGACAATCCATAGCATGTAGTTACAATTTTAGTTAACAGAAAGTATTCCTTGGAAACACCATGTAGCCCAGTGGGACAGAAGCATCTAGGGCTGGAAACTGTCACACTTGTGGCCCCCAAACCACTATCACTAGCATTCTTTGTCTAGATTTCTCAAGAATTCCTAAGCATATGAATGTCACAGAAGCTAAAAACTTGTTTCCAGAACAATGCAATTGTTTCAGAAATTAAAAAATACATATATCATCCAATGTTAGGGATCCTCTGTGGATTCATCTGAGATATAGTTCATATTAAAGTCTGTGTGAGAAATATCTGGCTCTGTAATGAACAATAGTCCTCAAGGATTTACTCCCAATTTGGACTGTTCAAATGTAGAGATTATGCTTCAGAAACCACTAACAAACCAACAAAAATTCTAATGAGTCCATTATCAGTACAACAAAGGAAATAATAGATACTAGATCTTGTCTTGTTTAAAAGGAGAAGGCTGTCTCTTCTTGTCATTGTTATCCTAGGTTTTTGTCCCATTCTACTTCCTGATTTCTCACCAACCTCATCTTATCAGGATTTACTGCAGAATGGAGAATGCAGTTTACTGTTTATGCCATATCCCATATTCTCAGGAAAGAGCTGCAGATAGTAGATAAATTCAGTTTGTTTTGATGTTCTCTTCTGTGATCTATTTGTACCTACTGGGATGGGGCCTCAGTGTTCTTTCCTCACTCATCTGGACTAAACATTCTGTTCCCTTGAGGTAGTTGATCAGTTCAGCAGAGAGTCAGAAAAGAGACATTCTGAGGTTTGTGTACTGTCATGTTGGCTATGATTCCAGCCTTTGAAAGAGCAACCATCTGCTTGAACCATGTAGACTTACTGCTACATAGTTTCTCTGGCACAATAAAATTGCTATAGATGTCCTATCAGACACCAACATTCTAAAATCAAATAAAACCAAGAGTGTAACATGCTGACTTTGATTATGTACAGATCCTAGACAAGGATACCCTCCATTAATATATTACAATTTGGGTTGCTGCTTCTCTCTCCAATGCTATATCGGGACTCTACTCTATTATAGCTAGTATCCTTCAACAAAGAAGCAATTAAGTAAAAACAACAACAACAACAAAAAACTAATGAAGACATTTGATTGTCATATTCAGATACTGGGAGATTGAACATATGAGGATGCTGTAAGCAGGCAGCCATCTAGTCAATAATAAGAAAAATCTAAAAGAAGCCAGTTTCTAAAACCTTGATTATGGAGTCCCAAGAACTGGTAGACAAATGGAGTTCTGTTGTTTAAGTGATTAGTCTATACCATATGTTATGGAAGTTAGAGAAATATAACACACCTCACATAGTAAAGACTTCACCATCTGTTCTTTAAGAACCTCAAGCTCCTCCAGCTCTCAATGAATATTTTGCATTGCAATATAAGTTCACATTACTTTCATTTAAAAAGAAAACTCAGCACATCTTCTTTCTAATACAGCCTTCCTCTTTTCTCTTCTCAGCATAGTTCCACCTTTACAAATATTATAACCACCCCTCCCTTGAGAATGTTCCAGGAAGTCTTCTCTTTCTCAATTCTCATAACACCATCAATCCATAAAACATAAGATTCATTGATTGCTCTCCAAAAATCCATGGTGAGGCCCTCTTGTCAATGGCAACATATGCATTGACACTTATTGAACCTGGAGAGGTCAAGCTGTTGACTTCCTTAAGCCTTCAACCCTATTGACTAGTGTTCTTGGTACTCTTCAAGATAACAAAAGAGAAAGGTAAACACCAAATGAGGTAAATACTTGATCTACAATGGCATCCTGCCTGCAAGATGCACTAGTACAAATCTTTTGGAGGAACAAACCAAGATCTGAGTGGATATGAGGCCCACTACACAAAATGGAACACATCACCAACAAGCTCAGGTGGCCAAGAAGCTGATTCTAGATTGCCTAAGAACCTGGGGGGGGGGGAACACCCAAATACTACTTGTCTGATAAAGCAATAGTTCTCTGCCTATGGGTCACAACATTTTTGGAGGTCAGATCACTGTTTCAGAGAGGTCACTAAGATCATCAGAAAATAGAGTTTTACATTGTAATTAATACTAATAGTAACATTACGGCTATGAAGAAGCAATGAAAATAATTAACCACAACATGAAGAACTGTACTAATGCTATAGCATTATGAAGGTGGAGAACTGCTGTGCTAAAGAAACATAGCAACAAAATGACTCCATGACATTTTGTTATACTCATAGACAGTGTCTTGCTCAGTCATCCTTAGAGAAGCTTTGTTTCATGGTAGATGGAAATATGTAGAGACCCATCACTTGGCAATGAGCAAAAAGTGAGAGACTATGGAATACTCTATACTCAATGGGTTATCTCTGTCTATTCCCTCCCTTAAGAGAACCATGCAGAAGAAAAGACAGAAAGATTGTAAAATTGGAGAGGATGTAGAACACCAAGGGAACAAGACCTTCTTAACACAACAGGACCAATCCACATATAAACTCACAGAGAACATAGGCATGTACAGGGCATGCATAATTGATAACAGCTCTCAAACAAACAAACAAACAAACAAACAAAAAAATCATACTCTCCAATGGAGTTTCACATGTTATGGAAAACACTCTTGAGGTCAGATAACATGATCAGCAGTTGATAACAAAAAATGAACTTAATGGTGGTTTTGCATGTTTTTCCAGTGCTTTTCCAGGTCTCTCTCTCTCTCTCTCTCTCTCTCTCTCTCTCTCTCTCTCTCTCTCTCTCTCTCTCTTTCTCTCTCTCCTTGAAGGACTTAAGTTTTTGGGGTTTTTTTTTGTATCTTTGGATTATTTATTCTGTTTGTTTTGTTCTATTCTGGTTTGTTTGTTTGCATTTCATTTCATTTTATTTCATTTCATTTTATTTCATTTTATTACTATTGTTTCTTAGTTGCTTGTTTGCCTCCTAATGAGAGGATGGATTTTACGAGGGAGTAAAGTGGTAAGAATCTGGAAGAAGGAGAAACAATAATCAAAATATATTGTATTAAAAATCTATTTTAAAAAAACTGACAAAATTCTTTGAGGTCAGTACAAACTTTGTTTTTAAGCAAGTTACTCTTTATGATTGCTTACCTTATCTGTCCCCTAAACAGCACTTAATTGGGAGAATTGGATCATATCCCCATTTTATTAATTTTGTTATGTATTGATTTTTTTCTCCTATTACACTATCTCTTTTGTAGACTATCCTTCCCACTTTTATTCTCCCAAAATGATTGTATTTTAAGAGTCCATCTTTGTCCCCATTTTTTTTAACCATGAGGTCACCTTATTTGTAGATATTAATAAAAGGATATGATCTACACTTGTCTTGTTGGATAGATGTGATTCTCAAATTCAAAATGTCTAGTGTAACACTCTCATTCTAAGCTCTTCTTTCCAGTCTTTATTCTTCAAAACAAAACAAACAAAGAAAAACAAAACAAAACAAAACAAAACAAAACAAAACAAAACAAAGCAAGCAAGCCAACAAAAACTCTTGGTACCATTAATGGATTCTTAAACAATTCTCAAATCTTTTAATGTAGTACAATTTTTTACAAAGCATCCAACACTAAATCCTTCTTCAAAACTTTTAATCCTTCTTAGTGTAAGCTTCCTGGGACTCCAATATCTCACTATAAGTTCATCACCACAGGTGAGGATGATGTTCTCTAAAACAAACCAAAGTGCAGGTATAATGGTTTTACAGTCTCCACTAGCTTTTATCTACTGTGGTGGTTTGAATATGCTTGTCCAATAGGAAGTAACATTCTTAGGAGGTATGGCCTTAATGGAGGAGATACAGTCTTATTAGAGAAAGAGTCACTATGAAGTCAAGGCTTTGAAGTCTCATAAATATTCTTAAATCTGGCCAGTGTGATCTAGGCCCTCTTTCTGCTTGCCTTTGGAATACCATCTCCCACTTCTGCCTTCTGACCAAGATGTGGAGCTCTTGGCTCCTTCGGCAACATGTGTGCCTGCACACTGCCATGCTTCCTGCCATTAAGAAAATAGACTGAACCTGTGAAACTGAGCAAGCCACAATTAAATGTTTTCATTTATAAGAGTTACCTTGGTCATGTTGTCCCTTCACAGCATTGACACCTAACTAAACATCTTCTTTAGGTTGAAAAAAATGAAAATTTTGACTGAATAATATATATATATTTCCCCTTTTCTCTGTTCCTTGGGGACTCCATATACTTCTCATGCAATGAGATTTAAATGATTTTTTTTATATGTTAACAATAACAATCTTACAAAATCCTGGAATGGCTCTTAATTGTTTTCCATCATAATACATATTAACATTTTAAATGTTATTTTTTACTTGCTATATTGCTTATCATGAAAGCGTGGATAATATTAATGGTCCACAGGTATATCATTTAGCAGCCCCAAATCCTCAGGGATAAATAACAAAATTAATTTCTGAATAGAAACATGGCACACTATCATTTTAAATATTATTATATAACCAATACTAATTCCTTTTTTACTGACATCATTTGTTCAAAATGTTTGATTCAACCTTCATTTAATGAATGTCATTGGCAGATTGATAAGAAAACACATGCATATTTTGATTCCTCTGCAAACTTATAATTCTAAGAGAAATAACATTAACTTGATATATTGATAAACTATCTATTAATCAAAGTAAATATAGACAAAGAGATATAGATGGGCACATATATAAAGTATAAATAAATCTATCAATTAAACTTGTATGCTTTCACATTTTAAAATTTCTGTGCATTATAGAGTGGTACCAGCAAGCTAATTAACCTCTGGTTAATTCAACCAAGACACTCATTTTTGTACAGGGATCACATATGATTTTCTCTCAGTGATTCTCAAGAAGCAGCTGTGGTTAACTGCAGTTAAAATGTTTGTGCACCTAGTCTTTAAGATTCTTTTGACCCAACCAAAATTTCATATCCTTTGATCAGTATCTACCCACTTGCCTAGGGTGGTCATCACACAACATTTTTGTGAACCTTCTAACCAACAGCACTTCAAGTATACATAGCACAGTCAAAGCAGATGGGGCCAAGATTAGCTCTTCAGGATAAATTTGTGCATTATTTCTTTTCATTGTTGGTGTCTTGACATATCAAGTGCTTGTTAACATGTTCTTAAATTCTATCTCTTGAAGAGAATACAATCTCTTAATTTTCTTTCTTATGAAGCAATGATATAAAATATTTTGTTGTATATAAGATACTGAATAAGTATATGAAAAATGAATAGACTTGGTTATACACTCTATTAACAGGAGTAACAGGAGCTATTATTATTCATTTTATGTCAGTCTTACGAGATCAAACATGGCTTACATAATTTCCTGCCACCTCATCTGTATCAAATACAAGAAACTCAATGATACAGAAGTCCCAAATCATATATATAGTGGTATATATATATTGAATATATGTAACATGAAGTGGTTATATTCAGAAATTTAGAATACCTTCCATTTTATTGGAAGAAAATAATAACATAAGGCATAAGCTTTTTTATTACTTCCAATAAATTCTAATAATTGGAAGACTAATGATGTTTGTAGTTTACCTAAAAACCTCAAGAACTTTATATTTACCCCCCAAGAAAATAGTTTCCAGCCATTGAATTTGAACAAGTTTCTCAGTGGGTATAATTCAACCCAAAATATAACAATGGGAAATACATTACTTTATATATGTGAGCATAGAGGAAGATATGATGCCATAGTTAAAGTAGTTTAAAGTACCCTTTTTCACATTTATTGTCTTTTCTTTGCAGTAAAAAATGAAAATGATTTTTTTCCACAGTATGTTGGCAACTGAAATGAGGAGTGACACCTCTTTGTTCTAGTTTGCAGCCTGGATGTGGGGGAAAGACTCACAACAATCACATTAACAATGTACATATCACATGACAACTAACAAAACATAGTCAATTCCAGGTATTTATCTAAGATAACCTAGTGCAAGTTCCTAGTGATAGTGACAGTTGATCTAATGGTGTTTAAGCTTTTGATATTCAAATGACTGTACATAATGGATCATTTATAAGTAGCTTTCTTAAGCATACCGAGAGTCTTTAACATCTGAACTGAGAGGGAAAACTAGGTTTCAAGACATTTCAGCATAATCAATGAGAACACAGTACGAGTTGTAACAATAGGACAGTGAAACTTTGCAGAATCCCTTATGTTTTATTGATCATTTTGATGAGAATTCCAGAACAATGCCAAGATTACTGCAGTTACTATCTTAGAGATATGATCAGGTAAAATATATAGATACATAAAACAGTTAAAATAAGATGTAATGGATGAGGGCTCCTGGTAAAAAATACTTCTGTAGCTCCCATGGCATGGCTTATGTTCTGCTTGTTTGACTTATGATTAAGAAAGTAACTTTCTATTCTACATTTCCCTAATCCTAAATTTTCAATGCATGCTTCTTTTGGTATGTTTCAATATTAAAGATCAATTATATATTTCTCAGGTCCCAAAGAAACTTAGGAAAAATGAGTAACTGAGGTGCCTATTACCATATGAAAATGCCTACTAGGTGCTAGTCTTACTCTTTTCCTGCTGCTCCTCTCTGCCTTTCTCACTTTTTCCTCCCCTAACTTCTCCAGCCCAGGACCTACACTTCCTTGCCCATCCCTGTCTTCTCATTTCCTATACAAGCCTGCCATTTTGCCATCTTGTTTAGCTTGCCAACTTCCATCTTCTCTTTTCTCTTCCTCTTTTGCTCCCTGTCACTGCCCTCATGGTCCTATTCAATCAGCTGTCCATGTATATTATGCTATTTTTTCTTCTTGTTCTAGACTCTTCCAGATACCTATGGTTTGCTCTACCTCATATGTATAATAAAATCTGTCTCCTCAGCCACACATTAGAGCAGTCAAGCTTTCATTTCCTTCAGTATTAAAACTTAGTGATGCATGCTTTTAAGAACATAATATGGCCTTGACACTTGCATATTCATTGTAAGAGGGGCTGGTCAGTTTGCCCAAAACCAACCTCTACACATAAGCTATATATGGATGTACAACTCATGTACAGGGTGGTTGTTGAGATTCCAGGGCTGCTGAGGAGAGAAAGTCATTATCTTTGGTGGCGTGACCTTTGATGAGTTGTTCATACCCCATGGAGTAGCCCAACACCCATGCTCACAATGGAAATTAGGGGAAACACATAAGATGCCATAGAAACGATAATGATGAAGATTATAATATTAAGAAAAATGTTGGTTTCATTTGTGAAGTGAACATAAATTTCAAGCATTTGTCATTTAACTATGTTCAAAACAACAACAACAAAAAACAATAATAAAAATAAACAACAGCAACATCATCAACAACAAACTGAACAGGAAAACAGAAATCTGCCAGGGAAAACGTTACTAATCATATGAGATTGTTGGTGAGCATGTTGTGGTACGTAAGTTCAGTTAAAATTTCAAAACTCAAATTAGCAATATATTAAGGAACAATAATCTAGATATTCATAAATTATATATGGAGATACAACTTATGGCTAGGTAATCTGTTGACATTCCAGGGCTGCAGAGAGAGAAGTCAGTATCATCAGTGTGTGGCCTTCTATTTATGATAGATTTTATGATGGTTTGTATCTCCTTGCTATCACAAACTGATGTCTTATTTTTAGTATTGTGTATTCATTTAAATGTATGACAATTGAAGATTTTTAATGCCATGCATACATACATACATATATAAGTGTGTGTATATAAATATATATGTGTGTATATATATTTTTTTTTGAAGACAATGTCTTATTATGTAGCTTAGTACTTGCTGTGTAAATCAGGATTGTCTTGAACTCACATCAGTTCACGTGCCTCTGCCTGCACAGTGCCAGAGTTAAGAAACCTTCAACTTTTAAAAATGCCAAATCAAGCAGAATTTTTTGAATAGATCATATGTTTACCCTGGACAACTCTGTTACTCAGTATGAAAACTCTATTGTTTAAGGTTATGTGAAGACATAATAATTAGTTTCTTATTTTAAGGTCAAAAGTTCTGCAATTTTATTAAAATGAATGATGGTTTCGGTTTAAATGGCATGTATGTTGTCATGAAACTTTTAATTGAGATTTTAAACAATCAGGACATGTGAGACAGGTCTTTTACTTGTAGAGGATTTTTAAAATGAAATATTTTTTAACAATAACTATTAAGGCATTTGATCACATCTGGCCTCTTTCTGAACACAAAGAAAATGATAAACTAGAGAATTTAAAGTAAATTGATTAAGGGAAGGCTGGGAAATAAAGGCGAGGGAAAGGAAAGCAACTGAGAAAGTGAGAGAAAGAAGGAAGGGAAAACAAAGAGAGAAATGGGAGAGAGAGTGAGAGGAGGGAGAGGGAGGTAGAGAGGGAGGGAAGGAGGGAGGGATAGAGATTGAGAGAAACATAGGAAAGAGAAGGAGGGAGGGAGAGAGAGAGGAGAATGTAATGGGGAGGGGGGGAGCGGAAAAAGACATATTCTGGAATCTGAAGGGTAGAAAACAGTTATTTTAGTCATAAACATATCTCTTTTGCCAGGCTTATTTTCACTCACAAATCTACAAATCTATTAAAGGAGGAAAGAGGTTTTTTTTGTTTGTTTGTTTGGGTTTTTTTTTTTTTTTTTTTTTTAAGTTTTAAAGGAACAAATTGAAGAAACACTCTCAACTTGCATTTTCTTATGAGTGGTTAGCAGATGTTTCCACAAGTTAGTGAGTTTACTTAAGTGTCAGAGGCTGGTCATTTGTATACAAAATTTCTCTTTAGTCAAAGAAAAGCAAATTAGAGAAATCTCTTACGAGTGTAAATATTTCAGCCTGTAATAAACTCCATAATGTAATGGCATAAAGTGCTGCCCAGAACACATTAACTTGTTCCTTCCAGTTTCAACAACGGTAGTATTTCCCTTTTTTGAGTTTAAAATAACAAATCACACATAGCCAAAAAGATGGGGTGTGGGAGGGGAGCTCTAAATATAGAAGTCTTTTGAAACCCTGATTCTAGCATGTGAACCTAATTCCTAAATAGTTAAGTGATAGACTATTAACTCTGTTTTCCACTTTTTTTGAGTCATGACTTGACTTTCAAAGCAGTATGGACAACTAGAGTCTAAGTCTTTTTGCAGAAGCAGCACGGAGGAATCAAGTGAACTGTGCTCTCTTTGCAGTTCCCCCTTCAGGGCAGGGCAAGTGAAAGTGACCCTGGCTTTTGACAAACCTTGCCAGAGCAAAATGTAACAAGCCCTGTCTTTTTTGAGTGGAGTTTTCTATGCTGACAGATACAGCTCAGGAGTATTTGATGTCTGCTTGCTGGCCATAGATAATGGTGCATCTTGGGACTACTGTCATTCTTGTCAATAAAAAGGCCTGGGGGGAACGTGCAGAAAAGCTACCTTTTGATTCACCGTTTTTCTCTCCTTCCCAGGACAATTGTAAGCCTGTGGTCAGCTAGGTCATTTTTATTTTATCCTGATGTGCCTTGATAATAGCATCATGTCTACAATATTTTTGACAAGCCATCGGTGTCTCTTTCACTGGGTCGTGTGTTGTACAGTCTTGCTCAATGTCAAACACTCTTTGAAAGCTATTGACTATGTTGGTGGGCATTGCACTTGGCATTTCTTTCTTCTTTGATAAAATTAAGCCCATGGGAGTTGATCTTTGAATTTAGGGTAATTTTTTGGAAGGAATGGGAGGGATGCAAGATATTCTGTCACTTTCTTTCTGAAACTCAGAATGTTTGAAAAACAAAATTCTGTTTAATGCACTTAAACAATATTTTGTATTGGGAGCTTTGAAGATTTGAAGAGTAGAAATTGGTGAGTTAAATGACAACAAATTACTATTTTTTCTATTAAAGAAGAATATCTTTTCATGTTTTTTTTTATATAATTAACCATAATAAGATATATAGGCTTTTCTGTTTCTTTACAAGAATTTATATAGAGATTAAAGTGTAACCAGAGACTGGTTACCATTTCTCTTCTTAAAAGATTCTTGAAAACATGTTAAGAAATTATGCACATACACAATTATGCACAACAAATAAGAATCTACTCACATATGTAGCTATGCAAAACCACTAATAAAATTCACGCCATGGCAAATGTCCTAAAATGAATGTTAGAGAGATGGCCCAGCTGACAAATGTTTGCTATACAATCATAAGGACCCAGATTTTAATTTTTAAGCTCTCACATAAAAAAAGAAGAAGAAGAAAGTATGTGTGTGTGTGTGTGTGTGTGTGTGTGTGTGTGTGTAGCAGGGGAAGCCATTTGTAGTACCAGCCCAGAAGAGAAAGTGGAGACTGACAGATTTCTAGAGCTAATTGATCAGTGAGTCTAGCGAGTTTGTGAGCTCAGTCATGGGGAGAGATCCTCTGTAAAACATAAAGATTAGAACAGTTTGGGAAGACACCTGATGTTGATCTCTGTCATCTTTGTGTGAATATATACCTGTGCATGCACCGCAAGAACACACACACACAATCACCTTTATACAAAGACACATTCATATATAAACAAGTACTCATCCAGGGACATATACACACAAACACAAATATGTGTACACCCAAATAATGCCTTATAAATAAAAAGAGTTAACCAATGTGCAAAGAGATATGCAAAATATGTGATGCATTTTAAAAAAGATATTACTTGATATGATTTGGGAATATTTACATCCCATTTTTGGTAAGATTGTCTGGGGTATCCATTCTCCATTTATGGATGAGTTAACAAAATCTTAGAAATCATGTGTGAATTTCCTAATTGACACATAGAAAATGACATAGTTGAGCATTAAAACCAAGTATTCTCTTTCTGGTTCCAATGTTTTATCACAACACAATAATTATGTTCAAGGTTTTTGGCACATACTAAGAGTTCACAAAATACTGGCTACCATCATCATAATTAGATTCTTATGGTCAACTAAATTATTTCATAACTCTTTCTGGGAAAGAAAGTACTGTCTACATTTTGACATACGCTGAGAAACTATATATATATATATATATATATATATATATATATATATATTAGTATATAAAACTAGTTTATATAAAACTGATATTGTACCTAACAATTAAATGTTCAAACATTTGAATACCTAAAAATACAAATGTGAAGAATCACTATTAAACTGAAATTTATATTGGCTTTGTAAGTGATATAGGAACACGCATTATTAATAATGTTTTCAAAATTTATATCTTGAGCTTTGAGTGGTACCATGGCTTTTGATTAGGAAAGAAAATGAAATTATACATAGAAGTTAATGTATAATTTAAAGTAGGATAAAAGTGACTTCCATACAGAACCTTTCTTTATAGATAAAATCTTTTCATCAGGTGCCTTATGCTGCTTTATTATGTACAAACCCATTTTACCATCCATAGCAACACAGTTTACATAGATCTTATATTTTCCCATTTACATCTAAGAAGGTTCTACATGAAAAATAGCCAGAAAAACATCAGGTAGATGGAAAGTAAGTTATAATCCTTTAAAAGTATGTCAAAAGGATCTTATAATGAATTAAACAAAAACAAAGTTCCATATGTCACATAAATTATGTAATCAAATATTTCATCATTACCTCACATCTAAAATGAAGTCTTAAAAGCATTTGGGACCTTTATTGGGCCACAAAAAAATGCACACTTTTTAAACACACACACACGCACGCACATTAGTAGTAAGCATTAACATAAGTTTTTAATGCCTTGGTTTCCTCTGATATCTCAAGCACAGTTAGTATTAAAGAATAAATCCCTGAGGCTCAAGAGAAGTCTTAGGAGTTCAAAGCACTTGGTGCTCTTGGAGAAGATACAGGTTTGATTCCCAGCATGTATATGAAGTTCTACAAACATCTGTAGCTCCAGTACCAGTGATCTGGTGACCTCATCTAGCCTCTACAGGTACCAGGCATACACTCAATACACATACATATATATTTTATGCCTAAAATAAATCTATAAAGAAATTTAAAATAAATAAATTACAATGAAAACATGCTGGTATTAAGTAACACATGTTTCTGAGTTCGAGGCCAGCCTGGTCTACAGAGTGAGTTCCAGGACAGCCAGGGCAATGCAGAGAAACCCTGTCTCGAAAAAAAAAAAAAAAAAACAACCCCCCCAAAAAACAACAACAACAACAACAACAAAAGGAAGGAAGGAAGGAAGGAAGGAAGGAAGGAAGGAAGGAAGGAAGGAAGGAAGGAAGGAAGGAAGGAAGGAAGAAAGAAAGAAAGAAAGAAAGAAAGAAAGAAAGAAAGAAAGAAAGAAAGAAAGAAAGAAGATAATAATATCAATGAGCCAGAAAAAGGAATTTGCAAACCAACATTATTCACAACCACAACTTGTTGCAGAATAAGAAACCATTTGATCGAGACATCTTGGTTCCTGGACCCCAGCAAGTGTATTCTGCACAGGCCCCAGACATCCGGCCACTTTTCAGGCCAGAGAAAAGGGGAGCTCTTTGCCTGAGCATCGGCAGCAGACATCTTGGTCCGGGACACCGCCTAGTGTATTCTGCACAGGTGAGAGTAAGGAATACAGAAGATAAAAGCTTCTGGGACAGGCAGGAGCCACAGAGCTTCTAAGGCAACGCCCATTTCGAGCCCCAGACACTGGCCACTTTCCCGGCCAGAGGATAGGGGTCTGCCTGGGCTAGGAGCACTTGGACTTAGCATCGGCTGTAGACATCTTGGTTCCAGGACTCCTCCGAGAGTATTCTGCACAGGTGAGAGTGTAGAATACAGAAGCTAACAGCTACTGGGACAGGCCAAAGCAACTCAGCTTCCGGACAGGTCCTGTTTTGGGCCTTTGTCTTCGGCCAGGAGGGAGGTCATAAGGCCAGATATCTGTGCACATTCCCTGTAAGAGGAGAGCTTACCTGCAGAGAGTGCTCTGAGCACTGAAACTCAGAAGAGAGGGCTAGTATCCCAGGTCTGCTGATAGAGGCTAATAGAATCACCTGAGGAACAAGCTCCAACCAGAGACAACTATAACAACTAGCTCCAGAGATAACCAGATGGCGAAAGGCAAACGTATTAATCCTACTAACAGAAATCAAGATCACTCACCATCAACAGAATGCAGCACTCCCACCCCACCTAGTCCTGGGCACCCCAACAGAAGCCTACAGATTCCACCTCACACCAGTCAGAATGGCTAAGATAAAAAATTCAGGTGACAGCAAATGCTGGTGAGGATTTGGAGAAAGAGGAACACTCCTCCATTGTTGGTGGGATTGCAAGCTTGTACAACCACTCTGGAAATGTGTCTGGCTGCTCCTCAGAAAATTGGACATAGTACTACTGGAGGATCCCGCAATATCCCTCCTGGGCATATATCCAGAAGATGTTCCAACCAGTAAGAAGGACACATACTCCACTATGTTCATAGCAGCCTTATTTATAATAGCCAGAAACTGGAAAGAACCCAGATGCCCCTCAACAGAGGAATGGATACAGAAAATGTGGTACATTTACACAATGGAGTACTACTCAGCTATGAAAAAGAATGAATTTATAAAATTCCTAGGCAAATGGGTGGACCTGGAGGGCATTATCCTGAGTGAGGTAACCCAATCACAAAAGAACTCACACAATATGTACTCACTGATAAGTGGATATTAGCCCAGAAACTTAGAATACCCAAGATATAAGATAAAATTTGCTAAGAATATGAAACTCAAGAAGAACGAAGACCAAAGTGTGGACACTTTGCCCCTTCTTAGAATTGGGAACAAAACACTCATGGAAGAAGTTACAGAGACAAAGTTTGGAGCTGAGACGAAAAGATGGACCATCTCGAGACTGCCATATCCGGGGATCCATCCCATAATCAGCTGCCAAACGCTGACACCATTGCATACACTAGCAAGATTTTGCTAAAAGGACCCAGATATGGTTGTCTCTTGTGAGACTGTGCCAGGGCCTAGCAAACACAGAAGTGAATGCTCACAGTCAGCTATTGGATGGATCACAGGGCCCTAATGGTGGAGCTAGAGAAAGTAACCAAGGAGCTAATGGGATCTGTAACCCTATAGGTGGAACAATATTATGAACTAACCAGTACCCTGGAGCTTGTGTCTCTAGCTGCATATGTATCAGAAGATGGCCTAGTTGGCCATCAGTGGAAAGAGAGTCCCATTGGTCTTGCAAACTTTATATGCCTCAGTACAGGGGAATGCCAGGGCCAAGAAATGGGAGTGGGGGGTGGGGTGGGAGAGTGGGCAGGGGAGCATGTGTGGGACTTTTGGGATAGCATTGGAAATATAAATGAAATAAATACCTAATTAAAAAAAAGAATGGCAAAAAAAAAAAGAAAAAAGAAATCACCTTTTGAGTGACACACTGCAGTGACTTCATAGTTTTATGTTGAGTTTTTGGAGGTACCTCTGTACTGAATTCCATAGTGTTAGCCATTAAAATTTTTATTTCTCAGAACAGATTCTTATATTCTAAAGAGATTAAGACTTACTTGCATCACACTGGACATACTTTACTGAAAATTTGTCAATTTTGCCCTAAATGTTATCATGATTTCTCAGTTTTATATCTAAGCAGAATGTCCAGAGAAAGAGAACAAAGAAGAAAATTTTATACTTGTTTCATTTTCTTTTGATTCTCAGTAAGGCACATACAAGTGGTAAAAGATTCAGGATACAGAATTTCAAATCATATAACTGATTTTACAAAGTGTATCACATCGAAATTTTCTGAAGCTCCTTTTTATTTAAGTCCTATTTAAGAATTAAGCAATCAAGATCACAAGACCAGTTAATTTCATACAGCCTGGTCAGACTTGCTGTAATTCTCAATAATCTCTATTGATGATAGAGATCATTTCATGAAAGAAAAGAACAGATTGAGCAGTGAATTAGAAAACTTCAGAGCAGCTTAACTCCATTAAGAATAAATGACTACAGAGGGCCCAACTCTGACTGACACATCTCCAATTAAACCCATATTCTTAAGATTCAGGAAAAATCATGAACACAGGACAGGAAGATTGTGAGTCCAGGAGTCCAGAATGGCTACAATTCATGAATGAAAGTTCCTCCGAGAAAGGTACCCATATAAGTTGTTTAACCTAAAGTTGTCAGCCCTGGACATAGCAGGCAGTTATACATATAAGAAAAGTTGACTGTACTGCAGAGGTGAGTAAGGTATATATCTGTATTTTATATCTATATATACATACATAGATATGATTATAAAGCATCATAGAAATAAGATAAAAATATATGCATACATGTTATATATACAGATTTATATATACATACATATGCATATCGAAATACATGTTGCAATTAAATTTAGAAAGAGACATAGAATTTGGCCATTTAAAGGAGTTTTAGAGGGAAGAAAAGGAGTGAGAGTGTTATAGATAGTGTACTCAATATGTTTTGAAGGAATAAAATTAAATAATAACATACTTTTAATTACCTATTTCAAATTTCTTATTTTTTTAGAGAAGTATACTAAAGTTCTGAGTCGAATTTTTAATCTTAAAAACTTCCAGATATGTAGTAGTTTTACCCCTTACAGATCCCATAGCCACCAAGGATCATTACTTGATCTGTAGTCAGTTCTGCTGTGGTTGCAGGCTCTTTTGCTCTGTGTAATCCTCCTCTTGCTGGCCACACTAGAACATTTGGTGAAATGCTAGATTCTATTGATGAAGATAATTGCTAATTTTTTGCTTTATTATAAAGAATAAACAAGACTGTTTCTCATCTGTTGCAGACTTTTTCATTTTTTTATTTCAGATTGATCAAATGGTTACTTTTTTCTCCTTTTTATTTTTTTATTTTTTTTGTTAATTTTTAATATTTTTATTACGTATTTCCTCAATTACATTTCCAATGTTATCCCAAAAGTTCCCCATACCCTCCCTCCTCCCACTTCCAAACAAACCCATTCCCAAATTTTTGGCCCTGGTGTTTCCCTGTACTGGGGCATATAAAGTTTGTGTGTCCAATGGGCCTCTCTTTCCAGTGATGGCCGACTAGGCCATCTTTTGATACATATGCAGCTAGAGTCAAGAGCTCCGGGGTACAGGTTAGTTCATAATGTTGTTCCACCTATAGGGTTGAAGATCCCTTTGGCTCCTTGGGTACTTTCTCTAGCTCCTCCATTAGGAGCCCTGTGATCCATCCAATAGCTGACTGTGAGCATCCACTTCTGTGTTTGCTAGGCCCTGGCATAATCTCACAAGAGACAGCTATATCTGGGTCCTTTCAGCAAAATCTTGCTAGTGTATGCAATGGTGTCAGCGTCTGGAAGCTGATTATGGGGTGGATCCCTGGATATGGCAGTCTCTAGATGGTCTATCCTTTTGTCACAGCTCCAAACTTTGTCTCTGTAACTCCTTCCATGGTTTTTTTTCCAATTCTAAGAAGGGGTACAGTGTCCACACTTTGGTCTTCATTCTTCTTGAGTTTCATGCATTTAGCAAATTGTATCTTCTATCTTGGGTATCCTAAGTTTTGGGCTAATATCCACTTATCAGTGAGTACATATTGTGTGAGTTCCTTTGTGATTGTGTTACCTCAATCAGGATGATACCCTCCAGGTCCATCCATTTGCCTAGGAATTTTATAAATTCATTCTTTTTCATAGCTGAGTAGTACTCCATTGTGTAAATGTACCACATTTTCTCTATCCATTCCTCTGTTGAGGGGCATCTGGGTTCTTTTCAGCTTCTGGCTATTATAAATAAGGCTGCTATGAACATAGTGGAGCATGTGTCCTTCTTACCTGTTGGGACATCTTCTGGATATATGCCCAGGAGAGGTATTGGTGGATCCTCCTCTAGTACTATGTCCAATTTTCTAAGGAACCGCCAGACTGATTTCCAGAGTGGTTGTACAAGCTTGCAATCCCACCAACAATGGAGGAGTGTTCCTCTTTCTCCACATCCTTGCCAGCATCTGCTGTCACCTGAATTTTTGATCTTAGCCATTCTGACTGGTGTGAGGTGGAATCTCAGGGTTGTTTTGATTTGCATCTATTCAGGAATTTTTCCCCTGTGCCCATATCTTCAAGGTTTTTCCCCACTTTCTCCTCTATAAGTTTCAGTGTCTCTGGTTTTATGTGGAGTTCCTTAATTCACTTAGATTTGACTTTAGTACAAGGAGATAGGAATGGATCAATTCTCATTTTTCTACATAACTGCCACTTGTGCCAGCACCATTTATTGAAAATGCTGTCTTTTTTCCACTTGATGGTTTTTGCTCTCTTTTCAAAGATCAAGTGATCATAGGTGTGTGGGTTCATTTCTGGGTCTTTAATTCTATTCCATTGGTCTACTTGTCTGTCACTATACCAGTACCATGCAGTTTTTAATTACAATTTCTCTGTAGTACAGCTTTAAGTCAGGAATGGTGATTCCACCAGAGGTTTTTTTTTTTCCTTGATAAGAGTTTTTGCTATCCTAGGTTTTTTGTTACTCCAGATGAATTTTAAACAAATACAGGAGAACACAATAAAGGAAACTCAAAAGGTGATTTCTTACCAGAGAGGTGATTATCAGTTTACATGCTACATCATGTTCATTTTTATTTGATCAAAAAGAGCTGGGAAATAGTACCAGCCCAAATGTCCATCAGTGGATGAATGAGTAATGAAAGTATGCACTTACATATTTTATTCAGCTGTTAAAACTGAAAGTAGAAAATCTTCAGGTAAAGAGAACTGGAAAAACTGATACTGATCTAAATAGGCAATGAACATATAGACAAATGCTGAACATTTCCTTGCATATGCCGACCTAAGCCTCTAATTGCTATAGATCTGTTGAACTTGAAATTCTTGTAGAAGCCATAAAAGTAGAGAAGGTTATAGAGGTGACTTGTAAAATTTTTTTCATATTTTTTATTGGGTATTTATTTCAATTACCTTTCCAATGCTATCCCAAAAGTCCCCCACAAGCTCCCCCACCCACTCCCCTACCCACCCACTCCCCTAACCACCCACTCCCACTTCTTGGCCCTGGTGTTCCCCTGTACTCAGGCATATAAAGTTTGCACGACCAATGGGCCTCTCCTTCCACTGATGGCCAAGTATGCCATCTTCTGATTCATATGCAGCTAGAGACACGACTCCAGGTGGGGTATCGGTTGGTTAGTTCATATTGTTGTTCCACCTATAGCATTGCAGATCCCTTCAGCTCCTTGAGTACTTTCCCTAGCTCCTCCATTGGGAGCCCTGTGATCCATCCAATAGCTGACTGTGAGCATCCACTTCTGTGTTTGCCAGGCCCCGGCACAGTCTCAAAAGAGACAACCATATCTGGGTCCTTTTAGCAAAATCCTGCTAGTGTATCTAATGGTGTCAGCGTTTGGAAGCTGATTATGGGATGGGTCCCTGGATATGGCAGTTTCTAGATGGTCCATCTTTTCATCTCACCTCCAAACTTTGTCTCTGTAACTCCTTCCATGTGTGTTTTGTTCCCAATTCTAAGAAGGGGCAAAGTGTCCACACTTTGGTCTTCATTCTTCTTAAGTTTCATGGGTTTAGCAAATTGTATCTTATATCTTGGGTATCCTAAATTTCTGGGCTTATATCCACTTATCAGTGAGTACATATTGTGCGAGTTCTTTTGTGATTTGGTTACCTCACTCAGGATGATGCCCTCCAGGTCCACCCATTTGCCTAGGAATTTCATAAATTCATTCTTTTTCATAGCTGAGTAGTACTCCATTGTGTAAATGTACCACATTTTCTGTATCCATTCCTCTGTTGAGGGGCATCTGGATTCTTTCCAGCTTCTGGCTATTATAAATAAGGCTGCTATGATCATAGTGCAGCATGTCTCCTTCTTACTGGTTGGAACATCTTCTGGATATATGCCCAGGAGAGGTATTGCTGGATACTCTGATAATACTATGTCCAGTTTTCTGAGGAGCCACCAGAATGATTAGCAGAGTGGTTGTACAATCTTGCAATCCCACCAACAATGGAGGAGTGTTCCTCTTTCTCCACATCCTTGCCAGCATCTGCTGTCACCTGAATTTTTGATCTTAGCCATTCTGACTGGTGTGAGGTGGAATCTCAGGGTTGTTTTGATTTGCATTTCCCTGGTGATTAAGGATGTTGAACATTTTTTCAGGTGTTTCTCAGCCATTCGGTATTTCTCAGGTGAGAATTCTTTGTTAAGCTCTGAGCCCCATTTTTAATGGGGTTATTTGATTTTCTGGAGTCTACTTTCTTGAGTTCTTTATATATATTGGATATTAGTCCCCTATCTGATTTAGGATAGGTAAAGATGTAAAATTTTCGTGTATACAAACCACTCGACAGATATTTGTCAAAAGAAAATGGAACAAAACAAACACAAATTATATTCAAATTACAAAAAAAACTTGTTTTCAAAATAGAGGATTGCATTGAATATCAATCATGAACATTAAATATACACATGACTTATAAACATATGTATTAAATAATAAGCATTAAATATAGGATTGGAGTTCTTTAATTCATATTCTGTTAAACTTTTTTAAAACACAGTTTCTTCTCATACAGACCACTGTTTCCCCTCTCTCCATTTCCTTCAGCTTCCCCTTCACTTCCCCTTTCCCAAAAATCCACTTCTACTCCATTTCCTCTTCTGTAAACAGCAGGCCTCTAAAATATAATAGCCAAACAGGACAAAACAAGATACAGTAAGACAAGTCAAAAGCCCTCAGATGGAAGATAGACAAGATAGCACAAAAGAAGAAAAAAGAGTCCTAAGAACAGGTAAATCAGTTAGAAATGCACCCTCTTCTACTGTTAGGAGTCCCACAGAAACATCAAACTAACAGCTTAGCACATATGCAGAGGACTTGGTACACACCCTTGCAACCACATGATTTCTGCTTCAGTCTCTGTGAGCCCATATTAGCCTTGATTAATTTATTTTGTGGACCATGTTCTCTTAGTACCCTCCACCCACCATGACTACTATAGTCTTTCCTCCTTTTCTTCCTCAGGGTTCCCCAATCTCCAAGAGGACAGACCAGATAGAGATTTCCAATTTAGACTCTCTTTCCACATAATGTCTGGCTATGGGCCTCCGGACCGAAGCCTCTCTGATGACTGGACAAGTCACCATCCTATGTGTATAGCAGAATATCAATAGGAAGCAATTCAGTGGTTTTTAATTTTTATGTTTTGCAAGCTGTGTTTATCTGATCTATGCAATCTGCTGGTTCCTAGCCTCCCAGGCAGTATAAGGCATGGACTCCCTCTGTAGGCATGGACCTCAAGTTAAACAGAAGATTATTTGGCCACTCTTACAAATTCTGTACCACAATTGCCTCTTTTGATCTTGCTGGCAGGACAGACTTTAGGTCTATTGTTTTGTGTCTGAGTTGGTGTCCAGGTTTTTTTTCTCCTCATCCTGCAGAGTACCTTTTACCACAAAATAGAATGGAACAGAAGGGTGAAGGCTACATTCAAGCACCAGCTGGGCCTTTCTATGTTCAATGATCTGTGTGGATGTGCAAAGGGTGGTATATATGAGTCTTAAGGTCAATTTATGTCCAATGCTCTGAAGAACTGGTATGTAGGAAAACCCTGCTAATTAAGGTTACCATGATCAGATAGTTCTTCAGAGCTCCACATAAAATGGAAGATTCTCTTTAGTAGCAGAGATTCATTTTCTCTAACCTTGCTTGGGGATCCTGACTCCCTATGCCCTTACAGGGGAAGGTTGAATAGTCCTTGTCAGACCTACAAACTTCCTTTTCTCCTCATAAGCACCACCCCCTACCCTCAGCTCCTGCCCCAGGAAGTACCTGGGATTCCTGGAATGTCTTTCCACACAAATGAGGCATTCAAGGAAAGTAAAACTCTAACCAATTTTCATTTATTCATTTACTCTGAAAGCTCTTCTAACTCTCTAAAGTCCATATATGCCAATGGTTCACATCAAATAAAGTGTGAACATATAAGCCCACCCTGAATAAACATATACATAAAAGCTAAGATAATATAAGACAGCTGTTTCACTAAAGATGGGTGGAGAGGCCCTTCATCTAAAAGAACTGTGAAATTAAGATGCTGGGATAAGCCCCCTCACCTCCCCCCACTAACTTCTGGATGTACAAATGTGCAGTTCCACAGCAATAGAGGACTATTTTTATTGATCCACAGCCTCACCAGCATGAGGTGACATTTGTGTTATTGAGCACAGCCATTCTAACAAGTGTAAAATGACATCTCAAAGTAGTTTTGATTTGCCTTTTCCTGATGACTAAGGATCTTATTCATTTGAAAGTCCTGTATTCGAATTCTCTATTTAGATCTGCATTCTATTTCTTAATTGAATTTTTTTGATTTTATAATATCTAATTTTTTGAGTTCTTTGTGTATTTTAGATATTAGACTGCTATCATTTTGGGTTGGTAAAGGCCTTTTCCCAACCTGTAGAATGACACTTTGAAATACTGTTGGTGTTCTTTGTCATACAGAAGTTTCTTAGTTTCATGCGTTATTCTTTATTAATCCTTGTTCTTAGTTCCTGTGAGATCAGTGTTCCGTTTAGATAGTTGTCTCTTGTGTTCAAGGTTGTTCCTCACTTTGTCATTTATCAGGTTTAGTATGCCTGGTTTTATTTTGAGGTATTTCATCCACTTGGACTTAAATTTTGTACAGGATGAAAACTATGGCTTTTTTCCATTCTTCTATATGCAGACATCCAGTTTTACCAACATCATCTGTTGAAGATGACTTTGTTCCAGTGTGTATTTTTGGACTTCTTATTCAAAATAAGGTGTCCATAAGGTGTGTGAATTTTTGTCTGGGTCTTCAATTTCATTATACTTTTCAGTTTGTCTGTTCTTATGCCAATACCATATATTATTATTACAATAGCTTTGCTTCTTGAAATCACACCTGTAGTTCTTTTATTGTTCAGAATGGTTTTAGCTATACTGAGTTTTGTTTGCTTATTTGTTTTTCCACATGAAGTAGAGAATTGTCCTTTCAAATTCTACAAATAAGTGTGTTGGAATTTTGATGGGGATTGTGTTGAATCTGTAGATTGCATATGGTAGGATGGCCATTTTATAGTATAAGTGCTACTGATTCATGAGAATGGGAAATCTTTCCATCTTCTGAAATCTTCTTCAATTATTTTCTTTACATACTTGAATTTTTTACATACAAGACTTTCAATTGTTTGTTTAGAGTTATCCCAAGATATTTATATTATTGAGGCTATTGTGAAGGGTGTTATATCCCTGATTTCTTTCTTAGTCTATTTCTCATTTGTATGTAGGTGGACTACTGATTTTTTGAGTTAATTTTACGTCCAGCTGTTTATCGGCTGTTTATCAGCTGTAGAATTTCTTGGGTGGAATTTTTAGGGTTAATTGTACTATCATATCATCTGGAAATAAAGATACTTTCCGATTTGTATTCTCTTGATCACTTTTCCTTTTGCTCAAGCTAATACTTCAGGCAGTATACTGAATAGACGTGAAGAAAGTAGAAACCTTGGCTTGTTGATGATTTTAGTGGAGTTGGTTTGAATTTCTCCCCATTTAATTGGAAATTTTCTATAGGCTTTCTGCAAATTTCCTTTATTATATTTAAGTGAATCATGCATATCTCTAATCTCTCTATGTCTTTGTTATGAAGGGGTTTTAGATTTTATCAAGCTTTATTTTGCCATCTAATGAGATGATTGTATGGTTTTTTTTTAATTGAGTTTATTTATATGGTGGATTGCAGTTACTAATTTTCATATGTTGAAACATCCCTTCTTCTCTTGGATGAAGCTTATTCAATCATGGTAGATGACCTATCTTTGGGACTCAGTTTATATCTATTTTCATGACAGAAATTGGTCTGGAATTTTTTTTTGTCTTTATGTGGTTTGGGTATCAGGGTAACTATTCCCTCATAAAATGAATTGTGCAACTTCCTTCTGTTTCTATATTGTGGAATAATTTGAAAATTATTACTGTACCTCTTTGAAATTCTGGTTAAATTCTCTAAAACCCTGGGTTTTTTTTTTCATTTTTATTTATTTATTTATTTATTTTGATTGAGATAATTTTAATGACTACTTCTTTTTCCTTAAGGGTTACAGGTGTATTTAAATTGTTTAATCTGGTTTTGATTTAAATTGAAAATTGGTCCTTATTAAGAAAATTATTCATTTCTTTTAGATTTTTCCAATATGGTAGAATACAAGTTTTAAGTATGTCTTTCAGATTCTCTGGAATTACTCCACATCTGTTGTTATATCCTTTCTCATTTTTCAATTTTCTGTCTTTAGTTAGTTGGAATAAGGGTTTGCCTATCTTGTTGATTTTCTCAAAGAGCCCACTTTTTGTATCACTGATTCTTATTATTGTTGTCTTTCATTTGCATTCTTAATTTCAACCCACAGTTTGATTTTTTTCTCAGTTTATTCCTCTTATGTTTGCTTGGTACTTTTGTTCTAGAGCTTTCATGTGTGTTATTAAGTTGCTAGTATAAGACGTCTCCAATTTTTTGATATAGGTGCTTAGTACTATGAATTTTCTTTCTTACCACAGTTTTTATTGTGTCCCATAATTTGGGTATATTGTACACTCATTTTCAATGAATTCTAGGAAGTCTTTAATTTCTTTTTTCACTTCTCCCTTAACTCATGTATCATTCACTAGAGTTGTTCAATTTCCATGAGTTTGTGTGATTTCCAGCTTTAGTTGTTGAAATCCAGCTTTAGTCTTCCTCGATGGTCTGATAAAAGTCATCTCTTTCCTTTTATCTGATGAAACTTGTTTAGTTACTGAGAATGTGGCCAATTTTGATTAAAGTTCTATGAGGTGCTAAGAAGATGATATATTATTTTACGGTTGAGTTACATGTTCTCTGAATATCTCTTAAGTTCACTTGGCTTATAAATTCAGTTAGTTGTACCATGTTTCTGTTTTTGTGTTTTGTTTTGTTTTGTATGTTTTTTTGGTCTGTATAAAATGTACATTTGCAGTGTCCCACTATATATGTGTGAGGGTCAATATGTGATTGCACTGTAATAGAGTTTCTTTTATCAAAGTGAGTGTATTTGGAGTATATATGTTAAGAATTGAATGTCATCTTCATGAATCATTTTGTTTTGTTTTTGTTTCTTTTGTCTTCAAGTTTTGTTTTATTATGAATATGTAGTGTCCTTACTACCTCTTTTGATTAATTTTGGTTGAAAGTTTATCTCATTTCATATTTATATGGGTACACCATTTTGCTTCTTAGGTCTTTTTCTTAGAATATATTTTTCTAACTCTTTACTATGAAGTAATATATATTCTTGGTGGTGAGATCTGTTTCTTGGATGCAGCAGAATGATGCATCCTGCTTTCATATACATTCTATTAGTCTATGTATTTTTATCTTTTGTTATTGGTGGTGGTGGTGGTGGTGGTGGTGGTGGTGTGTGTGTGTGTGTGTGTGTGTGTGTGTGTGTGTGTGTGTGTGCTTTCCTTCTTTATGGTTGAGATTATTTCCTTTGTGTTGTTGTTGTTGTTGGATTTTTTGTTTGTTTTCTGTTGTTGTTTTATTTAATTTCATCTAGCTTCTTTTTTATTGGATATATTCTTTATTTCCCTGTTTCCCCTCCAGAGCCACCCTATCCCATACCTCCTACCCATGCTTCAATGAGGGTGCTCCCCCTCCCACCCATCCACTCCCACTTCACCACCTGGGCATTCCCCTACACTGGGAAATCTAGCCTTCACAGGACGAAGGACCTCTCCTCCTTTGATTCCAGACAATGCCATCTTCTGCCACATATGCAGCTAGAGCCATGCGCCCTCCATGTGTATTCTTTGGTTGGTGGTTTAGTCCATGGGAGCTCTGGCGTGTCCGGTTGGTTGATATTGTTGTTCTTCCTATGGGGTTATGAACACCTTTAGCTCCTTCAGTCCTTTCTCTAACACCTCCATTGGGGTTCCTGTGCTCAGTCCAATGGCTGACTGTGAGCATCTGCCTCTGTATTTGTCAGGCTCTCACATAGCTTCTCTGGAGAGAGCTATTACAGGCTCTTGTCAGTAAGCACTTCTTGGCATTAACATTGTGTCTGGGTTTGGTGTCTGTATATAAGATGGATCTCCAGGTGAGGCAGTCTCTGAATGGCCTTTTCTTCAGTCTCTGCTCCACACTTTGTCTTCATATTCCCTTTAGATAGGAGCCATTCTAGGCTAAAAAAATTCGAGAAAGGTGGGTAGCCCCATCCCCCAACTGGGAGCCTTGCCTAAATTCTAGATATGGTCTCTACAGGCTCTCCCTCCTCTTTGTTGGGCATTTCAGCTGATCTCATCCCTGTGGGATCCTGGGAGCCTCCTACTTTCCTGGTATCTTGGACTTGCTGGTGGCTACCAGCAGTTCCCCATCCCGCATTGTTATACAACTCTCTTCAAATTACTGACTCTCTGTATTTCCCTGTCTCTGTTGCCTCCCATACCTGAACCTGCCCCTCCCCTTTTCCCCTCCTCCTCTCTTCTTTCCAAGTCCCTCTCACCCTCTACCTCCCTTGAGTAATTTGTTCCCCCTTCTAAGAAGGAACAAAGAATCCACACTTTAGCTTTCCTTCTTCTTGGCCTTCATGTGGTCTGTGAATTATATCTTGTGTATTCTGAGCTTTTGAGCTAATATTCACTTATCAGTAAGTACATAACATGTGTGTTCTTTTGTGACTAGGTTACCTCACACCGGGTGATATTTCTAGTTCCATTCATTTGCTTAACAATTTCATGAAGCTTTTAATATCCAAGTAGTGCTCCATTGAGTAAATGTACCACATTTTCTGTATCCATGCACCTTCTGTAATGCTGAATTTATAGATAGATATTATTTAAAGTTAAGTTTATAATGGACTATCTTATTTTCTCAATCCATGCTGTTTGAAAGTTTTGCTGGATATTGTAATCTGGGCTAGCATTTCTGATCTTTTTAGTCTTTAGCATGTCTGTTCAAGCCCTTCTGGCTCTTACAGTCTCAGTGGAGAAATCAGGTATAATTCTAATAGATCTGCCTTTATATGTAACTTGGTCTTTTCCTTTGTGCCTTTTAAGGTTTTTCTTTGTTCTTTATGTTTAGTGTTTTTTATTACTATATGACAAGGGGACTTTCTTTTCTCATCCAATCTATTTGGAGTTCTGTATGCTTCTTGTACCTATATTGGGGTATCCTTCTTTAGGTTAGAAAATATTTCTTTTATGATTTTGTTGAAAATATTTTCTAGGTCTTAGAACTGGTATACTCCTCCTTCTACTATTCCTATTATTTTTAGTTTGGATCTCTTTGCAGTGTCCCAGATTTCATGGATATATGTATCAGGCACTTTTTAGATTTAACATAATTCTTTTATTGTACCTTCTAGGTTTGTTTTTTATTATGAGGATGCTTTGTTTCTTCATTTCTATATTGTCTTTGGGATTTCTGAGCATATGTTTGCTGTATGTTGCCTATGTTATTGGCCTACTTTGCCGTTGTGTGAAAGTAGAATGCTTGCTGGGGAAGTAGAAGCAAGTGGGACATGATATGTTGCAGCACTAGTAGTGACCATGAAAATGTTTTTCTGTGGAAATGTAGAGTGGAGAAAGCAAGCAGGCAGCCTCCCTGGTCATCTGTCAGGCATGGCCTGTGCTACAACAGTGGGTGTCTGCCAAAGCTGGAGCTAGGACACAGCACTGAAGTTGGAGGGAATGGGGAAGGCACGTTGGTGGTGGAGAGGGTGATCTGTACGATCCTCAGAAAGCATGAATAGGGAAAGTTGACAACTTAAGATTGTTTGCCAATGTCCAGACCCACGACTTTTATTCTTCATTTTGTTATTTTTCTTCACAAGGAAAGAAAATGTAATCTTGTAACTAACTGATTACTAATCAGATACTTCAGCAAACATATTATTAAATGTGTAGTATTTGTTTTAAAGTATAACTACTCAATTTAGACCAGTCATTGGTTGGCCATTCCCTCTGTCACTGCTCTATCTTTGTCCCTAAACATCTGGTAGGCAGGACACATTTTTGTGTTGAAGTTTTTGTGGGAGCAATGCTGTACTTATTCCTTCAGTGCAAGTCCTACCTGTCTAGAAGAGGTGGCCACTTTCAGATCCATATCCCCTCCTCCTATGAGTCTCAGCTAGAGTCACCCCCATAGACTCCTAAGAACCAATTCCTGACACTATTAATGATACTCTGTTATGCTTACAGACAAAAGCCTAGCATATTGTCCTCTGAGATGTTCTATTTAGCCACCAATGGAAACAGATGCAGAGATCCACAGCCAAACATTAGATGGAGCTCAGGGAACCTTATAGAAGATTTGGTGGGAGGCGAATTGAGGGACCCAAAGAGGACAAAGACTCCACATGAAGATAAACAGAGCCATCTAACCTGGACCCGTGTGGGTTTCCAGAGACCAAACCACCAAACAAAGAGAGAGCATGGGTTGGACCTAGGGCCTCTGCACATATGAAGTAGATATGCTGCTTGGCCTTCATAGGAGTCCTCCAGCAACTCAAGTACATACTATCCCTAAATCTGTTGCCTGCCTGCCTGTCTGTGAATCCTATCCTTCATTGTGAGAGGATGTGCCTAGTTCTGCAGTGATTTGATATGATGAGAGGGTTAGGGGTTAGTGGTATAATAACGAGATGGCAACTCCCCCTTCTAAAGGAGAAGGGGAAGGAGGAATGAGGGGAGGATCAGTGTGAGGGTGTAACTGGGAGGAGATGGGGGACTGATATTATGATGTAAAAACATATATTTTTTAAATTAAAATACGTATTGATATTCTCAAAAAGTATATATACTCAAATCTCAATAGAACAAATCAGAAACAATGCTTAGCTCTTGAGAAACGTATTAAAGAGAAAGTAATGCATACTTTAAAATAGAATAAAGGAAGGAAAGGGATTCTCTTAAAAGATACAGGCATGATAGTTCATGACAATTATCATGGAAAGGATGAGATACAATCAAGACCTTGAAAGTACATGTGATTTAGGTAAGTGACTATGTAGAGTTCTAAGCATATTTGAGAACAAAACAAAAGTCAGAGTTTAATTAAAGGCTTATACTATTGCAATCTCACTAACCAATGAGGCTGACTCATGGGAAAGTGAGAGATGGTTGAGAAAAGTAGTTAAATGGCGGTTCAGTCTAATTCAGTGATTCTCAGCTTTCCAAATGCTGTGATCCTTTAATAGACTTCCTCATATTGTGGTGAGTCCCAACCACAAATTATTTTGCTTGTGCTACTTAACTGTAATTTTCTACTGTTATAGATCATAATGTAAATATCTAGCAGGCATGATATTTGATATGTGAATCCTCAAAGGGGTCCTAACCCACAGGTAGGTTGAGAACCGCTGGACCAATTGCTCTGTGCACTTTGATGAAGCACAAACTTACAAATTCATGGCATAGTATTTTCACGTAAAATCAGCTAATGAAATGATAAAAATAATCACAATATGTAACTGACCTGAAAATAAGTTCCTGTAGCTGGTATTTCATAACAATTAAAACTGGATAAGACAATGTTTTAGCTATATGGAAATCTTTATGAGGGGTATGCGTTTCAAAATTCATGTCTGTATTATCTTACTTGTGTATTGTGCCGTAGTAGCATGATTGTTACGAAGTGAATCAACCAATGTATCACAGAATTACACAGAAAGGAACTCATGCCTATCAATGTAATCCTAATTAAAACCTTGTGGTTGGGGAGGTTCCAGTACACAGTGTTGAATTTTCTTTTCACTTCTGCCTTTTCCCCTCCTCCTCTTCTTCCCCCACCCCTTCCTCTATCTCTTTTACCTCTTTTTTCCCTCTTCCTCCTTTTCTTCCTCCTCCTCCTCTATCTCCTTTTTATTTACTAGACATGTTTCCTAATATCACCCAGCATTGACAATGTATATGGCTATACTCATAGGTTCTTCTGATCTCAGGTAGTATCAGAAGCTTCCTTTTGTAGTATAAGGCAGTTAATGGAGAAACTCACAGTGCTTAATGTGCTGAAAGCAGCTAAATGCTTGAGCAATCACATACAACTGTGACATTTTTATAACCACTATCAAAACCCAGGAATATTCTAGAAGAGGGAGCAGAAAGTATGAAGAGGCAGCTGAAAGGGGAGTTCTCTGAAATTTTGTATTCTGAGCAGAACATGAACATTGCATGGTGAATATAAGACAGATAGTTTTATCTGTATAAGATCCACAAAATATTGGGCCCATTAAAGTTCCTCTATGGTGGAGAAGGAGTTCATGAAGACCATATCTCCTTGACTACAATTAGAAGTCACTTTTTGCCCATAAGGTAGGTTCCATTCTCTTAAGTTTTTTGGGCACTGCTAAGTAGTCCATGTTACTATAAATAACCTCCACATGTGCTAATTCAAGGAACCAAAATTAAATTATATGTGCACAATCAAATAGAATCTTTACTCACGTGGTTTACTGTCACTCTTAATATTAAATTTATTTCTAAAATGCATTATTTCACTTTCTTTATAATGTTCTCTTGCTACTTTCCGACAAACGACCATATGAAAGTAGGAAGGGGATTAGTTGGAAAGATGTTCAGCAGGAGTAAAGGCGGTAATTGAGCATCATAGCAACAAGTGATCACAAATGGCCCCCTTATTCAACCCACACTTTATGAAAAATGATAAATCTTTAATAAAGACAATTAGACATAAGAGGGATTAAAATAAAAATAACAAAATAAAATATATACCAAAAATTATCATTCTTTTATGGTATGGATTATACAGTGCCTATGATTTATCATTGGACAGTATTCACATCCACTAAGTATAATTTTTCATTACAGATGAATGGGATTAATTCACTTTTCTTTGTTAATTTTATTCATTAGATCTTACCATTAAAAATACTAAAAATATATCAATCATTGTTAATACAAAAAAACATATATTGAACTATACATGTTTTCTAGCAGCAATAAAACAGTAATTTTTAAGTTTAATTAGGACAGATATTACATAAAGAAATACGATATGAAAGTATTCAGACATACACCCTGCTTTTTAAAAATACACGTAGGCAATGCCAGTGGGAAATACAGTCTTTAAGAGATGATTACTCATTATCAAAGGGAAGCTTCAGGATATAGGGGTCATCCTCCACACCAGATGCCAACATGAACACTGGCTCTGTCATCATTTTAAGTTTGTACTATGACAAATGAAATCAAATCGTTCTCGTTTGTGATCCACTGTGGGCTGTCTGGAGAGCAATGCACTCAGATGGAATAATATACAACTCATCTTTTTTAAAATATGTTTTTATCATAATGTTATTCAGAATACAAAAATCAGTTTCACAGAGATTGTATTCCTGGAAGCCCTGTTCCCAGAAGAGATTTTAAAGCAATTTCAGCAAATTTAGATTATTCATTTTAAAGTTTATTCAAAATGAATCAAGAGATGGCATGGTATCATCTCTTCACAAAGAATTTTAATAATTTATATTGCAAGGTATAATTTAGTTTTTATTATTGCTTAATGAAATAAGTAGATTCTGATTCTATATATTTTCTTTGAGCAGATTTTATTTTAGAATAAAAAATTCAGAATATTTTCCCCCTTTATTAGGTGTTCCAAAAATAAACTTGGCAGTTATACACTGAGTGAAGCATCCACTTTTTAGTGATTATTATTAAATTTGGAAACATAACTGTTTCTACTTTCTCCAATTTGTAATTCTAACTTCTCATATGTGTTTTTATTTTTGAATTTTTAACATATTAAAATATTTCTTAACATTTCTGTATCAACTACTAGATAATTAAGACAATCAAACAAGTTAATTTAGCTCTTTGCCATTTTGTTTATAATTCTGTCAAATTTAGACCATATTAATACTATAATATTTTTCAACTAAGTATTTGCTTTAAAAAAAAACACCAAGCAATACCCATACTACAAATAACTTTGTTTCATCAGTTCATACAATGGCAAGTCTAATTTTGATATCCACATGTAGCTTAAAATTATAATGCACTAATATTTAGACTGTTGTGTTGAAATACCATTTTTGTGTGCTTTGTTTTCCAATGAAGGAGACACCATACCTGTTTATTAGGAAGTTTTTTCAATATTGGAGCTTTGTTTTGAATTGTCTTCTTAGTTATTACATTTTCAAAAATAATAATGCCATATTATTTCGGTATGTTATTATCAATAATTTCAACAATATGGGATCACACTTTTAAGTAAACTTATAGGCTTAGACTCATTTGATATCTATTTCTTTATAACCAATTAAGCGTTATCATTTGGTTTATCTGTGTTGTGTTATTTTCATAATGTTAAAGCATTTTTCACTATATGAAAATGTTCATTAAAAATGAAAAACTATGAGCTGTTATAAGTATCCATGATGTTAAATCATAAATTTTAAAATTAGACTTGGTGAAATTTTAATGATTGTAAAATTTTCAACACATGATGTAATAGCTACATTGTCTACAATCTAGATCTATTATGTAAATCCATTATATAAAACTCCAAGTTCGTGCAAACCACGATATAACACAGATTAACCTTTATCAATTGTCAATACCTCTCTATTTGTCATTGATATCTGTGTTCATCTCACTAATTGCTCTAATATATACACTTACATCAATTGCACAGGCAATAATCTGTGTCTTGGCACTGATCAATACTTTCAGTAGTTCGTTGAGAGAGGAAATTTCAGATATGAAATACTTCTACTGGCATTGTACTGATCTATGTCTCCTGGTTTTATTGCTACAAGCTAAAGGAATCCATGGATTTTCAGTTGATCCTCAGTTGAATTCAAATGTTCAGCCTGGCGTGGTGGCACACACCTTTAATTCCAGCACTCTGGAGGCAGAGGCAGGCAGATTTCTGAGTTCGAGGCCAGCCTGGTCTGAAGAGTAAGTTCCAGGACAGCCAGGGCTATACAGAGAAACCTTGTCTCAAAAAACAAACAAACAAACAACAACAAAATCTCAAAAAAAAAAAAAAAACAAAAAAAACAAATGTTCTAGACCAGTAGTTCTCAATTTGTGAGTCATGACCAATTTGATATTCCACATAACTGATATTTTATTATGATTCATAACAATAACAGAATTAAAGTTATGAGGCAGTAATAAAATAATTTGATGGTTCGGAGTCACCACAAAATGTAGAATTGTATTACAGGGTCTTAGCATGAGAAAGGTTGAGAATCACTGCAATGAAGCTCAGGACTGCTTCATGCTTCTTATTTTTCTTATTAAACAAATATATGCTGTGCTCAATAGGCCATTCTATTTCCATCTCATAAGAGTACAGCACAAACATAGAGTGAGCTTCTCCTTACTTAGTGAGGCTCCAGGACACTTGAAGCCAAAGTCAGAATCTCAAAGTCCGAGAGACATGAGGCTGGTCCTGAGCGCAAATCCTTGTTTTCTTGTCATGCTGAATTATTTTATTGTCTGTTCACTCCCGACATGCTCACGATTCTCGGTTTTTTTTTTTTTTTTTCTGCTATTTCTTTTCTGTGGTGTTCAGATTTTATTTTGATATAAATTATTACTTTATTTGCTCCCTACTTTCATTTTTCTCCTTTTCTGTCATTCTCTCAAGTTTTACATCATCTGTGATCAATTAATCAGCTCTGGTTTTCTCCCACAATTCCTAAAGGCTGTATCTTCAATTTTTCTGTAACTACTTTGTAAGACTTTGCCTTTCTGTAATTATGGATTATTTATGTAACATTTCAATCATCATTACATTTAGATTCTTCAACCTAGACTTATGTGAGGGCACATATATAGAGAGACACATGACCATGCAGGTATAATGCATGGGTATGAGTACATGTACATGTGCATAAATGCATTCTCCTACTGAGTTCATATATTTTTGATATTAAAGTACATTTTTATAACTTTATTGTCTCTAATATCCTTTATTTTCAATTAGATATTACATATAGATAAGTCATTTACATTCTGTATAAGCAGAGCTAGAAGACACATGTAAAGTTGATATAAAGCACACAATTAAAGTGCTAATTTAATTATGATTTACACAATTATTTAAACAATTGAACTCAACTAACAGACTATTTCAGGAACTTCTAAGTTAACTCATTAACGTTCTTCTTGATTATAGACAGAATACACCCATTTATTAAAAAAAAACCTTCTTGTTTATAATAATAATTTCCCTATTTATTTTCCTTTACAGTAGTATTATGCTTATTAATGGAGACTAATTTTAGCTACTTGTATTATTAGATATGCATATAGAAACATTACATAACTGTTACTTTGTGCACTTGTTAGATGTATGAGCATGTTCATATTAAAATCTCTTAATATAATTCATTTATTTTCTCTCTATGTAGCAGTTATAATCTATGTTGTTGATTCTCAGATTATCAGTCCACAGTGAATGTGAATAAATATATAAGAATTTAAATCAGAGGATTATATCTTTATTGAGAAAGTCTTACAAAACAAATTCTGAAATAAAAAAAAATACCTCATATGCTAAGTAAAGGTGATTTTTTAAAATGTTGGTATATGGTCCTTATGTTTTCATAAATGTTTATCTAGTGTTTCTTATACAAAACCAATCAACTGACAACATTTTGTGTAGGAGTAATGTCTCTTATTGTACTAATGGATATAACACAAATTGGTATTTTTGTATTACCCTTAATTGAAAGATATATCATTTTTAGTTTACATATGCAAAAGTGGACTTGCATTTATTTGAGATGTATCTTCTGTGCCACAGTTTCAAAGCATTTGGAAACGGGAATATGTATCAGGTGGTAAAGTGTGGAAAGCCAAGTCACTTAATATTAACATGATTAATTATTAATCTCACTTTGGAAAATGCTAGGTTGAAGAGTGCTCAGTTGATTTTCATGAAAGTTCTAATTTACATTGATGTATAGTAGTGTAGTTTCTTTTGAGGAATTACAATTATTCTTTTCTTACTGCCTGCTTTATTATAGAAGATATTTTTTATACTACCTAGAATACTGAAGAGTATTGCATGCCACATTGACTTTTATCAAGATGATTTTGGGAGCTAAACATTCAGTTTAAATTTACTATTTGGTCTGCTGGTGATAACTTTATCCACACATTATTGTCTTGTATAAAAGGTAGGTCTCTGGCTTCTCTTTACTTTCACTGTTCAAGTAATAACTTTCTTTGAGTAAATGGGTGGACTTTCTCACAGTGATGGTTGGCTTGAGCTTTCCAACTCTTTTTCAGTTAGCTACAACTGTTATGAGTTCATGAGTGCAAAAGCCAAGAGTACAGCATTTCAAATCTCTAGTACCATAACCTAGCTAGTGTTGCTTTCATACTCTCTCTTCTGTGGTGTTCCTGTGCCTTTTAAGGGAGGTTGATAAAGATATCCTACTTGAGGCTGAATATTCCCAGTCAATTTTCTTGGCATTTTGATCAGTTTTGAACCTGTGCACACACTGATTCTCTCTAAAAAAAGAAGAATGTCTGTCCAAGTATAAGACAATAGCAGGTCTATGGGCATAAACAAAAAGAATATAAGATAGTTTGACAACATAACTATCAGATAACAGTTCCCTCTGAGTTGAATATTCTCCCTTTAGGAGGGATAGGAGAGGTTCCTGAGATTCATGGGGTAACAGATTCCACATAGCTGGGTAAACTGAAACTTACAAACTTCTGCAAAGCATCTCTCCAAATCTGCCATGGGAAGAAATTCTGACTAGAAAAGCACTGATGATATTTCTCAGATCTGCCTCTTTCCTGAAGTAGGAGCAGAGGTCTCAGGGGTTATAATTCTCTTATGCTGCCCCTTTCACCATTGGGCAATTTCTGTGTTCCTGGTTTTGACTTCTACTCAAAAGTAAACACAAAATAATACAAGATTGAAACTAATAGGTATATATGAGAGAGAACACATGCATTTGCCTTTCTGCACCTGAGTTACCACACACTATTTTTTCTGCTCTATTTATTTACCTGTAAATTTCATTATTCCATTATTCCTTGGAGCTAAATCGTATTTCACTATGTATATAAGGACATTTCCTTATCCTTTCATCTATTGTGGAAAACTAGATTGATTTCATTTTCAATTTTTATGAAACAAGTGGATGTTAACATGAATATTCAAGTACCTATATATAAAGGTATAAAGTCATTTGTGTATATACCTAGATGTGATATAACAAAGTCACATGACAGTATCATTTCTAATTTTCTGAGCAACCACCAAAGTGATGATCAAAATATTTGTACTAGTTTACAGTTCCAAAAACGTAAGTAAACATTTCTGACTTGCCACATCTATACTACCATTTATTTGTTATTTACCTTTTTGATGATGACTATATTTTTAAAAAATCCAACTACTGGAACACCCAGGATTGATTCCACGAGACTTCCAGTTCATTACAACTGACAATTTGAATCAAAGATACTGAGTTGGACACAGTTACTGTAAGACCACACTTTTTTCTAAAGCTGTCTTGACAGATTCTTGCTTTTGTTATCCATTTATATCACCCTTGACATACAGTGCCCAGTAATGGTACTTGTAGATGATGTGATTATTGAATGGCTAATGTTTTCATCCACCTATACAATATTTTCATTATGTCTTCCCCACATATATTTATATCAACATTGGTCAAGGGTTCCTTTTTTCTTTACCTATTCTTGCCAGGAATTGTTAAACATTCTTTTATATAATGGTATGTCCCTGTTTTCATGAGCTGAGATGACTTTTTATAGTCTTATTCATTACCAATATGCCTTTTCAGAAAAATACATTCATGTCTACTGCCCCACCACCACTCTGTTTTTGTCAATACCATACTGAGCAAAAACCATAACTCACAAATTATATTTAAAATTATATTTAATGTCACCCATTTTATTCTTTGTTAAATAGTTTGGATATTCTCAATCTTCTTACTTGGGTTCTATAGGAATGTTAGAACATTCTTCTATTCCTATAAATAGAACAATTGGGATTTCCAATGAAAAAGCCTGTAGTCAGTTCATTGCTTTACAATTTATAGACAATTTGATAAGATTAATCTTTTAGCCAACATAACTAATTTTTCATTTATTTGTATCTTCTATTTCCTTCATGTCATAAATGTATGTATGTGTAAATATCTTGGTCAAATTTATTCTTATAATTTTTAGTTATTATTATCAATCCAGTGGTTTGCTTTCCATTTCTGGAGTGGAATACTGGCTTGTCGTTAGTGTGTAAATACATTTGTCATCTTTGTTAACTACCTCTCTTTACCACAATAAAGAGAAGATTTGGACTAAACAAATGATCATGGCAACCAAGGAAGGAGTCATACATGATTAGCATCACAATCTCAAACATATTTGAAAATGTCTCAAGGGAAATATTCAATATTGACATTTATGGCTTTTTATAGCTTACATGTACTTTCAAAATATATGGATATATTGTTTCTAATATGATTTTCTATGTAGGTAGGATTATATGGATATCTACTAATTTATTTGGAGATATTTAATCTGAATTTATACAAAGAGACAATATAAAATAATGTCATTCTGTATATTCTAAGCAATCTTAAATCAAATAAGATACAATTTGTACATAAATTTCATTTATTGTTAGTACCATTGTAGTCAGAGATGTAATAGAAACTATTTTTGTTTCAAATAATTACCTTAATTGTACATTTACATTTGTATAAATTATTTTAAACCTATATTACACATAAGTACTTTATTGGATTATTTTTGCCTTCCTGAGGTCAATGCAATGACCACAAACAAAATCAAAATTACTTAAATTACATATTACCTTTCTTTAAACTGTGCATCATTGTACCGTTAGCAAGCAAAACTTTAGGAAATTGGAATGTGCTCGCAGAAACATACATCAATATTTTTATGTAATTGAGTATATAAAACTTTTATTTAAGAGCTATAATTCATTGAAATTTTTAATTCTTCAGATCACATTTTAGTCAATGGTTTTAGAAACAAATGTTCACATCCATCTTGAAAAGCTCAATGCCTTATTGTATAATATTTTGCTTTTCTAGTTGTTGTAGATATTTATTAATGTAATGTATACTGTAGTAACCCAAAGAAAACTTGCTAATATTTTATTAAAACTGAGAAGAAACTAGAAGAAACTGTCAAAATTCAAAAGGCATTTGCTATCATAAGTGTTTTTTATGATAATTATAATAAAAATATGGACCCTAAAATATTATGTAAATTGTACTAAGTGACAAAGTCGCACAGGTTATGAGAAATAGTACCACAGTTGCTCATTAACAGGTCCACATTAATGTAAATATCTTTGAAGATTTATTTTCTCATTTTTTTAAGAAAGGAGACTTTATGCATACATTAACAGTCTAATTGTGACTAGCCAATCCCAATTTTGTTTAAAGGATAGTTCCCTTGGTCCATTCAATAAATATTGCTTATGTGGAAGGGAATTTGGATTGATGGCAAGAATTGTAATCTCACCGTGAACAGATTTATAGGTTGAAGGAATAATGTAATTATGCAAAGAATGAAATGATGAACAACAA
Source organism: Mus caroli (assembly GCF_978045245.1). Lineage (NCBI taxonomy): Eukaryota > Metazoa > Chordata > Mammalia > Rodentia > Muridae > Mus > Mus caroli. The sequence continues at coordinate 133,999,328 of NW_028227257.1, forward strand.
AGGGTGTTTGTATTAAGAATGTCATGGAAGTCAAAAGAAAGAAGAAGAATTTATCATAGGCCTATTGTCGTATAAACCTATCAATGCCAGAGTACTGAACTTGGACACCACTGAGGTTTATAAAGGAAGATTTTTCTCTTTTCAATTACCAGGTAAGTATTTGGGTAAAGAATCAGAGTTTTTGTCAGTTATTCTCCAATTTGATAATCCTGCCCAGTTTTATTCTCTAACACTATGATATTATATAGGTTTATATTGTTCTACAAATCATTGTACTAACATTAGTACCAAAATTTACTCCTATCTGGTAAGTTTTTTTATTGATGATCATTGAAATAATTTGAGTTCAATATACTACTAACTCTGATGACATCAAATAAATTATCCAAAAATTAATAGACAAGACTTGAGTCCAATTTTTTCATCTAGTGAGATTAAATCACCATTTAAGAGGAGAAATTATTTAAGAGTAAGGCAACAGAAATGAATAATCTAGAATGCATATTGAGACAAAATTAATTTCTGTAACCATGCAATGCATTTCTACCTTTCTCTTCATTTAGCAGAATATTTTCTTCATCTTCTTGTTCTTTTTCTTGTTCTTCTTCTTGTTCTTCGTCTTCCTCTTCTTCTTCACTGACAATGCTGGACGTGGGAACTGGCTTAGCAAGTGAATCTAGGATCAGAAAACATGTTTTGTTTAGATCCACATTAACTTCAATTGTAACAACTTCAACTACATTAGAATGTAGTCTGTGCAATTTGAAATGGAGCAGTGAACTACTTGGATTTAGACAAATGTGCTAGCACACAAGTTAGCTGAATTTGTTGTGAAATTGAAATATTTATAATCAATTTATGAGTAAATGCAGGGGTATTTAATGCTTTCTTTAGTTCTTACTTTTAATATTTCTGCAGCCTCCTTACAAAAGCTCCTCCTTCTACTCTACCTGCATTCTCTGGGGACTGTTGGTGCAGACCCAGTTTAGCTTTCTCCATCTATCTTATCAACCTTTCCCATCTAGGCCATCTTCATTGTTTTGTGTCAGCTTCAGATCCACAGAAACATTTCCTACCATGTATTACTAGGAGCAACATTAGACAGAAAAGCTGGTATATGATTTTTGACTCGCCTTCACATTTCTTATTCTAATATTTCCAAACTTTGTTTTAATCTCTTGGCCAATTGCCTTAGTCTCTATCATTCTTTCCTCTTGCACACCAACCCAAGAATATGCTCTGTTTGGGATGCCAGTAGTCAACACACTTGTCTAGAACCCATTGTGGGCAATAGCACACAAAGGAAATTTTTTTCCACCCAATAGGATAAGACAAGATATGAAACACATCAAATGTAACACTTCTAGCTACCTAGATCCCAGTAAAATAAAACAAAAACAAGCAAATAAAAACTCCAAGAATATCCAATAAAATATACTCCCCCCAGAAGTCAATGACCTCATTTAAGTACATACTGAAAAAGGTAATTAAGCTAAAGACAACGACTTGAAAATACGAAATACAGAGTCTGCACAGGTGAGAGTGAGGACCACAGAAGCAGACAGCTTCTGGGACAGGCGGAGCCACAGAGCTGCTGAGGCAGCACCCTTTTGGGGCCGCAGACATCCAGCACCCTCCCAGCCAGAAGACAGTGGTCTGCCCTGCACAGGAGCCATCTGCCTCAGGAGCAGGGAGCACATCTTTGATCCAGGACTCCACTGAACTTAGGAACTTAGTCTGCACAGGTGAGAGTGTGCACCAAAGAAGCTTACAGCTTCTGTGACCTGACAAAGCAACACAGCATCTGGGAAAGGTCCTGTTTTGGGCCTTCTTCTTAGGCCAGGAGGAGGTCCAAACACCAGATATCTGTACACTTTCCCTTTAAGAGGAAAGCTTGTCAGCAGAGAGTGCTCTAACCACTGAAACTCAGAGGAGAGAGCCTGTCTCCCAGGTCTGCTGACAGACGGTACTCAGATTGACCACAAGAACAACCTCTGAACAGAGACAACTATAACAACTCCAGAGATTACCAGATGGCGAGAGGTAAACGTAAGAATCTTACTAACAGAAACAAAGACCACTCACCATCATCAGAACCCAGCACTCCCACTTCGCCCAGTCCAGGGCACCCCAACACACCTGAAAAGCTAGACCTGGATTTAAAAGCATATCTCATGATGATGGTAGAGAACATCAAGAAGGACTTTAATAACTCACTTAAAGAACTACAGGAGAACATGGCTAAAGAGTTACAAGTCCTTAAAGAAAAACAGGATAACACAATCAAACAGGTAGAAGTACTTAAAGAAAAACAGGAAAACACATCCAAACAGATGATCGAAATGAACAAAACCATACTAGACCTAAAAAGGGAAGTAGACACAATAAAGAAAACCCAAAATGAGACAACACTGGAGATAGAAACCCTAGGAAAGAAATCTGGAACCATAGATGCAAGCATCAGCAACAGAATACAAGAGATGGAAGAGAGAATCTCAGGTGAAGAAGATTCCATAGAGAACATCAGCACAACAATCAAGGAAAATGGAAAATGCAAAAAGATCCTAACTCAAAACATCCAGGAAATACAGGACACAATGAGAAGACCAAACCTACGGATAATAGGAGTGGATGAGAATGAAGATTTTCAACTCAAAGGACCAGCAAACATCTTTAACAAAATTATAGAAGAAAAGTTCCCAAATCTAAAGAAAGAAATGCCCATGAACATACAAGAAGCCTACAGAACTCCAAATAGGCTGAACCAGAAAAGAAATACCTCCCGACACATAATAATCAGAACAACAAATGCTCTAAATAAAGATAGAATACTAAAAGCAGTAAGAGACAAAGGCCAAGTAACATATAAAGGCAAGCCTATCAGAATTACACCAGATTTTTCACAAGAGACTATGAAAGCCAGAAGATCCTGGACAGATGTTATACAGACACTAAAAGAACACAAATTCCAGCCCAGGCTACTATACCCAGCCAAACTCTCAATTAACATAGATGGAGAAACCAAAGTATTCCACGACAAAACCAAATTCACACATTATCTCTCCACGAATCCAGCCCTTCAAAGGATAATAACAGAAAAAAACCAATACAAGGACGGGAACCACGCCCTAGAAACAACAAGAAGGTAATCCCTCAACAAACCTAAAAGAAGACAGCCACAAGAACAGAATGCCAACTTTAACAACAAAAATAACAGGAAACAACAATTACTTTTCCTTAATATCTCTTAATATCAATGGACCAAACTCCCCGATAAAAAGACATAGACTAACAAACTGGCTACACAAACAACACCCAACATTTTGCTGCTTACAAGAAACTCATCTTAGAGAAAAAGATAGACACTACCTCAGAATGAAAGGCTGGAAAACAATTTTTCAAGCAAATGGTATGAAGAAAAAAGCTGGAGTAGCCATTCTAATATCTGATAAGATTGACTTCCAACCCAAAGTCATCAAAAAAGACAGGGAGGGACACTTCATACCCATCAAAGGTAAAATCCTCCAAGAGGAACTATCAATCCTGAATATCTATGCTCCAAATAAAAAGGCAGCCACATACATTAAAGAAACTTTAGTAAATTTCAAAGCACACATTGCACCTCATACAATAATAGTGGGAGACTTCAACACACCACTTTCACCAATGGACAGATCATGGAAACAGAAACTAAACAGGGACACAGTGAAACTAACAGAAGTTATGAATCAAATGGATCTGGCAGATATCTACAGAACATTCTATCCTAAAACAAAAGGATATACCTTCTTCTCAGCACCTCATGGTACCTTCTCCAAAATTGACCACATAATTGGTCACAAAACAGGCCTCAAGAGATACAAAAATATTGAAATTGTCCCATGCATCCTATCAGATCACCATGGACTAAGGCTGATCTTCAATAACAAAATAAATAATAGAAAGCCAACCTTCACGTGGAAACTGAACAACACTCTTCTCAATGATACCTTGGTCAAGGAAGGAAAAAAGAAAGAAATTAAGGAGTTTTTAGAGTTCAATGAAAAGGAAGCCACAACATACCCAAACTTATGGGACGCAATGAAAGCATTTTTAAGAGGAAAACTCATAGCTCTGAGTGCCTCTAAAAAGAAAATAGAGAGAGCACACATTAGCAGCTTGACAAAACACCTAAAAGCACTAGAACAAAAGGAAGCAAATTCACCCAAAAGGAGGAGACGGCAGGAAATAATCAAACTCAGGGGCGAAATCAACCACGTGGAAACAAGAAGAACTATTCAAAGAATCAACGAATCAAGGAGCTGGTTCTTTGAGAAAATCAACAAGATAGATAAACCCTTAGCCAGATTCACTAGAGGGCACAGGGAAAGCATTCTAATTAACAAAATCAGAAATGAAAAAGGAGACATATCAACAGATCCTGAAGACATCAAAAACACCATCAGATCCTTCTACCAAAGGCTATACTCAACAAAACTGGAGAACCTGGATGAAATGGAGAAGTTCCTAGACAGATACCAGGTACCAAAGTTGAATCAAGATCAGGTTAATGATCTAAACAGCCCTATATCACCCAAAGAAATAGAAGCAGTCATTAATAGTCTCCCAACCAAAAAAAGCCCAGATCCAGATGGGTTTAGTGCAGAGTTCTATCAGACCTTCAAAGAAGATATAATCACAGTTCTTCACAAACTATTCCACAAAATAGAAACAGAAGGTACTCTACCCAACTCATTCTATGAAGCCACAATTACTCTGATACCTAAACCACAAAAAGACCCAACAAAGATAGAAAACTTCAGACTAATATCCCTTATGATTATTGATGCAAAAATCCTCAATAAAGTTCTTGCTAACCGAATCCAAGAACACAACAAAACAATCATCCATCCTGACCAAGTAGGTTTCATCCCAGGGATGCAGGGATGGTTCAATATTTGGAAATCCATCAACGTAATCCAGTATATAAACAAAGTCAAAGAAAAAAACCACATGGTCATCTCGTTAGATGTGGAAAAAGCATTTGACAAGATCCAACACCCATTCATGATAAAAGTCTTGGAAAGATCAGGAATTCAAGGCCCATACCTAAACATGATCAAAGCAATTTACAGCAAACCAGTAGCCAACATCAAAGTAAATGGTGAGAAGCTTGAAGCAATCCCTCTAAAATCAGGGACTAGACAATGCTGTCCACTTTCTCCATACCTATTCAACATTGTACTTGAAGTCCTAGCCAGAGCAATTGGACAACAAAAGGAGATCAAAGGGATACAAATTGGAAAAGATGAAGTCAAAATATCACTTTTTGCAGATGATATGATAGTATATATAAGTGACCCTAAAATTCCACCAGAGAACTCCTAAACCTGATAAACAGCTTCGGTGAAGTAGCTGTATATAAAATTAACTCAAACAAATCAATGGCCTTTCTCTACACAAAGAATAAACAGGCTGAGAAAGAAATTAGTGAAACAACACCCTTCTCAATAGTTAAAAATTATATAAAATATCTTGGCGTGACTCTAACTAAGGAAGTGAAAGATCTGTATAATAAAAACTTCAAGTCTCTGAAGAAAGAAATTATAGAAGATCTCAAAAGATGGAAAGATCTCCCATGCTCATGGATTGGCAGGATCAACATTGTAAAAATGGCTATCTTGCCAAAAGCAATCTACAGATTCAATGCAATCCCCATCAAAATTCCAACTCAATTCTTCAAAGAATTAGAAAGTGCAATCTGCAAATTCATCTGGAATAACAAAAAACCTAGGATAGCAAAAACTCTTCTCAAGGATAAAAGAATTCTGGTGGAATCACCATGCTGGACCTAAAGCTTTACTACAGAGCAATTGTGATAAAAACAGCGTGGTACTGGTATATTGACAGACAAATAGACCAATGGAATAGAATTGAAGACCCAGATATGAACCCACACACCTACGGTCAGTTGATCAAGGGAGCTAAAACCATCCAGTGGAAGAAAGACAGCATTTTCAACAAATGGTGCTGGCACAACTGGTTGTTAACATGTAGAAGAATGCGAATCGATCCATTCCTATCTCCTTGTACTAAGGGCAAGTCTAAGTGGATCAAGGAACTTCACATAAAACCAGAGACACTGAAACTTATAGAGGAGAAAGTGGGGAAAAGCCTTGAAGATATGGGCACAGGGGAAAAATTCTTGAATAGAACAGCAATGGCTTGTGCTGTAAGATTGAGAATTAACAAGTGGGACCTCATGAAAATGCAAAGCTTCTGCAAGGCTAAGAAACCATCAATAAGACAAAAAAAAAAAAAAAACCAACAGATTGGGAAAGGATCTTTACCTATCCTAAATCAGATAAGGGACTAATATCCAATATATATAAAGAACTCAAGAAGGTGGACTCCAGAAAGTCAAATAACCCCATTAAAAATGTGGCTCAGAACTGAACAAAGAATTCTCACCTGAGGAATACCGAATGGCAGAGAAGCACCTGAAAAAATGTTCAACATCCTTAATCATCAGGGAAATGCAAATCAAAACAACCCTGAGATTCCACCTCACACCAGTCAGAATGGCTAAGATCAAAAATTCAGGTGACAGCAGATGCTGGCGAGGATGTAGAGAAAGAGGAACACTCCTCCATTGTTGGTGGGATTGCAAGCTTGTACAACCACTCTGTAAATCAGTATGGCGGTTCCTCAGAAAATTGGACATAGTACTACCAGAGGATCCAGCAATACCTCTCCTGGGCATATATCCAGAAGATGTCCCAACCGGTAAAAAGGACACATGCTCCACTATGTTCATAGCAGCCCTATTTATAATAGCCAGAAGCTGGAAAGAACCCAGATGTCCCTCAACAGAGGAATGGATACAGAAATTATGGTACATTTACACAATGGAGTACTACTCAGCTATTAAAAAGAATGAATTTATTAAATTCCTAGGCAAATGGATGGACCTGGAGGGCATCATCTTGAGTGAGGTAACACAATCACAAAGGAACTCACACAATATGTATTCACTGATAAGTGGATATTAGCCCAAAACTTAGGATACCCAAGATATAAGATACAATTTGATAAACGCATGAAACTCAAGAAGAATGAAGACCAAAATGTGGACAATATGCCCCTTCTTAGAATTGGGAACAAAACACCCATGGAAGGAGTTACAGAGATAAAGTTTCGAGCTGTGATGGATGTGAAGGATGGACCATCTAGAGACTGCCGTATCCAGGGATCCATGCCATAATCAGCTTCCAAATGCTGACACCATTGCATACACTAGCAAGATTTTGCTGAAAGGACCCAAATATAGCTGTCTCTTGTGAGACTATGCCGGGGCCTAGCAAACACAGGAGTGGATGCTCACAGTCAGCTATTGGATGGATCACAGTGCTCCCAATGGAGAAGCTAGAGAAAGTACCCAAGGAGCTAAAGGGATCTGCAACTCTATAGTTGGAACAACATGATGAACTAACCAGTACCCCAGAGCTCTTGTCTCTAGCTGCATATGTATCGAAAGATGGCCTAGTTGGCCATCACTGGAAAGAGAGGCTCATTGGACTTGCAAACTTTATATGCCCCAGTATAGGGGAATGCCAGGGCCAAAAGAATGGGAATGGGTGGGTAGGGAAGTGGGGGGCGGTATGGGGGACTTTTGGGATAGCATTGGAAATGTAATTGAGGAAAATATGTAATAAAAATTATTAAAAATTAAAAAAAATTAAAAAAAGAAATTACTAAGGAGATTTTTCTCAGTCAGTATGGTTGAAGCTTCATAAATTAACAAACATGCATGGCATAGTTTCACTGTTTCTTTAAGAAGAGATTACAGATACAACACAGAATGCTTTCCCTCCAGGATGTTTATTAATTACAGCACAATTTTATAATTTTAGTGGTAGTGGAAAATTCAATTATTTTCTTTGTCTCTTTGTGGAATTTTTTTCTTTCATTGTAAAAAAAAATCAAAGAAAGACATGCTTGATCAAATCTATTCTGAAAGAATCAGTTAAAAAAAAAAGAAAATACGAAATACAAATATTTTAAGGACCTCAAAATGGATGTGAATAAAACCTTAATGCATGGAGAAATAGCCAGAAGTGAGGGATATGTGAGGGGAGGTAGGGAAAACCAGTGCAGTGAAAACATCTTAAAATATGTGAAGACAATCCTAATGATGTCTCTAAATAATGTAGGAGACAGTTCCCCAATTGCACATCTTTTGTCACCAAACAAATGTTCTAATATAGGTTTAAGTTGCATCCAACTGGATGATCCAAAGGGGTCTCATGGAAATTCACAACCACCACAAGCAAGACAATAGGTTGCTTTCTACAAACTGTTGGAAAGACCCCATTGCTGCAGTCAATACTTATAAAACTCAAAGAACATGCAGAGGTAGAGCTGATATCTACATAGAATCTTTAATCTTGTGTTATATTGTCTATGGATTGGGAGGGTAATCTGTAGGTAACTAAAAGACAAATTTAAACACCAATCAAGCCAAAAAACTTTTGATCTACAACCTGTCCCGACTTCAAAATATGCTATAGCAATGGTGGCACAAAGCTTGTGGGAATAATGAGCTAATGTTTAATTTGAGTTACAACCCAATCCATGAGATGGAATCCATACGAAACACACTGATTGAGTGATCAAAAATTAGAGATAGACAGCCCAGAGACCTAGAGTAAATGAAATTTTACTGTTGTAAAGCTAAAAATTAACAATAAATGACCCCCAGTGATAGTCTGCTGTGCTCATACATAGGTGACCTATTCTACCATCATCAGAGAGGCTTTCTCCTGTAGCAAATGGGGAAAAATACAGAGACTCACTGCCAGATACTATACAGGGAGAGAGAGAGGAGACAGAGATAGATAGATAGATAGATAGATAGATAGATAGATAGATAGATAGATAGATAGATAGATAGATAGATAGATAGAATACACAGTGAGATGTTCCCCTACGAGTTGAGGGAATATTTTGTTTGAAAAAGTTTGGAAGACAGAGAGGATGTGGAATACACTAGGACAACAAGACCCTCTAAAACAATTGAGGAAAGATAATATGAACTCATAGAGAAATGTTCAATATTCTTAGCCATCAGTAAAATGCAAGTCAAAAAAACCATGAGATTCGACCTTACACCCATCAGAAAGGCTAAGGTCAAAATCTCAGGTGACATCACAGCACATGCTAGTAAGGAAGTAGAGAAAGAGGAACACATTTCCATTGCTGGTGGGACTGTAAACTGGTACATCCACTCTGAAAATCATCCTGGAGGTTCCACAGAAAAATTGTAAATAGTTCTACCTGAAGACCTAGTTACATTGCTCCTGAGTATATACCCAAAAGATGCTACACAATACCACAAGGACAGGTGCTCCACTATGTTCACAACAGGCTCAATTGTAATTGCCAAAAACTGTAAGCAACTCAAATGTCCCTCAGTTGAAGAATGGATCCCCCACAAAAATGGATCCTTTACATAATTGAATGCTATTCAGCTATTAAAAATTAAGTCGCCGTTAATACTGTAGGCAAATGAATGGAACGAGAAAATATCATCCTGAGTGTGGCAACCCAGATCCAAAAGGACACATATGTTATATACTTACTGATAAGTGGATATTTGCCATAAAAGTACCTAATACCCATGATACAAGCCACAGACCATGAGAAGTTTAGCAAAAAGGAAGGCCCAAGTGGGCATGCATCAATCCAATTTAGAAAAGAAAACAAAATGATAGTGGCAGGAAGTCAGAGTGAGGGATCTGAGTGGGAGGGGTGTGGAAAGGGAAATTGGTGGCAGGATCATATGGGGGCAGAGGGCAGAAGAGAAGCCCAGAGTACCAGAAGAATGGACAGAAATATGCAGTTCCTGGGTAGGAGTGAGGGTTGACTGGTGTGGGTAAGAGGAGGGGATAACCTCTGTAAAGTGCCAGGAACCTGGGATGTGAGAGAAGTCCAGGATGTGATGTGGTTGACTGTAGGGGCAGGTGTTGATTCCCTAATTGGTACTTGATTGTGTCAATAAAGGAGCAGAAGCCAATTGCTGGTTTTTATGGGAAATGGTGGAATTCCCGTGTCCCAGGAGGAAAATAACAGTCTCAGAGTAAGAGAATTCAGACCAAGCTTTGAAGAGAGTAGGAAGCTGCAGACATGTAGATCCTGGGCCCTCTATAGTTTGAGCCTCTGCCTTGGAGGAGGCCAAGGAGGATGGAGGAAGCTAGTTGATAAGATTTGGGCAGGAAATTCTTCACCCAGCCATTGAGGTATCTGTCTAGTTTTAAAATAATAAAACTGTCTAGTGTTTTCCATCCATGGCACTAAGATGAGCAAGAGACAAAAAGAGTAGTCAGGCCGATTGTTGGAGGCTTGGCAAAGCTAGCTGTGCAGGGCTCCCAGGAAAAAACAGCCAGCTGGCCATTGGTAGAGCTATGTGAGACCAGTGGCAGCATGATCTCTGAGCTAAGCAAAGAGTGTGGTTCCAGGTAAAGGAGCAAACGTGTTTTTTGTTTTTTGTTTTCTGGTTTTTTGTTTTTTGTTTTATAATTACATATAAAAGGTAACCTGAACTGAGATGTTCAGCAGTGGGAGATGGAATCTCAACAATCCATCTCCAGGAGTTAGACAGAGCCACCTATAAAAGAATGAGGACACCAACCCAGATTTGTTCCTTTCTAAAATGCAGTGACAAAATCGGAGGACTGAAGAAATGGCTGACCAGTGACAACCCAAGTAGGAATCCATCCTATGAGCAATAAACAAATCCTGACATTACTGATGCTATGTTGTGCTTGCAGACAGGAGGCAAGCATGGTTGTCCTTTGAGAGGCTCTACCAGCAGCCCACTGAAACAAATGCAGATACTTACAGCTAACCATTGGACGGAGGTCAGGGACCCCTAGGGAAGAGTTACCAGAAGGATTGAAGGAGCTGAAGGGGGCCAATATTTGGGATGTACATGAATAAAATGATTAATAATAAAACTGAATTGTTTACACTGATTTTTTTTGAGTATCTTGTTTGTTTGCAATCTCATCAACAATGACTGAGGGTTCCCATCTCACCTCCCAACAATTATTTTTCATTATTTTGTTGCTCTGCCATTTTTAACAAGGGTGATATGAAATCTCAACATTACTTTGATTTTCATTCTTCTAATTTCTTGGGACAGTGAATCTTTTCAGCCTCCCCCCCCCCCCGCGTTTTTTCTTCCTTTGGATGATATCTTTTAAGGCTTTGGACCTATTTTTAGTGAGTCATCTGTTGTATTAACTCTTTGTATTTTGAATTCTTTCAATATTCTGAATATTAATCCTCTATCCAAAGATGTATCATTGGCAACAATTCAACAATTCTTTCCATCATTCAGTATGAATGGATTGGTAGAATTAATATTGTGAAAATGACCATTTTATCAAATGGTTTTTATAGATTGAATGCATACACAACCAAGGTGCCAGTCTCATTATTTACAGAAATAAAAAAGAAAAAATTCTGTGGTGGTTTGAATAAAGATGACAGCCATATGTTCATATACTTGAGTGCTTAGTTACCATGAAGTGACACTGTTTGAGAAGGATTAAGACAGGTGACATTGTTCGAAAAAATGGTGTCACTCAGGGTAGGCTTTGAGTTATCAAAAGACAGTGCCATGCGCTCGCTCTCTCTCTCTCTCTCTCTCTCTCTCTCTCTCTCTCTCTCTCTCTCTCTCTCTCTCTCTCTCTCTCTCTCTCTCTCTCTGCTTCTCCCTTTTTGTCCTTCTCTCCCCACTTCTCTCCTTCTCTCTCTTCTTGTGAATCAAGGTGTGGCTCTCAGTTACTTTTCTAGAACTTTGCTTGCCTGCTACCATGTTCCTCATCATGATGATAATGGACTACCCTCTAAAACTGTAAGCAAGGATTGAATTAAATGTTTTCTTTTATTATGAGGGTTCCCTTGCCAATGGTGTCTATTCACAGCAATAAAACAATGACTTAGACAGAAGGTGATACCAGGTGAAGTATGTTTCTGTGACAGCACTTACCATGATGCTTATTGGTGTAATATGTACTTTCAGACTTTGGATTAAGAAATCACTTTTAGCCTTTAAAGCAGGCTTAATGGGCCATACTAGTAGGATCATGAAATACAGAAGTTCAGAGCACAATGCAAATTAATAAAGCTAGGCTCAAGAAATCTCAGAGGGGAATATTAGCAGCTTGTATAGAGACCACTGTTGTGAAGTTTTGTCTTTGTCTGAAAACTCTGCTTGAAGCTAAATTGAAGAGGTTCTTGTTTGTTCTTGTTCTTGTTCTTGTTCTTGTTCCTGTTCCTGTTCCTGTTCCTGTTCCTGTTCCTGTTCCTGTTCCTGTTCCTGTTCCTGTTCCTGTTCCTGTTCCTGTTCCTGTTCCTGTTCCTGTTCCTGTTCCTGTTCCTGTTCCTGTTCTTGTTCTTGTTCTTGTTCTTGTAATGGCATTTGCAGAGGAAATTTTAAGCCAGACTAGTATTGACTGTGTCTTCTGGCTAAGAGTAATCATTGATATTCAGATCTATACTGCAAAGAGCAAGCTGAACAAAGAAGAATACAAACCCCACAATGTGAGGAGAAAAAGAGTACTAGTAAAGGCCATGTTGAAGCAAGTCTTATGCTCAAGGAGATAAATAAATGTCTGATGTTAACTACAATATAGGCACTGGTGAGCTCAGGGAAGGACTTCATCTAGCTCACCCAGCTATTCTTCCAACTTGTGAAAGAAAATTAAAGAAAAGTATAAGCAGTGAAGGAAACCATCAACAACAGAAAGCCGATGCAAATGTAACTGTAGGAGAGTGCCAAATGCCAGACCCGTTCATCAACAAAGGTGGCAGTTTTAGCTATGTGGTTCTGCCATTAGTCATGGATGCAAGAAAAGGGTTATAAAATCTCCCTCTCTGGCTTAGGAAGGCTGTTGAGGCTGGATGTCTTTCAGGGGTATTTCTGCATGTAGGCTTAAAGAAGCCATGGTGAAGTCTGCATTCTGTTGGAGACTCCAAGATGTTAGAGATCCAGAGCTGTGAGATACCTGTGAAGAAGAGTGACAGATTGGATGTGAAACTGGCACAAGAGAGAGAAATGTATTGTCAACAAATCTGAAAGATTGGTGACCTGAAGAGTCCTTTGCCATTAGACATGGAGAAGCAGAATTTGGTGTTTTCCCTACTAGTCTGTTTGTTTGTTTGTTTGTTTGTTTGGTTGGTTGGTTGGTTGGTTGGTTTTTGGTTTCTTGAGACAGAGTTTCTCTGTATAGCCCTGGCTGTCCTGGAATTCACTTTGTAGACCAGGCTGGCCTCCAACTCAGAAATCTGCCTGCCTCTGCCTCCCAAGTACTGGGATTAAAGGCATGTACCACCACTGCCTGACCTCCCAATGGGGTTTTAATCTTCCTTTCCTCCCTTACTTTTCCACCATGCTCCTTTATTTTATGTTTGGAATAATAATGCATATTCTGTGCCAGTGTATTTTGTGCTTTCTTTAACTTGAATTTACAGGGGATTACAGTTAAGAAATTGCCATGAGTCTAAGAAAAAATGAATTTTGAACCTTTAAACAGTGTAGAGACTCTAATAGACACAGATCCTTTTTGAGTTGGACTAAATGCCTTTTGCAGTATGATGTGGCTCTAAGACAATGGTCAGGGTGAGTAGTCTGAATAAGTATGGTCCTCATGAGCTCCTGTATTTCAATGCCAGTGGCATTATTTGATAAATATTAGAAAGTGTGGCCTTGTTGGAGCAGAAGTAGCCTTGGAGGAAGTTTGTTGCTGGAGGTGGGCTTTTATATTTCAAAACCCAGTTCCAGACCTACTTCCTTTCTCTCTCCTCCCCTCTCTCTGCTTTTGAATCTGAATACATCTCTCAGGAACTCCTCAGGAACAAAGCCAACCTGATGCCATGATGATAATGGACTACTCTCTGAAAATGTAAACAAGCCCAATTAAACAAATTGCCTTTCTCATAGTGGCAAGGGTTAGAGTAAGTGGAACATTCCTATCTTGCCAGTGGGAGTGCAAACTTAGACAGCTGCTATGGAAACCAGTGTGTCAGTTTCTGAGGAAGTTGAGAACTGGTATACCTCAAGATCCAGCTATACTACTCCTGGGAATATAAGTAAAGGACTCTTCATCTTACCCTTGTTAACGTTGTTATACTTACTAACTCATGTTCATTGATGTTCTATTCATAATAACCATAAATTTGGAAAAACCTAGATAGATGTCTCTCTAAAGAAGAATGGATATATAAAATGTGGTTCATTTAAACAATGGAGTATTACTCAGAAATTTGGCAAACCAAACCAAACCAAACCAACCAACCAATCAAACAAACAAACAAAACATTAAATTTTCAGGCAAATGGGTAAAACTAGAAAGACCATCCTGAAAGAAGTATCCCAGACCCAGAAGGACAATAATATATTTGTTCATATATGGATATTAGATATTAAGTCAATTATAACCAAACTGCAACTTGTAGAACCAGAGAGAATAGCTCTAGAATAAGGAAATAGAGGAAACAGATCCTGTTAGGAAAGGTGTCAGGAGCCATCTAGTAGAGGATAAAGGCTAGCAGGAGATTTTGCAGAGAGGTTCCACTGTGGAACTATGATGGAGGCAAGGCCCAAGGTAAAAATCACAGGATTTTGTTCCTTCAGCTGATATGCATTTCCCATCCTTATGAAATTTACATAATTATCCCTGGGCATTATCCCACCCTATTGAACAGATCAGTGAAGATATACTCTCTTGTAGTGATGATATATAAATAGATGGTTTCTTAATTCCTTATGGTGAGTCTGTAATAATTTCTAAAACTGTACTAGTAATTATTACTAGCCCTTTATAATAGGACTGTTATTAAAGCCCTCCTTGATACAAAAACTGCATCTTCTCTGACTAAACCCAGACCCAGCAGTCCTCTGCTCTATATGTGTTGGGGGCCTCATATCAGCTGGTGTACGCTGCCTGGTTGGTAGACCAGTGTTTGAGAGATCTC
>NW_028227257.1:134019348-134056848 GCF_978045245.1 Mus caroli
AACGTCATCAAAAATCAGAAAATTTCCAATGGCACTATTATACTATGGTATGTTGCAACTTGGATATAATAACTGAACACTCTGTAAAAATGAAATGCATAAGACTTCTCAATTTCTTGCTTCCACTCATTGAAAAGAGATGATCAGAGAAGTGGACTAAAAGTATATTAGGCAGAAGCAAAAGGCACTGACATTTTCTGGCTTTAAAAGCAAAACAAATTCCCAGGGAAATTTGGCTTCTTTGTGAATTCTTTCACACCCAATATCTCCTTACTTAAAAAATAATTACAACTTTCAACCTATATCTGCCTACTCTAGACTTTTTGAGAGCTTGAGTATATAACTGTACACTTTGGTTGCATGGCTGGTAAGATTGCAACAACTTTTAGAAGCAACTGTACTCAATGTATGTCATAAGAGGAGCATCTATAGCTCACCTTCATCCAAATGACTACTTTTATATCTTATACTGAACTTAGGTTGAAGCTTTTAAAAATAATCGGAGAAAACAATGCTTAGCTTATGACACACACAAGTATTGACAAAACATAAAGCTAAAGACGGGGAATGACTTCTCATTGTTCTTTCCCATTGTTACCATGTCTCCACTCATATTGCCAGAGAATACCACAACCTTAACTGTGAAAAAGCTCCGACGTTAGTTGCTTTACTAGATGAAATACGTTGAAATAATACTTTCATGAGGAATTTTGTTTTCTTTTCCTCCTGTTCTTGTCAAAGAAGTCATCTGTCATGATGTAAATTGCTTGGCAGGCCTAAGAATGTCCTCTAACAACCAAGAACAGGCTCAAACTGATATTTGAAGAATTATCAAAAGACAAAAGAAAATGAATTCTGTCTGTTTCCTAGATAGTACTGGAACTGAACTTACTTTCTTACCCTTAGATGAAAAAGCAACCCCGTTAAGATCCGATTACACCCTGGGAAGGTGATGAAAGAGTCACCTGACTTATGCGGTTGTTTGTGGTGACTTTAAGTATAGAAAATATATGCATATATACAAACCATTTCAGTCTGCTTTAGAAGAAGTAGTTATCTACAAATAATATGGGAGACAATAAGTCAATATGAGTGTTTGGTTTGCAGATGGTTCAAATAAACATCCAAAACCCACTCTAAGCAAATCATGCATGGTATGCAGATGTTTTCTTAGCATCTAAGCAACTTTTAAAGTTTAAATATAGAGCCACATACAGTGATAATTTAAAGCCAAAAAAACTGAAAAAAATGTGCATAAGTTATTATAACCAGGTAGAGTAAAAGAGCAAGTTGTTCTTTTTTTTTTTTTTTTGAAAATAATTTTGGAAACAAAAATATTCCAGGGCAATTTAGCAAACTGTACAGAAAATTGTATTAAAGCATGATAAAATACAACACACAGCTTACTAAATTTGTGATTATCTTTATGAAAGTCTTGAGTAGGATATACAGTAGATAATACATATGATTTAGAAGGCAACCATTATAATAATTCTACTTGAGGCAGAAAGGGCTATATATAACTCCATCCAGAAACAAAAGACAGCACAAAACTTTAAATAATGAAGGAGAAATAACAAGGATTAAAAGTAAATGAATAGTGATCAGTATTCTGGAATCATTATTGTTTATGACTTTGCCAGGAATGTTAGAATTTTTTAGTCTAGCACACGATATTTCTTTTTGATATGTCTAACAACCATACAGAGAGATTTGAGTGACATGCTCTCTGCTTTGTGTATGTTCCTCCTCACCACCACTACCTTCCTTTAAGTACCCATCATGTATCTATCTATTAAACATAAATTTGTATTCATTTCTTTAAAACTGATTTATGTTTCATCCCACTACCTTTTTAGTATAATGAGTCCTGTATGCATTTTATTTAAGCATGGATTGATACCTTTAATTCATTCTCCCATCTAAAAATGCTTTCTTCAAAGGTCAAAGGATGAAAAATTCTAGACCATATATGGGCTAAAAATGCATGACCTTATTTTCAGTTTAAAATGTGAGAGATTGATTTAGATAGTAATTACTATTGATACAACAAGGAAAATGTTTTGTAGTGCATCAGGGATTTCCCAGAAAAAAAATGTACATTAAACGAGTAGGTATCAAATAATCCAACGCTATCCTTTCTTACATGCATCAATACAATAACTACTCTATTTACATTACACAAGACAGTGCCACTTAAGGCATAAGTACAACTCTACATAATTCAACTTATTTTAAACATCTTGTTAGAAGAACAGTAATCAAATTTATCTCTAGGACATCCTGTAGACTGATATAAAACTCTATATGCAGAGTGAAGATTATACTACAAATATGGTTCTTATTTCATTTATTGATAAATGATATGTCATATACTGTTATATGGATCTATAATAAAAGGTGATATTGTAATGCTTCTGTCCAGAAAGACAAAATTAATCCTGCCAAGAGAACATGAACTTAAATGCCAGAGTCAAGTAAGTTGCCTCCAGGATCATTCCTTGAGTTCTCAGAATAGAATAAAATGCGTGTGGGCATTCAAATGAGGTCTTTGAACTATTTTAGATCTTGAAAGTGTATACTGTTTGCAATATAGTATTCATGCTATATTTTACCTTAGCAGATACAAACATACAAAGATGAGTGGAAACCATTAAATTAGGTATTACTATGAAATTCAGCAAAATTTCACATTTTTAATTAAATAGCTCTAACTCCTTAGATGAAAATACAAGTGTTGACAATCATACCTAGGCTGACATTAATTTCAAATAATGTATTTTATCCTTGCCTCGTCAATTTCATCTTAAAGTTTCTTAAATATTGTTCCCACAAGGGTGGATAATTGAAACACTTCTGGGCATTCCAAAATAGCTTAAATATCTTCATCCATTCAAACCATATGTAATAGTACCCAAACAGATGAGCTACTAAATGATTGTGAATTACTGCAAAAATTTGTGATCAGAAATTCCTGTGTCCCAAAGAAGATTCAAGGTCATAGATAATAAGAGAAGCAGCGGTTAAGATGCGGTAACTGTAGATACTATTGTATGTTTACTTGGTGGTTCTGTGTCTTTTGTCTGTCTTTGTCTATATACATATGTATTTTCCCACAAGATTTCATGTGGACTTCCTTTATATGACCAAGAAGAATAAGGGAGGATACCAAAATTTAGAGAGCAAGACTATTTTTAAATTTTTGTATGAAAAGTATTTTTTTAATATTATGTCTTTATGAAAAGGTATACTAGGGTGGAGGCTACCTAATTTGAGGAAATAGGTGTCTTATTTTGAAGAGTTTTGTGGGGTTTTTTTGTCTAACAATTCTGTGTAGTATTTGAGTCTTAATGTTGTGGTCAGAAATGGTCTTTGAATTTATAAGAACAAAATTAGTCTCACTTTTTAAACATAGATTATAGGAATTGTAGGCTTTATATATAAAATATGAAATAGAAATATGAATGCTTTGAGAATCCTTAAAACTTAGAGAATAATCAAGCAATAGTCATAATCTGATGGAGGAACTGATGGAGTGGGAAATTTGAAAAGAAGAATCATGACTGAGTAAAGGAAGGCTTTTAGAAATGAAATATTTAATATTGGCATCATAACAGTAATGCCATTAATAACAGACAATTGGGACAGAGTTCATAATGACTTAATCTCTAGTTCATTAACTTTTATGAATTTAATAAGAACATATTAAAATGAAGAGATGTTACATTGAAATTACCAACTTCTTATATGCTTATTTTTGATGAGTTTTAAAATGTGTTCTGGTATGAGCTTCCGCCATCTAAGTGAACTGTGAAACAAATTGCTTTATTTACTATTATCTTACATTTTTAGTATGCATCTTATAGTTATTTGAAGAAGCCAATATGCAGTATAACCAAAGAAAGCATCACAGAATTTTTACATTATTTTCTCTGAATTAGGTGGAAGCCAACTATTGTTTAATGGACCTTGATGGCGTGGTTACTATTGGTTACAACAATAAGTTAGAAATAAATAATTATGTTTTCCTGCCACATTTGAAAGTGGCTGGCATTTTGCTACAGTAAAAGGCATAAGCCCTAACATTTATTTTTTATTAATGATTCTGTAATACTGTATATTGATAAAGCTATTCAGAAATGCTCGAATGATTTTTTTCATAGACAGTATGAGCAAAGTGCTTTTTTAGTTAGTGAAATGTACAATAAAGAGCAGCTGCAGTAGAGATTGTGGGGAGGGTGTGGGCAGCCCCACTTAAGTTCTTGTCCATTTCTCCTAAATATTTTCAATATTTTTCCTAGTTTTACACAAATAGGATAGATAGTGTTGTAATGGTGCATGGTATGAATCTTATGTTTCTTTCCATTTTACAGACTTAACTTTCCACTATTCAAAATATAAAAAATTTAACTTGCTTCAACAAAGTGATGATGATTTTTTTTAAGTTTTATTATAGTCTTTGCATTATAATTTCCAAAATACATATATTTTTCATGATTTTTAAAATGTATGTTTGCCTGCATCTGTTTCTGTGTATAGATGTGCAGTCTTCATACTCCATATATCAGAAAAGATTGTTATGTCCTAGAAATGATATTTTAGATATTTAGTTGTAAGCAACTTCTAGGCGATGGGAAATGAACTCAAGTCTAGGACAAGAGTAGTATGTATTCTTAACTAATGACCAGTTTTACCAACCACAGGCCATTAGTTATATTTTACTTAGAAATATAGCATTTATTTACTCAGGATAAAACATTAAAATACTGATGCATAGAACTTGTTATAATATGAACAAAATTATGTATTTTATTAACTCACTCATTGGTATGGTTTTTAATTCTCCTTAAAATTGACCCACTGTAAACAGAACACTGAATAGAATTTTTTTTTTCAGAAATGTAAGTACAAGAGGAGCACCTGTTCTTAATTGCTGAGCTTTCTCTCTAGCCATAGTTCCAGAAGATTTGATCATTTTGGAGTAGTATTATTTTGCACATTTTTTGCTTTGTCAATTCTATATTTCTAGAACTTTATTTAGAAAGAATATTTGTTCTTGTATTTCTTGTGATGCACATATCTAATTTTATATTTCCTTTTAAATACAGTGTGATGATAGCATATCATAACAGTTTTGATTTATGATTTTCTGTTTATTTACTTATTCAGTGTTCTGTTCCATAGTGTTTACAATACACATCTTTAACTTATTATCATATACAACCAGAAGTATTTATTTTAAAATGGCTACTAGAGTTTATATACTTTTCTTTTATCTACTTTATAATAAACCTGTGTTTTCCTTTTGTTATAATAACATATGCCTGTGTTTACAGAGTGTATATGTAAAAGCAGTGAATTAATTCACTTGCTGACTTATGAAAGATGGTTTTGTTTGTATGTGTGTTTTGAGGTCATGGGGATGAAAGACATTTATGTTTGAAAAACCGGTCCTCTAATATTGAGAGAGCTCAGCTCTTATTTGTTTTTCCTTCAATCTGCTTTTCTCTAACATGAATTGTATTGCATAGAAATGGACTTTATAGAACATATTCATCATCTCCACTTAATTTCATTTCTTTGTTGTTTTGGGGGGTTGGCATGAGAGTATTTAAAACTAAAATGCTATATTATGGCTGTGATGGACAAAAATATTCTAAAGGCTATAAATCTTTTCTTAGTAAGAAAAAGAGAAATGAAATTAGGGTAGAGCTAGTCTATGTAGTACTAACTGTCCTTAGTGAGATCTCTTCTTGATTTTATTCCTTTGCATTCCATTTATAAATGTTTCTTTCTACCATCTAAACACATTATCCAATGCACTAGACAGAATAGATAGTCTTAGAATGAATTTACATGGGGTATATCTGTCTTAAAATGATTTCTAATCTCATAGTTGAAGACCTGTATGATATCTTCCATCCCTAATACATACATTTATTTTCTCAAAGCATTGTAAAGGTGTCCTATTTTGCTATGTCTTATTGCATTTAAGAAATAAGTTAGATGTGTATGTTATGTGTCTTTTTCTGTAAATAATTCCTAGATGTTTTAAACACTTTTGTAGATTTCTTTTCCTTTCCTTTTCTCTAGAGCCTTACGGTGTATCTAAGGCTGTTCTAAATATTTCCTAGGCTATACTAAAAATTAAAATCCTCCAAGAGCTAAGATATAATCATTCTGGATCATTCCTAGAATTTTTTAAGTTGATTTCAAGAATCTGATTGTGATGCTTCAATGCCTCAGTCACATTTCTCTACTTTCTCTCCACATATTGATGATACAACTTTCACATAATTAGTCTTTTGTCTTATTTATTTTTAATAATATTGTGAATGTTTCCAGTCTCTTGAAAGACTTAACTTTCATTATGTGCATTGTCTACACTGAATACCAGTGAATGTGATCAGTCAATTTCTACTTCAAATACTTATCTCCATCATGCAGAAAGAAAATTTAAATCCCTTTAAACTGGACTTTACATCTTGTCCTCCTGTTTTTCCTTAAATACATGTACATATTTATAATGCTTTGCTAAGCTCTTACATTACAACTCTTTATTTAAAACTTATTTAATGATGAGTTATGCATGTTTATTGATTTGTCACTTCCATTGGGAAACTTATGCATTTTTTCCAAAAAAGTATATATATCACAACAAATCAAACCTATTAACTCAAAATCAAGAAAGTTCGCATGCTGAAAATTTGGTGTCCAAATACTGTCCCATCATTTGGGATCTGTGAAAATTGTGTAGCTTTTAACTCCTCAATTTTATTTTATCTAACTTTTTACGTTTGCATTATACATATGTGTCCTCATATCTAACAATTATATTTAACAGGGGTCTGAAAACTCAAGTTTCTGCACAGATTCTTTTCTGCTTATTTCTTTCTTTGTGAAAGATTTCTCATAGATATTGAATAAATATCAAGATCTTGTTTCTATGTCTTTATTCAGGCAGTTTGTTATGCTGTTCTTAACCTCTATTACTGTGGCATACAGACCATAGAGGAAATGGCTGTTAACAAGAAAAAGGTGAGATGACAATGCTTATCTCCTTTTCCCTGATCTTGAGAACCACAGTTGATGAAGAAGAAAAAATAAGGGAATTCGCAGAGGTGTTGCTCCAAAGAGAAATTTATTTTTCTGATTCTTATAGGAAGCCTTAGGCTAAAGGAAAATCCTAAGAGTAGAACAGTCATGGTAAATAAGCATCCCCTTATGGCACTCTACACAAAATGTATGTATATGTAAAGTAGATACAAATAGTTTGGCTTAAATCTCAAATAGAATGAGAAGCATAGATAAAATAACATTATACATAAATCTTTTTTATGATTTTCTTAAAAGCACCAAGCACCAAGTTGTCCTATAATTGTCCTGGGATCGGTAGTAATGAATCATATCAAACTCACTGGAAGACAGATGCTTTATGCTATTTCATGACAAAAACCCATGCCACTCTCACTCATAAGGTGATCAGTGCCTAAAGAAAAGCTAAAGATATGCTGATAGAAGAGGCTATAAGAACTTTGATATTAGATAGAAAGAATCTTAGGAATATCAGTGCCTATAGGAAGACTAAGGATTAATTAGTAAAAGA
This sequence comes from Mus caroli, assembly GCF_978045245.1. Lineage (NCBI taxonomy): Eukaryota > Metazoa > Chordata > Mammalia > Rodentia > Muridae > Mus > Mus caroli. Next base: position 134,026,955 of record NW_028227257.1, read on the forward strand.
GGTTATAAGATCCTAAAATTTAGTAGGCTTCAGAAAAATCAGAGATTAAGATGGCCAAAATGTAATCACCTAAGGAGGGTCTGAATGGCTGTTTTCAACCATACTCCGTTCCTAACCTCTCCACTTTTCACCGAAGAGTCTCTCCATAACAAAGAAGTATAAACAGGAAATAATTTCTCCAAATTGAAAATTTATTCTAAAAGCATACATTTTATTAATGATTACTAAGAATAAGTGAATTTAGATGAGAAATGACTTCATTCTACAGCACACAGCACAATAGCATGAACTAAATTATCTTCTCCAGACAGATTTTGGCCTCAAGAGTAAGGATAAATTAAGTTTTATAAAATATTTTACATATCAGTATGGCTGTATGCAAATCGTGACCTTTTACATACAGAATCAAGATATTCTTAAATAAGTTAATTCTATTCAGCTTTCCCTTAACAAACCTGTGTTCAAAATACTCTTCCACTCTTATGTTGTGTTCAGAAGTTCATTATTACTCTCTCCAAGGTAAATATCGTGAGACCAATGAATTCCCAGTAATCTAGATTGTTCAATCATAAAATGTGGCATCTGAGATTCTGACTGTCATATGCAATTATCATATGGATTTTTGCACAGCTAGGATTCCTCCAATTTACAAACAGATTGACTACTAAAAGTGTATTTGTTACAAAAATTGAATTCACTAATCATTTTTCTCTAGGAATAATATTGAATATGATATTTTCATTGTTAATTCAAAGTAAGAAAGTCTCTCAAACCTATAAGCAGTTCTCTTAAAGTTTAGTAAATGTTAGATGGAGAACAAGAATTAATTATGATAGACTCTTAGGGCACCCTGATTCACAGCTTTGCACTGATTTGCATGATTTATCTAGATTATTAATCTACATAATATCAAAATATCTAATGGGTAGCTAACAGAGGTAAAGGGGATGCCATAGGATCCAAAGAGTTGTGAGTCTTACTTTCTGGGAGCTTGTGATGATGTGAACAGATAATATTACTCTTCATGATAAGCATTGCTAATACAGGTGATAAGGATTGCTTGGAGAGTTACTGAAAACTGCTGAAAGTGCAGGTACTGCCTATGTTTGAAGAATAATTTTCTCTCAAAGAGCTGAGAAAAGACAGGTTATTTAGTTACTTTTCTGGGAAATTAAGAATTTTTTTTTCATAGGAAGAACAAGGCCCTAAAGACATAAGAAACTCAAATAAGGTCCAAGAATTACAGATCCTAGGTTGTTAATGACATGCACACGATACAAGGAGAGTGTGACATTAAGCCAGTTATACATATTAAGTAACATTTTAAACAGGAAGTGGTGGGCATTATATAAACATAGTACTCATGAATCAGTTTCACAAAAAAAATTAAAATAAGCTAATGTAAATGGACTGAAATTTAAGTGTCTAAATTTGCTCCCAGCAGAGAGCAAAGAAATTAGTGGAAGATGACTTTTACTTATTTTCTGATGGTTCTATTCTTAAAAGTGCTAAGATTTATCTCATGTTCTGGTCGGGGCTTGATTCCATCAGCTGAAGATTATTTACATTTGGAATTCTGGGGACCCTATAGAGGGTTTATTAATGCCAGGGCTTCAAGAAATATAGGGACTACTTCCTCTGCTGCCCCTGCTGCTCCTAGCTCTTGCTCCTGGTTCCTGGCTCCAGATGCTGGTTGCTGTTCTACATGATGTTGTTTGCTGTTTGTTAACTAGGAGAAATTGGACTAGCCCTAAGGAACTTGATGGCCCTAATTAGCAGGAAGTAGTTTAATGGTATTGATGCCCCTTTTTCCCTCTAATCTTCTTTCTCTCCTACTTAATGTTGGGGTATTGGAAGAGTGAAACTGGGTGGTAGAGAAAGTAACTCCAAAAGACAACCAAAAGACCTGTTACAAGTGGTTCCCAGATGTAGGGTTAAGCAAAATGGGAAATCTGATTTTAATGCCTTAGAAGAAACAGCACAGGAAAAAAGGAACACTATCCTTTGAAGACATCAGCAAAAGATTTAATGTGGATACTTCAGCTGACCTGTCTCCCTTTGCTCACACAGGGGATTTTCTATTTTTTCTTTTTTCTCTCTTTATATTCTGTCTCAAAAAAGTTAGGAGAATGGCTGAGCAGCTTACAAAGTTGTGAGTGAAAATAAAAGAATCAGCAAAACAATACCAAAAATATGTATGAAATGAGAAAACCAAAAAGTTCACTCTACTCTCTCATTTTTTGAAAGGGTTGCATAATTGGCTGTGCAATTGGAAATTTGTCAATAGATGTGGAAGCACTTGGGAAGTAAGTAACACTGGAAAAGAGAGAAATAAAAGGCTCAAACAAAGTAGTTGAGAGTGGGAGTTTACCCCAGAATGCAAGAAGGGAATAAACTGTACTAGAAGGAAGATAGCCGGCACACCTGGCACCAAGAACTTTGAGTTTCTTGTCCCCACTGTCCTTGGATGGGGTTCAGAGCCATGTTTTTGGTGGGGCCTGAGGATGAGGCTGTGTACGATGACAGGATTAAAGAAAATTTGAAACAGCCCATTTTGAGGGAAAGGGATAGATGTGAGCAACTGTACCACCAGAGAAGGGGTAGCCTGGGATTACAAGATCACCATCAGTTTTCTCAGTAATTATATAGCACGTACCTGCTAATGTACAGAGCATGATTCTGACAATATAACATGGTGTCCTATAGAAAAGATAGATTTAAGGCGTTTTAAAGAGGCTATTATTTCCTATGGAATGCATTCTCCTTATGTAAAACAAATATTAAGTAACTGGGTTACCCAAAGTGGAATTATAACCCAAGACTAAAAAGGTCTGGTAATAGATGTGGTAGATGCCAATCAGCAGTTACATTGGTTAATGTGGTGGCAGAAGGAAGAATATTGAACAAGTAAATAGAAGAGGAGGGAGCAGAGAATATTGTCAAACACAGTTGCCAGGTAAAGAGCAGTACTTTGGTCTTCAAGAACAGATTTGATTTGATAAAACTCTTATAGAGCAATGTCACTTAGTGGTTTTAAGAACTTGGGTGGACCTTGGGGAAAAGTCCACCTTATTTACTAAGATAGTAAAAGGCTCTGGCCAAGCCTTCACTGATTTATTGCAAAAATTGGTTTCAGCTATGAACAAAGCACTATCATAGCCTGATGCTTGAAAGGTACATTGGCATATAAGAATCTGAATACTGAATATAAAAGAATTATTAGACCATTAAAGGCTCTGGAAGTATCAATGGATGAGTGGATAAGGGACATGGCCAATGTTGGTTGTTATGGATATTTTAGGATAAGCTATTGCTAAAGGTCTCTGATATCAAAATATCTGGTGCTTCAAATGTATGAAATTCAGCTATTTACAAGGAAACTGGGATGGAGTCACCAAAAGCCTCATATTTCAAAATGTTCATTTGTTATCTTTGAAAAATATTGTACTTTGTGCTGGAGAAGATAACAAACTATTTCTAGTGACAATGATTTTTTTGGAAGAAATGCCTAGTCTTTCTAGGGTTCAAGAAAAATACCCGAGAAAAGCACAGGGTAGCTAGGGCGCAGGGTCGGCTGACACTCACCAGCTACCCACAACACCCGCCACAGGAAATTAAGACTTCTGGTGAGTGGAACACAGCTTCTGCTCCAATCCAATTGCGCGGGGGACCTGAGACTGCATTAGTTAGGGAAGCAGAAAACCGGCCTGAGTAGGGCCTCTTACGGCCGGACCACCACCAGGGTAACTAGAGCGCAGGGTCAGCTGACACCCGCCAGCTAACCACGAAACCCCCCACAGGATTTTGAGACTTCTGGTGAGTGGAACACAGCTTCTCCTCCAATCTTTAAAGACTGACAACGACAACAACTAACCCCAGAGATTACCAGATGGCGAAAGGTAAACGTAATAATCTTACTAACAGAAACCAAGACCACTCACCATCATCAGAACCCAGCACTCCCACTTCGCCCAGTCCAGGGCACCCCAACACACCGGAAAAGCTAGACACGGATCTAAAAGCATATCTCATGATGATGGTAGAGGACTTCAAGAAGGACTTTAATAACACACTTAAAGAAATACAAAGGAACACTGGTAAACAGGTAGAAGACATTAAAGAGGAAGCACAAAAATCCCTTAAAGAATTGCAGGAGAATACTGCTAAAGAGTTACAAATCGTTAAAAAAAACAGGATAACATAATCAAACAGGTAGAAGTCCTTAAAGAAAAACAGGAAAACACATACAAAGAGATGATGGAAATGAACAAAACTATACTAGACCTAAAAAGGGAAGTAGACACAATAAAGAAAACCCAAAAGGAGGCAACACTGGAGATAGAAACCCTAGGAAAGAAATCTGGAACCATAGATACGAGCATCAGCAACAGAATACAAGAGATAGAAGACAGAATCTCAGGTGCAGAAGATTCCATAGAGAACATCAGCACAACAATCAAGGAAAATGTAAAATGCAAAAAGATCCTAACTCAAAACATCCAAGAAATACAGGACACAATGAGAAGACCAAACCTACGGATAATAGGAGTGGATGAGAATGAAGATTTTCAACTCAAAGGACCAGCAAACATCTTCAAAAAAATTATAGAAGAAAACTTCCCAAATCTAAAGAAAGAGATGCCCATGAACATACAAGAAGCCTACAGAACTCCAAATAGACTGGACCAGAAAAGAAATACCTCCCAACACATAATAATCAGAACAACAAATGCTCTAAATAAAGATAGAATACTAAAAGCAGTAAGAGAAAAAGGCCAAGTAACATATAAAGGCAAGCCTATCAGAATTACACCAGATTTTTCACCAGAGACTATGAAAGCCAGAAGATCCTGGACTGATGTTATACAGACACTAAAAGAACACAAATTCCAGCCCAGGCTACTATACCCAGCCAAACTCTCAATTAACATAGATGAAGAAACCAAAGTATTCCACAACAAAACCAAATTCACACATTATCTCTCCACGAATCCAGCCCTTCAAAGGATAATAACAGAAAAAAACCAATACAAGGACAGGAACCACGCCCTAGAAACAACAAGAAGGTAATCCCTCAACAAACCTAAAAGAAGACAGCCACAAGAACAGAATGCCAACTTTAACAACAAAAATAACAGGAAACAACAATTACTTTTCCTTAATATCTCTTAATATCAATGGACTCAAGTCCCCAATAAAAAGACATAGACTAACAAACTGGCTACACAAACAAGACCCAACATTTTGCTGCTTACAGGAAACTCATCTCAGAGAAAAGGATAGACACTACCTCAGAATGAAAGGCTGGAAAACAATTTTCCAAGCAAATGGCATGAAGAAACAAGCTGGAGTAGCCATTCTAATATCTGATAAGATTGACTTCCAACCCAAAGTCATCAAAAAAGACAGGGAGGGGCACTTCATACTCAGCAAAGGTAAAATCCTCCAAGAGGAACTATCAATCCTGAATATCTATGCTCCAAATACAAAGGCAGCCTTATTCATTAAAGAAACTTTAGTAAATCTCAAAGCACACATTGCACCTCATACAATAATAGTGGGAGACTTCAACACACCACTTTCACCAATGGACAGATCATGGAAACAGAAACTAAACAGGGACACAGTGAAACTAACAGAAATTATGAATCAAATGGATCTGGCAGATATCTACAGAACATTCTATCCTAAAACAAAAGGATATAGCTTCTTTTCAGCAACTCATGGTACCTTCTCCAAAATTGACCACATAATTGGTCACAAAACAGGCCTCAACAGATACAAAAATATTGAAATTGTCCCATGCATCCTATCAGATCACCATGGACTAAGGCTGATCTTCAATAACAAAATAAATAATAGAAAGCCAACCTTCACGTGGAAACTGAACAACACTCTTCTCAATGATACCTTGGTCAAGGAAGGAATAAAGAAAGAAATTAAGGACTTTTTATTTTTTTATTATTTTTTTTTAATATTTTTATTACATATTTTCCTCAATTACATTTCCAATGCTATCCCACAAGTCCCCCATAGCGCCCCCCACTTCCCTACCCACCCATTCCCATTCTTTTGGCCCTGGCATTCCCCTATATTGGGGCATATAAAGTTTGCAAGTCCAATGGGCCTCTCTTTCCATTGATGGCTGACTAGGCCATCTTTCGATACATATGCAGCTAGAGACAAGAGCTCCGGGGTTCTAGTTAGTACATCATGTTGTTCCAACAATAGGGTTGCAGATCCCTTTAGCTCCTTGGGTACTTACTCTAGCTTCTCCATTGGGAGCCCTGTGATACATCCAATAGCTGACTGTGAACATCCACTCCTGTGTTTGCTAGGCCCCAGCATCGTCTCACAAGAGACAGCTATATTTGGGTCCTTTCAGCAAAATCTTGCTAGTGTATGCAATGGTGTCAGCGTTTAGAAGTTGATTATGGGATGGATCCCTGGGTACGGCAGTCTCTAAATGGTCCATCCTTTCATCACCGCTACGAACTTTGTCTCTGTAACTCCTTCCCTGGGTGTTTTGTTCCCAATTCTGAGAAGGTGCACAGTGTCCACACTTTGGTCTTCATTCTTCTTGAGTTTCATGCGTTTATCAAATTGTATCTTAAATCTTGGGTATCCTAAGTTTTGGGCTAATATCCACTTATCAGTGAATACATATTGTGTGAGTTCTTTTGTGATTGTGTTACTTCACTCAAGATGATGCCCTCCAGGTCCATCCATTTGGCTAGGAATTTCATAAATTCATTCTTTTTAATAGCTGAGTAGTACTCCATTGTGTAAATGTACCATAATTTCTGTATCCATTCCTCTGTTGAGGGACATCTGGGTTCTTTCCAGCTTCTGGCTATTATAAATAGGGCTGCTATGAACATAGTGGAACATGTGTCCTTTTTACCGGTTGGGACATCTTCTGGATATATGCCCAGGAGAGGTATTGCTGGATCCTCCGGTAGTACTATGTCCAATTTTCTGAGGAACCGCCAGACTGATTTCCAGAGTGGTTGTACAAGCTTGCAATCCCACCAACAATGGAGGAGTGTTCCTCTTTCTCCACATCCTCGCCAGCAACTGCTGTCACCTGAATTTTTGATCTTAGCCATTCTGACTAGTGTGAGGTGGAATCTCAGGGTTGTTTTGATTTGCATTTCCCTGATGATTAAGGATGTTGAACATTTTTTCAGGTGTTTCTCTGCCATTCGGTATTCCTCAGGCGAGAATTCTTTGTTTAGTTCTGAGCCCCATTTTTTAATGGGGTTATTTGACTTTCTGGAGTCCACCTTCTTGAGTTCTTTATATATATTGGATATTAGTCCCTTATCTGATTTAGGATAGGTGAAGATCCTTTCCCAATCTGTTGGTGGTTTTTTTGTCTTATTGATGGTGTCTTTAGCCTTGCAGAAGCTTTGTAGTTTCATGAGGTCCCACTTGTCAATTCTCGATCTTACAGCACAAGCCATTACTGTTCTATTCAGGAATTTTTCCCCTGTGCCCATATCTTCAAGGCTTTTCCCCACTTTCTCCTCTATAAGTTTCAGTGTCTCTGGTTTTATGTGAAGTTCCTTGATCCACTTAGACTTGACCTTAGTACAAGGAGATAGGAATGGATCGATTCGCATTCTTCTACATGTTAACAACCAGTTGTGCCAGCACCATTTGTTGAAAATGCTGTCTTTCTTCCACTGGATGTTTTTAGCTCCCTTGTCGAAGATCAAGTGACCGTAGGTGTGTGGGTTCATTTCTGGGTCTTCAATTCTATTCCATTGGTCTATTTGTCTGTCACTATACCAGTACCATGCAGTTTTTATCACAATTGCTCTGTAGTAGAGCTTTAGGTCCGGCATGGTGATTCCACCAGAGGTTCTTTTATCCTTGAGAAGAGTTTTTGTTATCCTAGGTTTTTTGTTATTCCAGATGAATTTGCAGATTGCACTTTCTAATTCGTTGAAGAATTGAGTTGGAATTTTGATGGGGATTGCATTGAATCTGTAGATTGCTTTTGGCAAGATAGCCATTTTTACAATGTGGACTTTTTAGAGTTCAATGAAAATGAAGCCACAACATACCCAAACTTATGGGACGCAATGAAAGCATTTCTAAGAGGAAAACTCATAGCTCTGAGTGCCTCCAAAAGGAAACTAGAGAGAGCACACATTAGCAGCTTGACAACATACCTAAAAGCACTAGAACAAAAGGAAGCAAATTCACCCAAGAGGAGTAGACAGCAGGAAATAATCAAACTCAGGGGCAAAATCAACCAAGTGGAAACAAGAAGAACTATTCAAAGAATCAACCAATCAAGGAGCTGGTTCTTTGAGAAAACCAACAAGATAGATAAACCCTTAGCCAGACTCACTAGAGGGCACAGGGAAAGCATACTAATTAACAAAATCAGAAATGAAAAAGGAGACATAACAACAGATCCTGAAGACATCCAAAACACCATCAGATCCTACTATCAAAGGCTATACTCAACAAAACTGGAGAACCTGGATGAAATGGAGAAGTTCCTAGACAGATACCAGGTACCAAAGTTGAATCAAGATCAGGTTAATGATCTAAACAGCCCTATATTCCCCAAAGGAATAGAAGCAGTCATTAATAGTCTCCCGACTAAAAAAAGCCCAGGACCAGATGGGTTTAGTGCAGAGTTCTATCAGACCTTCAAAGAAGATCTAATCCCAGTTCTTCACAAACTATTCCACAAAATAGAAACAGAAGGTACTCTACCCAACTCATTCTATGAAGCCACAATTACTCTGATACCTAAACCACAAAAAGACCCAACAAAGATAGAAAACTTCAGACCAATATCCCTTATGAATATTGATGCAAAAATCCTCAATAAAGTTCTTGCTAACCGAATCCAAGAACACATCAAAACAATCATCCATCCTGACCAAGTAGGTTTCATCCCAGGGATGCAGGGATGGTTCAATATACAGAAATCCATCAACGTAATCCAGTATATAAACAAACTCAAAGACAAAAACCACATGGTCATCTCGTTAGATGCAGAAAAAGCATTTGACAAGATCCAACACCCATTCATGATAAAAGTCTTGGAAAGATCAGGAATTCAAAGCCCATACCTAAACATCATAAAAGCAATCTACAGCAAACCTGTAGCCAACAACAAAGTAAATGGTGAGAAGCTTGAAGCAATCCCTCTAAAATCAGGGACTAGACAAGGCTGTCCACTTTCTCCATACCTATTCAACATTGTACTTGAAGTCCTAGTCAGAGCAATTGGACAACAAAAGGAGATCAAAGGGATACAAATTGGAAAAGATGAAGTCAAAATATCACTTTTTGCACATGATATGATAGTATATATAAGTGACCCTAAAAATTCCACCAGAGAACTCCTAAACCTGATAAACAGCTTCGGTGAAGTAGCTGTATATAAAATTAACTCAAACAAATCAATGGCCTTTCTCTACACAAAGAATAAACAGGCTGAGAAAGAAATTAGGGAAACAACACCCTTCTCAATAGTCACAAATAATATAAAATATCTTGGCGTGACTCTAACTAAGGAAGTGAAATATCTGTATAATAAAAACTTCAAGTCTCTGAAGAAAGAAATTATAGAAGATATCAGAAGATGGAAAGATCTCCCATGCTCATGGATTGGCAGGATCAACATTGTAAAAATGGCTATCTTGCCAAAAGCAATCTACAGATTCAATGCAATCCCCATCAAAATTCCAACTCAATTCTTCAATGAATTAGAAAGTGCAATCTGCAAATTCATCTGGAATAACAAAAAACCTAGGATAGCAAAAACTCTTCTCAAGGATAAAAGAACCTCTGGTGGAATCACCATGCTGGACCTGAAGTTATACTACAGAGCAATTGTGATAAAAACTGCATGGTACTGATATAGTGACAGACAAATAGATCAATGGAATAGAATTGAAGACCCAGAAAAGAACCCACACAACTACGGTCACTTGATCTTCGACAAGGGAGCTAAAAACTTCCAGTGGAAGAAAGACAGCATTTTTAACAAATGATGCTGGCACAACTGGTTGTTAACATGTAGAAGAATGCGAATCGATCCATTCCTATCTCCTTGTACTAAGGTCAAGTCTAAGTGGATCAAGGAACTTCACATAAAACCAGAGACACTGAAACTTATAGAGGAGAAAGTGGGGAAAAGCCTTGAAGATATGGGCACAGGGGAAATATTCTTGAATAGAACAGCAATGGCTTGTGCTGTAAGATTGACAAGTGGGACCTCATGAAACTGCAAAGCTTCTGCAAGGCAAAAGAAACCATCAATAAGACAAAAAAAAAAAAAAAAAAAAAAAAAAAAAAAAAAACACCAACAGATTGGAAAAGGATCTTCACCTAAATCAGATAAGGGACTAATATCCAATATATATAAAGAACTCAAGAAGGTGGACTCCAGAAAGTCAAATAACCCCATTAAAAATGGGGCTCAGAACTGAACAAAGAATTCTCACCTGAGGAATACCGAATGGCAGAGAAGCACCTGAAAAAATGTTCAACATCCTTAATCATCAGGGAAATGCAAATCAAAACAACCCTGAGATTCCATCTCACACCAGTCAGAATGGCTAAGATCAAAAATTCAGGTGACTGAATGGCTCAGATGCTGGCGAGGATGTGGAGAAAGAGGAACACTCCTCCATTGTTGGTGGGATTGCAAGCTTGTACAACCACTCTGGAAATCAGTCTGGCGGTTCCTCAGAAAATTGGACATAGTACTATTGGAGGATCCAGCAATACCTCTCCTGGGCATATATCCAGGAGATGTCCCAACCGGTAAGAAGGACACATGCTCCACTATGTTCATAGCAGCCCTATTTATAATAGCCAGAGGCTGGAAAGAACCCAGATGTCCCTCAACAGAGGAATGGATACAGAAATTATGGTACATTTACACAATGGAGTACTACTCAGCTATTAAAAAGAATGATTTTATGAAATTCCTAGCCAAATGGATCGACCTGGAGGGCATCATCTTGAGTGAGGTAACACAATCACAAAAGAACTCATACAATATGTATTCACTGATAAGTGGATATTATCCCAAAACTTAGGATACCCAAGATATAAGATACAATTTGCTAAACTCATCAAACTCAAGAAGAATGAAGACCAAAGTGTGGACACTGTGCACCTTCTTAGAATTGGGAACAAAACACCCAGGGAAGGAGTTACAGAGACAAAGTTCATAGCTGTGATGAAAGGATGGACCATCTAGAGACTGCCGTATCCAGGGATCCATCCCATAATCAGCTTCTAAACGCTGACACCGTTGCATACACTAGCAAGATTTTGCTGAAAGGACCCAAATATAGCTGTCTCTTGTGAGACGATGCCGGGGCCTAGCAAACACAGGAGTGGATGCTCACAGTCAGCTATTGGATGTATCACAGGGCTCCCAATGGAGAAGCTAGAGAAAGTACCCAAGGAGCTAAAGGGATCTGCAACCCTATTGTTGGAACAACATGATGTACTAACCAGAACCCCGGAGCTCTTGTCTCTAGCTGCATATGTATCGAAAGATGGCCTAGTCGGCCATCACTGGAAAGAGAGGCCCATTGGACTTGCAAACTTTATATGCCCCAATATAGGGGAATGCCAGGGCCAAAAGAATGGGAATGGGTGGGTAGGGAAGTGGGGGCCCTATGGGTGACTTTTGGGATAGCATTGGAAATGTAATTGAGGAAAATATGTAATAAAAATATTAAAAATTAAAGAAAAAGAAATAATAAAACTCAAAAAAAAAGAAAAATACCCAATATACATTATTGTCATTGAGAAACAAAATTGGGAGCAGAGGTTGTTACACAAATCAAAAATTATGAGCTGTCTCCCTCTGTTCAGCCAGGAAATAACAAGCAATCAGGAAACCTGCAACTAAGTATTGCCAAGCTCATATACCATACCATAGGCAGTACTGTTCTAGACTTGGGTATACACACACCTCTTACTTATACCACAAAATTCAATTTTATAACATACCACTGGTGTTTATGGTCCCTAGTCATCAGAGACAGTAGGAATGATCTTTTGAAGAAATGGATTAGCTTCTCAAGGATTCATTGAGCATTCAGGAACTGCAACTGTAAATTTTAAAGAAAAACTTAAAAATATAACCTATTATAAAAAGTGATGTAAATTAACACAGATAAGATTGCTCTTAGGAATCTATTGTTTCCCTACATTAAAGACAAAGCTTCTCTAGTAGTAAGAATGTTGGGGGGTTGGGGGAGTGGGTGTTGGAAATACTGGAAATTGTATGTCTAGCAAACAGTGATTATTGATCAGAGGCCAAAACTAAAAGTGCAAAGAAATAGGATTGAAATAGGTTTGATGGATACTGGAGCTGATATAACTATCATTTTTACAAATTCTTGAAATTATGAATGATTTATAGAGTTTATAAAATTTCAAAAATTACCTCAGATAAAACAAAGCATGCAATAGGTCAAATATGTGGGATGAGATGGTCTTATAGTACAGTTCAGAACTTATTTACCTGAAATTTTCATACATTAATGGGAACAATGATTTTTACAGTAATGAAGTACTCAAATTAATATTTCTGCAATTTCAGAGACAGCTTATGATGAAATTAGAGGCACAATGTTAGATACTTCTCGTGAAAGTATTAATATATGTCATCATAACAATCTCAGGCAGTACCAATTGTCTAAACACAGGACATCCAAAGGATTGATTTCAAAATTTATATCAGACAGATCTGAAATACCAATGGTCCTACACTTAAAATGGTTTATTCGCAAAACTGTATAAGTATAGTAGTGGCCTTTAACTTTGAAAGAATTAAGACACTTGAATAGTAGGAAGATGAGCAACTGGAGCCTCCCCATATAAGAAACTATGGAATTCCTCTGTATTTGTTACAATAGAGGAATCAGGAAAATTAAGTATGTTAACAGATTTAAAAGTGGTGAATAGAGTACTTCAGCCAATGGGACCTTTAGGGCATGGGATCCCTTTACATTGTTGCCTAAGTCATAGTTTATGATAGTAATTGATTTAAAAGATTACTTCTTCACAGCTTCTTGCCTGAGCAGTATAGAGAAAGATTTTTTTTCCACAATACTGATGTATAATAATGGTGGACCAGCAAAAAGATATCATTGGAAAGTTCTTCCACAGGGAATGTTAAAGAGTCCAACCTCGTGTCAATATTTTTTACAAGTGCTAGAAATAGTTCGTAGGCAATTTTCTCATCCATTATTTATCATTACATGGATGACATTTTGTTGGCTGATTATGACACAGAAAGTTTAGAGAAAACACAAAATCAATCATGCTGAGGTTTAGAGATTACTCCTTAAAATAATGAAGAGTAGTCTCTATTAGCTATTTGGGTTATAAAATAAGTCAACAAAAATCAACTACAAAATATAAAGATCAGAAGAGATCAGATGTAAACCCTTAATGATTTTCAAAAGTTAATGGAAAATAATAATTGGCTATGACCTACTTTTGGAGTAACTACTCCAGATAAATAATTATTTCCAAATGTTATACAGAGAATTAGACTTAAAAAATCCACGATGGTTAACAGCTGAAAGCAGAAAGACTTAGCTCTGGACAACAGATACTCTAAAAATACTTAAGTGGATAGAATAGATCCCAAACTTGATTGTCTTTGTTTGTTTTCCTTCTTCTCATTCTCCTACAGGGCTCCTTATGCAGAGGGAAGAGAGTATTATAGAATGGATTTTCTTAGCACACAAACAAGTAAAAATAAATAAATAAACAAATAAAATCTTAGATAGAAAAGTTTCTGATTTAATCATAAAAGGTAGAATAAAACTATGTTAATTGTCAGGAACAGACTTCGTCAAAATTGTGTGACTTTTACCTTTGTGTCATTATGAGGATTCAATGAAGATTTGCAAAAACACTGTTGTAACTACTTGGGAAAGGTTAACCACAATTATTCCAAAAGCAAGTATCTTCACTTTATTGAAAAGAAAATCTAATTGGATTCTCCCAAATATTATAAAGGGAGCACCAATTCACCAGCATATTATAATATAAAGCATATTATAGGTTAAGCAGTTATAGAAAGACCTAACCACATTTTAAAAGAAATGATTATAGAACAAAAAGGAAGAGTAAGAATCTCCAGGAATAAACTAAATGATAAACATTAAACTTTCTGAATGATAATTAAACAGGAAATAGAGAATCTAGGAGACAATGAATTATAGAAAATAAGTGCAATTAAATTAACATATATACTATAACGATTTGCTAACCTCAGAAAGAAAGCATGCAAATGTTTTGTGTGTTTGTGAGTGAGGTAACACTCACAAAAGAACTCAAATGATATGTACTTACTGATAAGTGGATATTAGCCCAGAAACTTAGTATACCCAAGATATAAGATACAATTTGCAAAACACATGAAACTGAAGAAGAACAAAGACCAAAGTGTGAACACTTTGCCCCTTCTTAGAATTGGGAACAACACACCCATGGAAGGAGTTACAGAGACAAAATTTGGAGCTGGACCATCTAGAGACTGCCATATCCAGGGATCCATCCCATAATCAGCCTCCAAACAATGACACCATTGCATACACTAGCAAGAGTTTGCTGAAAGGACCCTGATATAGCTGTCTCTTGTGAGACTAGGCCGGGGCCTAGCAAACACTGAAGTGGATGCTCACAGTCAGCTATTGGATGGATCACAGGGCCCCCAATGGAGGAGCTAGAGAAAGTATCCAAGAAGATAAAGAGATCTGCAACCCTGTAGATGCAACAGCATTATGAACTAACCAGTACCCCCGGAGCTCTTGACTCTAGCTGCATATGTATCAAAAGATGGCCTAGTCGGCCATCACTGGAAAGAGAGGCCAATTGGACATGCAAACTTTATATGCCCCAGTACAGGGGAACGCCAGGGCCAAAAAGTGGGAATGGGTGGGTAGAGGAGTGGGGGGGGGAGGGTATGGGGGACTTTTGGGATAGCATTGGAAATGTAATTGAAGAAAATACCTAATTAAAAAATTAAAAAAAAAAACCAAAAGAAAATAAGTGCAATTAAATTAACATATATACTATAACGATTTGCTAACCTCAGAAAGAAAGAATGCAAAAGTTTAGTGTGTTTGTGTGTGTGTGTGTTTATGTATACGTATGTTGTAGATATGGTTTTGTTTATGCTTCTACAAAAAATGAAAGTGATGAATACCATTAAAATTTATTTTAAATTTTATTTATTGATTTTTAACACTCCAGATTTTATACTCCATCTGGTCCACCCACCGACTGTTCTAGATCCCATAATCTGATTCCTGCCTCCATGAGAATGTCCCCATTCCCTCCAACCCCCATCCACCAGACTTCTAAACTCCCTAAGGCCTCCAGTCTCCTGAGGGTTAGATGCAACTTCCACAACTAAGCCCAGACCCAGCTGTCCTCTACTGTATGTGTTAGGGACTAGTATATTTTGCATAGTTGGTCTTTCTTTGAGAGATCCCTGGGTCCAGGTTAGTTGACTCTGCTGGTCCTTCCACAGGGTCACCCTCCTCCTCAGCTTCTTTCAGCCTTTCCCTAATTCAACCACAGGGGGCAGCAGCTTCTGTTCATTGGCTGTACAAATATTTGCATCTGTCTCTTTCAGCTGCTTGTTGGGTCTATGGGAGGGCAGTCATGATAGATCCCTTTTTGTCAGCACTCCATAGGTTCAGTAATAGTGTCAGGCCTTGAGGCTTCCCCTTGAGCTGGGCAGGCCAAATCCCACTTTGTGCCTGTCTCTGGATCTCCTTTTGCTCAGGCTCCTTTCCATTTCCATCCCTGCAATTCTTTTAGACAGGAAAAATTATGGGTCAGAGTTGTGACTATGGGATGGAACCCATCCCTCATTTGATGTCCTGTCTTTCTGCTGGCAGTGGACTCTACAAGTTCCCTCTCCCCACTGTAGGACATTTCATCTAAGGTTGCTTCCTTTCAATCTTGAGAGTCTCTCACATCCCAACTACATTCTGGAGTCCCCACCACCAAACTTCCTACCTCCCAAGTTTGCCAGTTTCTATTCTTTCTGCTGGCCCTTATGGCTTCAGTCCTGTTCCCTCACCCAATACAAGATCATGTTCCCCTCTTCCCAACTACCCCAGTTTACTTTCCCTCCAAGATCTCCCACTCTCCCCCTTGTGATAACTTTTTTCTCCCTCCCAAGTTGGACTGAGAAACAACACCCTTCAAAATACCCGCAAATAATATTAAATATCTTGGGGTAACTTTAACCAAACAAGTGAAAGACCTGTTTGATGACAACTTCAAGTCTCTCAAGAAAGAAATTAAAGATCTCAGAAAATGGAGAGATCTTCCATGCTCATGGATTGGCAGAATTAACATAGTAAAAATGGCCATCCTACCAAAGGGAATCTACAAATTCAATACAATCCCCATCAAAATCACAACACATTTCTTCAAAGACATGAAAAAAGAAATTCTCAGATTAATCTGGAAAGGGAAAAAACCCAGAGTACGCAAAAGGGTTCTTAACCATAAAAGAATAGCTGGAGGAATTACTATCCATGACCTCAAGATTTCCTACAGAGCAATAAGTGGTAAAAACTGCCTGGTATTGATACAGAGGCAGACACATTGATCAATGTAATTGAAGACCTAGAATTAAAACCACACACTTACAGTCAATTGATCTTTGACAGAGAAGCTAAAAAATGTGCAATGGAAAAAAAAGAATCTTCAATAAATGATTCTGGTCTAATTGGATGTCTGTAGGTAAGTAGAAGAATGAAAATGGTCCCGTATATGTCTCCTTACACAAAGCTAAAGTCCAAGTGGATCAAGGACCTCAACATAAAACCAGATACACTGAATCTAGTAGAAGAGAAAGTGGGAAAGAGCCTAAACTCATTGGTACAGGAGGAAATTTCCTAAACAGAACTCCAATGGCTCATACTCTAAGATCAAGAATTGATAAATGGGACCTCATGAACCTGGAAAGCTTCTGTAAGGCAAAGGACTTAGCCAAGAAGACATCTTCACTAATCCCACATCCAATAGAGGACTAATTTCCAAAATATATAAAGAAATCAGGAAGCTAACCACCAAAAATCCAAACAACACAATCAAAAATGGGATATAAAACTAATCCAAGAGTTCACAGCAGAAGAATCTTGAATGCCTAAGAAGTACCTAAAGAAATGTTCAAAGTCCTTAGTGATCAGAGAAATGCAAATTAAAATGACCCTGACATTCCACCTTAGGTGACAGCACATACTGACAAGGATGAAGAGAAAGAGGAGCACTCCTCCATTGCTCTTGGGATTGCAAACTGAAACAACTGCTCTGTAAATCAGTCTGGAGTTTCCTCAGAAAATTGAAAATAGATCTATCTACCCAAAGACAGAGAAATACCACTCTTGAGAATATATATAAAAGATACCCCACCATGCCACAGGGGCATGTGTTCCCTTATTTGTGATAGCCAGAAGCTATAAACAACCCAGTTGTTCCATAGCAGAAGAATAGATACAGAAAATGTGGTTCATATACACAATGGAATATTACTCAGCTATTAAGAATGTGAGTTCCAGGACAGCCAGGGCTACACAGAGAAACCCTGTCTCAAAAACTAAAAACAAAAACAAACAAAGAATGAGAACATCCTGAGTTTTACAGGCAAATGGATGGAAGTAGAAAATATCATCTTGAGTGAGATAACTCAGTCCCAATAGGACATGCATGGTATGTACTCACTAATACGTGGATATTAGCAAAATAAAAAAAAAGTACAGAATACTCAAGATACAGTACACAGAACTGAAAAAGATCAAAAAGCTGAAGGGCCCAAGTGAGGATACCTCAGTCTCACTTGGGAGGAAGAAGAAAGCAATCACACGTGGGGAGGGAGGGAGGGACATCCTCATGGAGACAGGATGGTGAGGAGCAGCTATGGGAGTGGAACACTCAGAGGGTGGACAGGGTAGGGGAATAAAATCAAGACTGTAAAATAAACACATAAACAACAAGTAAATAAAAATATTTTTAAAAAAGAACAAAGATAAATTAAATCTGTAAAGTATCAAGTTTTTACACAGTAGTGTTTAAATATTTCATGGGGGTGGGGGTGCGGATTCAGCAATCATCTTAGTCCAGGTTTCTCATGTACTAAGCAAAACAGCATCTTCTGAGGAGTGAGCTGAGAAACTTTTCCTGCATCCTCTGTTGTGTCATATAGGACCAGCACTGGCATTCCTACATGTATCAAGCTGTAGGAAACAGTGTAGCCAGAAAATCTAGCATGTCTGCTGTGTCAAATTTAGGGCTTACACAATAAGTTAGGTAAAGCAGAATACAAATATTATATCTCTGTACCAGATATATAATTATATAACCCTCTAATCTTTATTTAAACTGATACAAGATCATAATATTTGATCTGGGAAAAGACTCTTTACCTGGATTCTAAATAAATCTCACATAACCTAATCTATTAGTTTCAATGATATAAATTTAGAAAGGATGCCCTTGGTCCTGTGAAGGCTCTATGCCCCAGTATAGAGGAATGCTAGGACCAGGAGGCAGGAGTAGGTGGGTTGGTGAGCAGTGGAGGAGGGAATTGGGCGGGGGGGGGGGGGTATTGGGGGTGGGGAAACAGGAAAGTGGATATTTTAAATGTAAATAAAGAAAATATCCAATAAAAAAGAACTAATACAAATTTTAAAATTCAAAATTTTTTTTCACAATTTACTTCATTTTCAAATGCTAAAATGAGTCCCTTGATAAAGTTTATCTAATAGTAGTGTAAGATTTCCTCTACTTTTTAATTATTTGAATTACTTGTTAAACAATTTAATTATGCATATTATAGACAGAAAAAAGTTTGTCTATTTATTGAATATTTGTAGAATTTTAGACTGTTGTATATACTGTGATATCCCTTTAAAAACAGAAGGAAAATATCTTCTAAGGTTCCAGGAGTATAAAAGAAATTCCATTAATCACAATAGTTATCACGCATCCAGAGATTTATCATCAGTTATTACATCAATTGAAATCTTTCTTACTCTTCAGCTGTTATTGCTTTATATCTGGGGAGAGGTGCAATCTAAAAATTGTTCAGTATAAGAAAGCTATTTTAGTAATTACCCCTAAGGAGGTAAGGAGCTTCATCATTTTGAAGCACGTTCAATCCTTTTATGCAAATCTGTGTTCTGTTTGTTTCTGAGAGATAACAATGGGAAGCTGTGGTTCTATCAGAGCACTGAGGTTGATTATGTATATATATATCCCAAATTGAAAGGCTGGATCAAACACAGAAGTGGATTCTTACAGTCAGCTATTGGATGGATCACAGTGCCCCCAATGGAGGAACTAGAGAAAGTACCCAAGGAGCTAAAGGGATCTACAATCCTATAGGTGGAACAACAATATGAACTAACCAGTACCCCCTGGAGCTCGTGTCTCTAGCTGAATATGAATCAGAAAATGGCCTAGACGACCATCAGTGGAGAGAGAGGCCCATTGGTCATGCAAACTTTATATGCCTCAGTACAGGGGAACGACAGGGCCAAGAAGTGTGAGTGGGTGGGTAGGGGAGTGGGTGGGGGAGCGTGTGGGGGACTTTTGGGATAGCATTGGAAATGTAAATGAAATAAATACCCAATAAAAAAAAGAAAGGATGGATCAATGGAATGTGAAGAAATAAGGTTTTATTATATTAGAAGATAGATCTAACTTTTTAAGTTGTTGCTAAACATACATACATCTCTATTTCACTTCCTATATACATATCACATATTTTTATTAGGTATTCAAACTGGTATTTTACATATAATTTATTGCACATGTATTTATATCTACATATCTACACATTTATGCATCTATATATAGAGATAGATAGATATAGATATACATGTATATATGTATATATATAAAACTATATCTATCATATGTATCTATATCTATCTAAAAATATTACATCTTAACTAGTAAAAGAAAAATAGATGCAAAAAATACACTCTCCCTGATCTCAAGTACTTATTGTGTGGAATCATATGCTGGCTCCAGTACCAAATCCTACCCAGGAGCTTTATTTTAGAACTTAGCATATACAGTATGTCTTACTTTGAGCTTTGTTCCATTTTTGTTTGTTTTGTTTTTGTTGTTTTTCAAAACTGAGTAATTAAGATTGTCATAATCATGTCCATCAGTATGTAGTGTTCTGAGTGATGATGCCATCCATAAGCTCACATATTTGATTACATGTTCCCCATTTAGTGGAAATGGTTGGGAAGGATTAGGAGCAATAGTAATAACTGAAGGGGTGTGTCATTTGGCGTTGACTTTGAGGTCTCAAGAACTGGTGCTATTTTAAGTGTCTCTCCTGCCTTTTACTTAGGGATTAAGATGTAAGCTCTCAGCTGTTTCTGATACCATGCTTTTGTTCTGCCCTAATGGAACCTAACCCTCTTAAACTCTAGGCTCAATTAAAACTTTCTATTATAAAACATTGCCATTGTCAGGGTATCTTATAGAAAATGACTATGACTCAACATGAATTATTATGAGTATCATCAGTGCCATTATTTTATGTTAAATGATCAGGCAAATAGGTAAACTTTGGTGTTATAACAGCATACACTTGATTTAAATTATAAGTATAAGAAGTGGTTGAGCCGGGCGTGGTGGCGCACACCTTTAATCCCAGCACTCGGGAGGCAGAGGCAGGCGGATTTCTGAGTTCGAGGCCAGCCTGGTCTACAAAGTGAGTTCCAGGACAGTCAGGGCTATACAGAGAAACCCTGTCTCGAAAAACCAAAAAAAAAAAAAAAAAAAAAAAAAAAAAAAAAAAAAAAAAAAAAAGAAGTGGTTGAAAGTTCACATAACTTATGAATCCAAGCTGGGCAGTGGTGGTGCACACCTTTAATCCCAGCACTTGGGAGGTAGAGGCAGGTGGATTTCTGAGTCTGAAGGCCAGTCTGATCTACAGAGTGAGTTCCAAGACAGCCAGGGCTACACAGAGAAACCCTGCCACAAAAAAACAAAAAAACAAACAAACAAAAAGAATCCAATGCAAATAATGTACTTGTCAAAGTAGAGTTCCAGTACCATTGGAATAAGTAAATAAACAGTCTAAACATTAAATCTTAATGTATAAGGTCCTTGCCTGATACTCAGTTAATATAGTTTGGTAATACTTTATCATACAGTGTTATTTTAACAGTCATTTATAAAGCCAAATATTTCTTTTTATATTTATTTATTTTGTATGTATGAGACTTTTGCCTGTATGCCTATATTTGCAGCATGAGAGTTTCTGTGCACACAAAAGTTAGAAGAGGGCCTCATAGCCTCTGTTACTATAGTTGTGGATGGGTTAAGATACTGCTGGTTCTGCGAATTGAATCTGGTTCCTATCCAAGAGTACTAAGTGTTTTTAACCATTGAGAAGTATCTCTAGGCACTTTCATTAATTTAAAAATATTCAATCCTCCTTTTAAGTGAAGAGTTAAATGATTAAAAAATTTAAGAGAATGACTTAAAAGTTTACTTTAGATTCCAGAAAGAGGAAAGAGAGAGAGAGAAAGAAGGCATATCTTCTTGTTAACTAATTTCAAAGCACAATGTTGCTTTGGATCATTAATCACAATTAAGCACTAAATTAAATTAACTATGTAAATATTGACTTAATGACTAATCCCTTCCCACTGTAGTGTCTTTTTATTTCTAGGTCAGAAGCTCTATGGGTCACAGGCATACCTCTGTTCCTCTGGCCCAGGCACTTAGAATAACATTGCACATAAATTTATGAAATAAATTAAACGTTATCACAGTAAAGAACAATTCAGTTTTCATATCTGACTGTGACTAAATTATATTTGTGATTAAAACTCTCTTATTGATTCAATTAAATATTTTAAATGACACCTAAATTACCATAGTAAAGTAAAATTCTTTGAAAACTTAAAAGTGATTCACAAAAATATTCATATGTTTAAGAAACTGCCATTTGAAACTGTACAATAAATGATGGTATAGAATTAATTACAATCTACAATTTACCATTAATCCAACTTTACTCTTCATTTCTAAGGTAAAAATTTCTCCTAAAGCATAGATATTAACTATTATACAACAATTATATGTTACTGCTCACAAAGATTAAAAAGAGTAATGACATTTAACATATATTTAACATTAGAATAAATTCCAATACACTTTATACATCACACCAGAACAAATTTGATTTGTTCAACTATAAATAATTTCAAGTCAATTTACTAAAACTATATCCTGAATATTTTTGTGCCTGGAAAAAGAATAATTAAACTTCCAGTTTAATTTCTTTGATTTGAAATGTGCAATATGTATGTAAAATAATATTACATATGTATATTAATATATTATCATACCTAATACTTCACAGTTTGTATTATTTTTATGGTTATTGTAATTAGTTAATTCATAAAATTAATATGTGTTTCATAGCAAGAGCTGCTAAAATTTCTGAGTTACTCTTCTTCAAAATAATTCTATCTGACAAATTCCTATCAGAAAACATTTATGTTTTAAGCATTGGAGAGGAGTCTTGTGATTATGTTAATTTTACCAGAAAGCAGTGAGGAAAACAAAAATATTGGTGCTTTCTTGGTAACTGTGCATAGTATTCTTAAGTATTCTAATGATTGCTACCTTTTCCCATGCATTGCCTGTAGTTACAGTTCCTCTAGTACTGGTCACACGCTTTCTTGCCATATTAATTATACATAGCTATATGGGTTTTTTTAATGTAAAAACAAACTTTATGTTTCAAATACCTTTTTAAAAAATTCTGTTTTTCCAACAGTTATGGCCTCTTTAAAGAATAAAGAAGACAATATTTAAAACTTTGGGTTCTTTTGCAATATGGCAATTTACAGTATGTAGCCAAGTGTTGCGGCAGAAATAAAGCAATGGAATAACAAATCACAAGACACCCTCAGGACAGAAGGTAGAGAGAAATGTTAAATTAATGAGCCTATAAAACTGCTGCAAATGAAACGTGTAAATACATTGATCTTTTTTTTTTAACCTAATGGTTTCCTTATGATTTTTACATCACAGAAAAACCTGTTCTATTTGCACCAGCACAGCTTCTTAGTAAACACTGTTCTTTCTTATCTGCTCGATGCCTTCTCCCTAGGCAATGGCAGATTTTTCATTTAGCTAAAAGCTCGGTAAGAGGTCTATGAGAATGATAATCCTACCACGGCCGCAGCTGGCATTTTCATGGGGTAGATGATTAGTAGAACGTTTTCTATTCGACCTGGAGAAATTCTCTCAGTGGGACGTTAACATCCGCTTACTGTCTTCACCAGCACAAGCTCATCACTTCCCCATCTGACACCCAAGAGCAGAAGAGCAGCTTGAATAATGGATAGGATAGGAGGGTATCTAGCTTTTTAAAAATAGTATCCATGGTGAGTTACAAGCCAATATATTGGCTTTATCTCGTTTTTAACTGCTTGTCCTTATGCTATCAAATTATTTAGACAACTAAAGGTTTGCACTCCCCAAGGAAAAGGAAAGTTTCATTAGTACATCTTCAGAATTGCTGTTTTACTGACACTTCCCTGTTGGGGTTGGTTGAAATGGCTCCTGTAGGAAAACTGAAAGGGGATCAAGCTACCTGCTTGTGAGAAAATACTCTCCCCCAGACAAAGGTTCCCTTTCCTAAGTAGCTCAACGAGTCCAGCTCTGAAATAGTTAATATTTATATGTCTGCAACATGGAGATCCAGGAAAGTATTATGCAGGATTTTATAGCTAGAGGATTTTGTATAAGCTTAAAGGAAAATGTTTAAATCACCTAATTTAACCTCACATCTTTTTTTTTTTTTTTTTACCCCTTTCAGTTCATTTTCATTTGATTCTCCCACGATGGCCTGTTCACTGACCTGATGCTGCTATTGCACAGTGAAGTTGTAGAGAAATGAACCTGGTTGCTGTGCAAATCTACTTAAGGAAGTTTTCTCATCCCCCATATTGGGAGACATCACCCCATGTCAGTCTGCTTGACCCAGAAGCAGCTTCCTCTGAAGATCTCAATAGGAATGTGAAACCTGCTATCATTTGAGCACAGTGTAAAACCTAATGACTTCAGCATATGCACACCAAGTAATAGCGAATCGTACTTTGTACACTTCACCGTCATTTTATAATCCAGCCCTTTGTATGCAGTAATGAGGTATGTGCTATAAGGAAGATTCTTTAATAGGATTTAATGCACCTGTGAGCAAAGGCATTTTAGCTTTTTATCCCCAGCAGCACTGTAACTGAAAGTCTTTAATACTGATGTGATGGAATATAAATGCAGAAATATTATAATAACCAGAACTTTTCAAAAAGTTTACAGTCTTTCTGTGAGAGATTATTTAACTGTGAGTCAAAATTACGCCTTGAGAGAGGCGTAAATAAGGGCATATGGAAATTTTGTGGGAAACCAACCAATGCTTGTAAATGTTTGACTTAGAGCCTGGGCTGGGATCAGCTATATTTTATTGGGCTTTTTGGTCAGGAAGCTTATATCCCTCGACTTTCTCACCAAATGCAGGAGGGATGCCTTGAGGAATTGCCCTCATTTTGGCAATCTCCTGCAACAAAAGGATACTTTAAAAATAAAATCGATAAAACTAATGTGCATTAGAGATCAAATTCCATTTCGTAATGAAAAGTATTTGGGTATTTCTTTAAATGTTGTACATTATAATAATATATACTAGAGGAACTTCAAATGCTTTATATCACATCAGTTTCACAAAATTTCTACTGTATGTGACAATCTTTCTTTTTCCTATTAATGGAACTAACTATATTACTGAAGTGGACCTAGAAAATCACTGGCATTTGTCATTTACTGGAGTCTTTCTAATTGTTTCATTCCTTAATAATCTATAATTATTAGAAGCACTGAATTTATTTCAGTAACAGAGATTTAGCTATTTAAGGTGGAATACTCTTGTTAGTTTAGTGTTATGCATAGTGAGAAAATTTGATTCTAAACATCAAATATCATAGGGTCAGGGCATATCCATCATATGCCAGAGGGGAACATAGTACTCCACCACACTGGAGAGATTGGAGGTCATCACTCCCAGCCCTGTGTGGTTTGAAAAGCAGAAATTCAGGGCAGGTTTTGTGAGCTGTTCCTGGATCAATATGTCCAATACAAGGTAAAGAGGTCACTTGTCAGTACTAGAATCTCTGGAGAAGAACTGAGTCAGGATTCAGATAGGCTTCAAGACGGATATGCCTATATCTATCTGCCTAAAGCTGTAGAGAAGCTGTCTTTTGGCTTCAGTTCATAGACTCTCTGTGTATTCTCATACAAAAAAAAAATGGAATAAAATTAGTATGCTGTACTGATATTTTGCTTTCTTGATGTAATGTATGTGCAATTTAATAAAATTTTATTATATACCTGTTTTAGTTCACTGAAAACCAAACCAAATTTTGTGATAAGGAATATGTTGATGTAGTCCTATGTTGCATACTTGCTCCTTGTGTATCCCAAGGCAAAGTAGAAAGCAAAAGTAGAAACAGTCATTGTCATTGCTTCATAGAGCTCAGAATTGAAAGGATGCCTTTGTGCAAAGAGATGCTGACTGACTTTCTGATTTCCTTAGCATAATAGAGAGAAACCTTGAAAAATGTCCCTCACTGTTTATGTACACCGCCGTTCCAGAAGAAGAAGTAGGAATGCAAGTCCAAGTTCAAGGCTATAGGGCAGTGGTTCTTAACCTGTATGTCACCAACGCTTTGAGGGTCAAATGTTCCTTTAACAGGAGTAACATATCAAATATCTTGCAGAGTAGATATTTATATTACAATTCACAGCAATAGCAAAATTACAGTCATGAAGTTGTAATGAAAATAATTCCATGGTTGCGGGTCACCAAAACCTGAGGAACTGTACTAAAGGATCAGAGCATCAGGAATGTTGAAAACCACTGCTGTAGAATAATTTTCCTTCTCTGTGCGCTAAGAATTTCTGAGGCATGATCCTTCTCTCACATATCTGACAAGGTCTTTCCTTATTTCTGGATATACCCTTCAGTGGACTTATCAGATACACTTCAGTGTGAGTATCTGAGTATGTGTGAGGGTGTATATTGCCTACCTTCTATAAGTAGATGATGTTGTTTTGAGCTAAACATTCAAAATACATTCATAAATTATCTCTTGTACTTATACAGAACAATCTAACACAGGGTAACAATAGCTTTTGTACTGGTTTATGGTGTTATGATCACATTTATTTTACTGTCATCAGGAATGTTGGCTTGAACCATTACGAGATCTGTCTAAACATGTAAATATACACCTACAAAAAAACAGTATGAGCATCATTCTATACTCATTCAAAATTGCTCTGATTTTTAAATTAAGTGAAATAAAGCATAAATGTGTAAATCGTGGGGGCAAAGAAAAATTTCCTCTTTATCTATATTATAAAATAAGGAAAATAACCGATAAAAAGAAACAAATGAAGCCCCTTTGTGCTAGGGCACATTATTGCCAAGAAATGGGGGAAATGATTGAGTGAGGCATCTCTTGACAATTTCGTATAAAGTTTGTATGCCTGCAGCATAAGCCTACAGGGGCTAGTAAATTCTGCCCTGGGAGAGTGACCCAGGAAATCTTTAGAGAAACTCATTTTGGCTTCCAATTACACCCACCTGCAAGCAGATCCTGGTATTATCTGAACAACAGGGGAGTTCAAAGACTTGGTGGGAGAGGCCTTCCACTCCCCCCAGGAGGAATGACATGTTCTACAGCAGAAGAAGGCTTTGTTGGAGTTAACCAAACAGCACACACCATCAGGTCCTCATACTTGACTGTCAATCATGAAAAAGCACTTTTCATTTCTGGTGAGAAGAAAAATCATGGAGTCAACACACATAGTCCATTGTGATCCAGGTGTCATTGTCTCAAAAATGAAAAAAAAAAAAAAGAATAATCTTTGTGAAATAGAAATTATCCCCTGTAAGTAAAAGGCTTATCAGTTAAAGTGTTTCCATTTTTATTCAGCCTTCAGTCTCCAAACAATTATTTAAAGAATCTATACTGTTAGACTACAAAGCACATATTTTACAGCATAGTATGAAGTTGGAACAAAAATAGGAGGAAAGGTGGGAGGGGGTAAGAAGGAAGAGGAGGGAGGGAGGGAGAGTTGGAGGAAGAGAGGGAGGGAGAGAGGGAGGGAGGGAAGAAAATTACCCAGGAGGCAGTATTCCATATGCAATGATTTAAGGGAATTTATAAAACAAATATGAAAAAAAGCTCAAAATGAAATAATAGTTTAAGTCAAATAAAGTTACATAAATTGTATTGGTTTAGTTACATAATGTATATGAAGGAAGAAAGTTAATATAAGTAACATAATTTTTAGCTTTTAGCTTTAAAAATAAAATTTTAGCTTCTGAAGATTAGCAAAAAATTAGGGATAAAATTGAGTGGAAAGCCATTTACTAACTAATAAGTCATGAATTAATGTAGCACAGACACTATCATCTTTTTGGAATAGAAAACAAAGAACATAATATGTTTACTTGTAATTTCAGCCTAAAATTATACAAAAATATATCAACAAAAAAATCAGAACAAAACAATGTAGCAATGTCAGGAGCAGTATAGTTATATAAAAGTAAATAATTTTAATCCACTTTAATTAATTCCAATTTTACTCATCCCAAGAGGTAAAACATTTGAAAATTATATCTGTTATGGGTAAATATAAATACAGTATAAAAATTAAACCTGAGAATCTCTCCATGAAGTTACAGTTCTGGTATGAGAGTGTGAGCTCTCTGAGTTTGAAAAGTACTTTTACCCATACTAAAGGAAATGACATCTTTTTTTGATATATGGCATGAAGCCAAAACTTACATTAATGCATAATATGAAGGTAGTATTAATATAAAAATTTTAAATTAATAATATTTATATAACACAGTAAGTCATGTTAATGTTTGAATGTATAATTATATGTTGAAGTTAATTTAATTTACTGAGTTAAGATAATAAGAAATTTACACTGACTGCAATTGCTTTCTAAATGCCTCTTATGTAAATATGTGTACAATTGGTTTCACTTGTATAATAAACAGTTCTGTATTACATTAAATTTACACAAATAAAATTCTCAAACTTTACACTTGTATTAATCATTCACACTATAAAATTGATTGGATATTTTGCTAAAATTTCTTAGAAATTTTATAACATACTTTTAGATGGTAAGCATCTAAGACATAGACTGGGCACCATAGATTTCAAGATGTTCATAAATATTTATTACTACTCCTGGTCGTTGCATAAATCCTCACCTTGATGTAGAGTCCAAGTGTTTAGCAACAGACAACAGAAAACTAAACAAAGTCTCTACTGGGGGAGGGTCATTGTTGAAACAATACTAAAAATCCTGTCAATCGACAAAATATTGCCTGTGACCATAGTAAAAATTATTTTAAAAATCCAACAATTATTTCCTTTATCCATACAGTTAATGAAAACTTCAGGGCCTGACAGTGCTCAGTGTGTAAAGGAAATCTACACAAAGCAGGGTACCTAAGTTGGGTCCCTAGGATGCACATCAAGAAAGAAAGGGAGAATGAGTCCACACAGTTATCCTCTGACCTCCACACAGACCCATACACACTGCCACGAGTGTGAGCACATGCATATACATACACAGAATTAAAACAAATTCTACAATAAATACATGCAAACTTATAATTTAGCAAAGCAAAGGTTGATGGTGGAAAAAAGAAAAACCAAAAAAAAAAAAAAATCTGTGACAGAGTAAACATTTGCCAGAAATTACTTATTAAAACCAAACCAACCAAACAACAACAAAACTGCATGGTGAAGAAAAGATAGATTGGGCTATACATCCTTCAAAAACTCTTGGAAAGTCTGTATTCCTGAATCATAAAGCAGACAAACCAGCCGTGCTAACAGCAGTTCTTGATACCACTGAGAGCTCTCTGAGTGGAAGTCAGTGAACCTCTTCTCTATGAACACAGGTTTCTGCCCATTGACCACTGCCTTAAGGGAGCAGAGTAAGCGCATGAGGCTCTGACTCTCAGTAGTAAAAATCCCCAGTCTCCACTTCTGGCATAATCTCTTTGCTGATTGTGGATGCCAGAAAACTACTTTGTGAAGAGAAAGGGTGTCCTGAAGAACTGAAAGTTAACATTCCAGGGAAATATATGGGCTGGACACTGATCAAGCTATGCTGTTTCACTGATGTGCAGTGAGGTTTTACTGTTTTGATCCCATTACAGTCTTCTAATGGCTCAATTTGGCCACGTCCTTGGAGAATAATAGCCATGGGAATCTGACTAGAAATGTGTTTTTCTAGTAATACAGAATGTTTTTTTGTGCGTGTCAGTAGTATAATATTGCTTACTTTCATACCACCACTAGGACTGGGATCTAGATTCTATAAATACGACTCTGAAAACTCGACTGTATACCATTCTGTAAACCTTTGCCATTGCAACATTTTCTTTACAGGCAATACTTGAAAAAATGGCTGCAAACCTCAAAATGGGAGAAACAATATTTTCTGTGTCTTACTCCTGTTATTGTTGTATTGTAGTGTATGGGTTCCAGGAGATTTCTTGCCCTCACAGGCCTAGTTTATCACAGTCCTTTAGAAACTGTAACACCTTATGACTGGCAACTCCTTCCCCGATATCTGAATGCCAGTGAGGTGGAGAGATTACTTCTGTGTTCTATGCATTTTACTCAGGAAAGCAGTGCTTGCATTGCTTGGCACCTTCTTCTTTGGGATGCTTTTAAAGTAATTAGATTCCTGGACTCCTATAATGATTCTGAGGCCAC